>NW_027480570.1:371955-743910 GCF_051401765.1 Calliopsis andreniformis
GATATAGGATTGAAGATTGAGTATTGAGGATTGAAGATTGAGGGTTCAGGAATGAGTACTGAGGATTGAGTATTGAGGACTGAGGATTGAAGATTGAGAATTGAAGATTGAGTATTGAGGACTGAATATTGACGATTGAGGATTGAAGATTGAGTATTGAGGTTTGAGGATAGAGGATTGAGGATTCAGTGTTGGACAATGAGGATTGATGGTTGAAGATTGAGTATTGGGGATTGAGGATTGAGGAATGAGTATTGAAGATTGAGGATTGATGATTGAGGATTGAGGATTGAGGATTGAAGATTGAGGATTGGGTATTGAGGATTGAAGAATTAGGATTGAGAGTTGAGGATTGAGAATAGAGGATTCAGGGTTGAAGATTGAGGATTGGGTATTGAGGATTGAAGAATGAGGATTGAGGATTGAAGATTGAGGATTGGGTATTGAGGATTGAAGAATGAGGATTGAGGATGAGGATTGAGGATTGAGGATTGAGGATTGAAAGATTGAGGATTGGGTATTGAGGATTGAAGGATGAGGATTGAGGATTGAGGATTGAGGATTGAGTATTGAAGATTGAGTATTGAGGATTGAAGATTGAGTGTTGAGGAATGAGGACTGAGTATTGAGGATTGAAGATTGAGTATTGAGGATTGAAGATTGAGGATTGAGTATTGAGGATTGAAGATTGAATATTGAGGACTGAGGATTGAGGGTTGTGGATTGAGAACGAGGACTGAGGGTTGAATATTGATGTTTGAGGTCTGAGGATTAAGGATTGAGGAATAAGAATTGAGGATTGAGGATTGAGGATTGAAGATTGAGGAATGGGTATTGAGGACTGAAGAATGAGGATTGAGGATTGAGGATTGAGGATTGAGGATTGCAGATTGAGTATTGAGGATTGAAGATTGAGGATTCAGGATTGAGGATTGAGGATTGAGGATTGAGGATTGAGGATTGAGGATTGAAGATTGGGTATTGAGGATTGAAAATTGAGGATTGAGGATTGAGGATTGAGGATTGAGGATTGAGCATTGAAGATTGAGGATTGGGGATTGAGGATTGAAGATTGAGTATTGATGATTGAATATTGAGGATTGATAATTGAGAATTGATGATTGAGGATTGAGGATTGAGGATTGAGTATTGAGGATTGAAGGTTGAGGACTGAGGATTGATGATTGAGGATTGATGATTGAGGATTGAGGATTGAGGATTGAGGATTGAAGATTGAGTATTGAGGATTGAATATTGAGGATTAAGGATTGAGGATTGGGGATTGAGTATCTAGGATTGGAGATTGATTATTGGGTTTGAAGATTGAGGATTGAGGATTGAGGATTGCTAATTCAGAATTGAGGATGAGGACTGAGGGTTGAGGACTGAGGTTTGAGGAGCGAGGATTGAGGATTGAGGATTGAGGACTGAGGATTGACGATTGAGTATTGAAGATAGAGGATTTATGACTGAGGATTGAGGATTGAGGATTGAGGATTGAGGATTGAGGATTGAGGATTGAGGATTGAAGATTGAGTATTGAGGATTGAATATTGAGGATTGAGGTTTGAGGATTGAGAATGGGGGCTGAGGGTTGAGGATTGAGGTTTGAGTATAGAATCCTGAGAATTCAGGATATTCTATCGAGCATTGAGAATATAGGATTGATGGTTGAGGACTGAGGATTGAGAATTGAGAATTCAGGATTCAGGATCGAGGATTGAAGATTGAGGATTGGGTATTGAGGATTGAAGAATGAGGATTGAGGATTGAGGATTGAGGATTGAGGATTGAGGATTGAAGATTGAGGATTGGGTATTGAGGATTGAAGAATGAGGATTGAGGGTTTAGGATTGAGGATTTAGGATTGAGTATTGAGCATTGAAGATTGAGGATTGGGTATTGAGGATTGAAGAATGAGGATTGAGGATTGAGGATTGAGGATAGAGGATTGAGGATTGAAGATTGAGGATTGGCTATTGAGGATTGAAGAATGAGGATTGAGGGTTGAGGATAGAGTATTGAGGATTGAGTATTGAGTATTGAAGGTTGAGGATTGTGGATTGAGGATTGAGGATTGAGGATTGAATATTGAAGATTGAGTATTGATCCCTGAGGATTGAGGATTGAGGATTGAGTATTGAGAATTGAGGATTGATGGTTGAGTATTGAGGATTGAGGATTGAGTATTGAGTGTTAAAGATTGAGGATTGATGATTGAAGATTGAGGATTGGGGATTGAGGATTGAGGAATGAGTATTGAGGATTGAAGAGTGGTGATTGAGGATTGAGGATTGAGGATTGAGTATTGAGGATTGACGCTTGAGGATTGACGATTGAGCATAGAGGATTGAAGATTGAGGACTGGCGATTGAGGATTGAATATTGAGGATTAAGGACTGAGGATTGAGGATTGAGGATCTAGGATTGGAGATTGATTTTTGGGGATAGAAGATTGAGGATTGAGGATTGAGGATTGCTAATTGAGAATTGAGGATGAGGACTGAGGATTGAGCATTGAGGTTTGAGGACTGAGGGCTGAGAATTGAGGATTGAGGATTGATGATTGAGGATTGAGGATTGAGGATTGGGTATTGAGGATTGAGCATTGAGGTTTGAGGACTGAGTTCTGAGGATTGAGGATTGGGGATTGAGGTTTGAGGATGAGGGCTGAGGGTTGAGGATTGAGGTTTGAGGACTGAGGACTGAGGATTGAGGATTGAGGATTGAGGATTGAGGATTGAGGATTGAAGATTGAGGATTGGGTATTGAGGATTGAAGAATGAGGATTGGGTATTGAGGATTGAAGAATGAGGATTGAGGATTGAGGATTGAGGATTGAGGATTGAAGATTGAGTACTGAGGATTGAAGATTGAGGGTTGAGGATTGAGTACTGAGGATTGAGTATTGAGGGCTGAGGATTGAAGATTGAGAATTGAAGATTGAGTATTGAGGACTGAATATTGACGATTGTGGATTGAAGATTGAGGATTGAGGATTGAGGATTGAGGATTGAGGATTCAGTGTTGGACAATGAGGATTGATGGTTGAAGATTGAGGATTGGGGATTGAGGATTGAGGAATGAGTATTGAAGATTGAGGATTGATGATTGAGGATTGAGGATTGAGGATTGAAGATTGAGGATTGGGTATCGAGGGTTGAAGAATGAGGATTGAGTATTGAAGATTGAGGATTGGGTATTGAGGATTGAAAAATGAGGATTGGGGATTGAGGATTGAGGATTGAGGATTGAGGATTGAAGATTGAGGATTGGGTATTGAGGATTGGAGAATGAGGATTGAGGATTGAGGATTGAGGATTGAGGATTGAAGATTGAGTATTGAGGACTGAAGATTGAGGATTGAGGATTGAAGATTGAGTATTGAGGATTGAAGATTGAGGATTCAGGATTGAGGAATGAGTATTGATGATTGAGGATTGATGATTGAGGATTGAGCATTGAGGATTGGGGATTGAGGATTGAGCATTGAGGTTTGAGGACTGAGGTCTGAGGATTGAGGATTGGGGATTGATGATTGAGGATTGAGGATTGAGGATTGGGTATTGAGGATTGAGCATTGAGGTTTGAGGACTGAGGGCTGAGGTTTGAGGATTGAGGATTGAGGATTGACGATGAGGGCTGAGGGTTGAGGATTGAGGTTTGAGGACTGAGGACTGAGGATTGAGGATTGAGGATTGAGGATTGAGGATTGAGGATTGAAGATTGAGGATTGGGTATTGAGGATTGAAGAATGAGGATTGAGGATTTAGGATTGAGGATTGAGGATTGAGGATTGAAGATTGAGGATTGGGTATTGAGGATTGAAGAATGAGGATTGAGGATTGAGGATTGAGGATTGAGGATTGAAGATTGAGTATTGAGGATTGAAGATTGAGGGTTGAGGATTGAGTACTGAGGATTGAGCATTGAGGACTGAGGATTGAACATTGAGAATTGAAGATTGAGTATTGAGGACTGAATATTGACGATTGAGGATTGAAGATTGAGGATTGAGGATTGAGGATTGAGGATTGAGGATTCAGTGTTGGACAATGAGGATTGATGGTTGAAGATTGAGGATTGGGGATTGAGGATTGAGGAGTGAGTATTGAAGATTGAGGATTGATGATTGAGGATTGAGGATTGAGGATTGAAGATTGAGGATTGGGTATTGAGGATTGAAGAATTAGGATTGAGAATTGAGGATTGAGGATAGAGGATTGAGGGTTGACGATTGAGGATTGGGTATTGAGTGTTGAGGATTGAGGATTGAGGTGTGAAGATAGAGGATTGAGGATTGAGGATTGAGGATTGAGGATTGAGGATTGAGGATTGAATATTGGTGATTGAATATTGAGGACTGAGGATTAAGGTTTGTGGATTGAGGACGAGGACTGAGGGTTGAATATTGATGTTTGAGGTCTGAGGATTAAGGATTGAGGATTGAGAATTTAGGATTGAGGATTGAGGATTGAAGATTGAGGATTGGGTATTGAGGATTGGAGAATGAGGATTGGCGATTGAGGATTGACGATTGAGTATTGAGTATTGAGGATTGAAGATTGAGTACTGATGATTGAAGATTGAGGATTGAGGATTGAGGGTTGAGTATTAAGGACGAGGACTGACGGTTGAGGAGTGAGGTTTGAGGATTGAGGATTGAGGATTGAGGACTGAGGCTTGAGGATGGACGATTGAGCATAGAGGATTGAAGATTCAGGACTGGCGATTGAGGATTGAAGATTGAGGATTAAGGACTGAGGATTGGGGATTGAGGATCTAGGATTGGAGATTGATTTTTGGGGATTGAAGATTGAGGATTGAGGATTGAGGATTGCTAATTCAGAATTGAGGATGAGGACTGAGGGTTGAGGACTGAGGTTTGAGGAGCGAGGATTGAGGATTGAGGATTGAGGACTGAGGATTGACGATTGAGTATTGAAGATAGAGGATTTATGACTGAGGATTGAGGATTGAGGATTGAGGATTGAGGATTGAGGATTGAAGATTGAGTATTGGGGATTGAATATTGAGGATTGAGGATTGAGGATTGAGAATGAGGGCTGAGGGTTGAGGATTGAGGTTTGAGTATAGAATCCTGAGAATTCAGGATATTCTATTGAGCATTGAGAATTTAGGATTGATGGTTGAGGACTGAGGATTGAGGATTGAGGATTGAGGATTGAGGATTGAGTATTGAGGATTGAAGATTGAGTATTGAGGATTGAAGATTGGTGATTGAGGATTGAGGATTGAGGATTGAGTATTGAGGATTGACGCTTGAGGATTGAGGGTTGAGGATGTAGGATTGAAGAGAGAGGACTGAGTGTTGAGGATTGAGTGTTGAGAATTGATGCTTGAGGTTTGAAATTTGATTATTGAATATTCTGGATTGAGTATTGAACCATCAGGGTTCAGGATGTTCTACTGAGTATTGAGAATTGAGGATTGATGGTTGAGTATTGAGGATTGATGGTTGAGGGTTGAGTGTTGAATATTGAGGATTGAGGATTGAGGATTGAGGATTGATGATTGAGGATTGAAGATTGATTATTGATGATTGAAGATTGAGGATTGAGGATTGAGGGTTGAGGATTGAGGACGAGGACTGACGGTTGAGGATTGAGGTTTGAGGATTGAGGATTGAGGATTGTGGACTGAGGCTTGAGGATTGAGGATTGAGTATTGAGGATTGACGCTTGAGGATTGAGGGTTGAGGATGTAGGATTGAAGAGAGAGGACTGAGTGTTGAGGATTGAGTGTTGAGAATTGATGCTTGAGGTTTGAAATTTGATTATTGAATATTCTGGATTGAGTATTGAACCATCAGGGTTCAGGATGTTCTATTGAGTATTGAGAATTGAGGATTGATGGTTGATTATTGAGGATTGATTGTTGAGGGTTGAGTGTTGAAAATTGAGTATTGAGGATTGAGGATTGAGGTTTGAGGATTGAGGATTGAGGATTGAGGGTTGAGTACTGAGGATTGAGGATTGAGGACTGAGGATTGAAGATTGAGAATTGAAGATTGAGTATTGAGGTCTGAATATTGACGATTGAGTATTGAAGATTGAGGATTGAGGATTGAGGATTGAGGATTGCAGATTGAGTATTGAGGATTGAAGATTGAGGATTCAGGATTGAGGATTGAGGATTGAGGATTGAGGATTGAGGATTGAGGGTTGAAGATTGGGTATTGAGGATTGAAAATTGAGGATTGAGGATTGAGGATTGAGGATTGAGGATTGAGCATTGAAGATTGAGGATTGGGGATTGAGGATTGAAGATTGAGTATTGATGATTGAATATTGAGGATTGATAATTGAGAATTGATGATTGAGGATTGAGGATTGAGTATTGAGGTTTGAAGGTTGAGGATTGAGGATTGAGGATTGAGGATTGATGATTGAGGATTGAGGATTGAGGATTGAGGATTGAAGATTGAGTATTGAGGATTGAAGATTGAGGATTAAGGATTGAGGATTGGGGATTGAGGATCTAGGATTGGAGATTGATTATTGGGTTTGAAGATTGAGGACTGAGGATTGAGGATTGCTAATTCAGAATTGAGGATGAGGACTGAGGGTTGAGGACTGAGGTTTGAGGAGCGAGGATTGAGGATTGAGGATTGAGGACTGAGGATTGACGATTGAGTATTGAAGATAGAGGATTTATGACTGAGGATTGAGGATTGAGGATTGAGGATTGAGGATTGAGGATTGAGGATTGAGGATTGAAGATAGAGTATTGAGGATTGAAGATTGAGGATTGAGTATTGACGATTGAGGATTGAGGTTTGAAGATTGAGGATTGAGGATTGATGGTTGAGGATTGAGGATTGAGGATTGAAGATTGCATATTGATGATTGAATATTGAGGACTGAGGATTGAAGGTTGCGGATTGAGGACGAGGACTGAGGGTTGAATATTGATGTTTGAGGTCTGAGGATTAAGGATTGAGGATTGAGAATTGAGGATTGAGGATTGAGGATTGAAGATTGAGGATTGGGTATTGAGGTTTGAAGAATGAGGATTGATGATTGAGGTTTGAGGATTGAGGATTGCAGATTGAGTATTGAGGATTGAAGATTGAGGATTGAGGATTGAGGATTGAAGATTGAGGATTGAGGATTGAGGATTGAGGATTGAGGATTGATGATTGAGTATTGAGGATTGAAGATTGAGGATTGAGGATTGAGTACTGAGGATTGAGGATTGAGGACTGAGGATTGAAGATTGAGAATTGAAGATTGAGTATTGAGCACTGAATATTGACGATTGAGTATTGAAGATTGAGGATTGAGGATTGAGGATTGAGGATTGAGTATTCAGTGTTGGACAATGAGGATTGATGGTTGAAGATTGAGGATTGGGGATTGAGGATTGAGGAATGAGTATTGAAGATTGAGGATTGATGATTGAGGATTGAGGATTGAGGATTGAAGATTGAGTATTGAGGATTGAAGATTGAGGATTGAGTATTGACGATTGAGGATTGAGGTTTGAAGATTGAGGATTGAGGATTGATGGTTGAGGATTGAGGATTGAGGATTGAAGATTGCATATTGATGATTGAATATTGAGGACTGAGGATTGAAGGTTGCGGATTGAGGACGAGGACTGAGGGTTGAATATTGATGTTTGAGGTCTGAGGATTAAGGATTGAGGATTGAGAATTGAGGATTGAGGATTGAGGATTGAAGATTGAGGATTGGGTATTGAGGTTTGAAGAATGAGGATTGATGATTGAGGTTTGAGGATTGAGGATTGCAGATTGAGTATTGAGGATTGAAGATTGAGGATTGAGGATTGAGGATTGAAGATTGAGGATTGAGGATTGAGGATTGAGGATTGAGGATTGAAGATTGAGTATTGAGGATTGAAGATTGAGGATTGAGGATTGAGTACTGAGGATTGAGGATTGAGGACTGAGGATTGAAGATTGAGAATTGAAGATTGAGTATTGAGCACTGAATATTGACGATTGAGTATTGAAGATTGAGGATTGAGGATTGAGGATTGAGGATTGAGTATTCAGTGTTGGACAATGAGGATTGATGGTTGAAGATTGAGGATTTGGGATTGAGTATTGAAGATTGAGGATTGATGATTGAGGATTGAGGATTGAGGATTGAAGATTGAGGATTGGGTATTGAGGATTGAAGAATTAGGATTGAGGATTGAGGATTGAGGATAGAGGATTGAGGGTTGAAGATTGAGGATTGGGTATTGAGGATTGAAGAATGAGGATTGAGGATTGAGGATTGAGGATTGAGGATTGAAGATTGAGTATTGAGGATTGAATATTGAGGATTGAGGATTGTGGATTGAGGATTGATGATTGAGGATTGAAGATTGATTATTGATGATTGAAGATTGAGGATTGAGGATTGAGGGTTGAGGATTGAGGACGAGGACTGACGGTTGAGGATTGAGGTTTGAGGATTGAGGATTGAGGATTGAGGACTGAGGCTTGAGGATTGAGGATTGAGTATTGAGGATTGACGCTTGAGGATTGAGGATCTAGGATTGGAGATTGATTTTTGGGGATTGAAGATTGAGGATTGAGGATTGAGGATTGCTAATTGAGAATTGAGGATGAGGACTGAGGGTTGAGGATTGAGGTTTGAGGAACGAGGATTGAGGATTGAGGATTGAGGACTGAGGATTGACGATTGAGTATTGAATATTGAGAATTTATGACTGAGGATTCAGGATTGAGGGTTGAGGATTGAGGATTGAGGATTGAAGATTGAGTATTGAGGATTGAATATTGAGGATTGAGGATTGTGGATTGAGGATTGATGATTGAGGATTGAAGATTGATTATTGATGATTGAAGATTGAGGATTGAGGATTGAGGGTTGAGGATTGAGGACGAGGACTGACGGTTGAGGATTGAGGTTTGAGGATTGAGGATTGAGGATTGAGGACTGAGGCTTGAGGATTGAGGATTGAGTATTGAGGATTGACGCTTGAGGATTGAGGATCTAGGATTGGAGATTGATTTTTGGGGATTGAAGATTGAGGATTGAGGATTGAGGATTGCTAATTGAGAATTGAGGATGAGGACTGAGGGTTGAGGATTGAGGTTTGAGGAACGAGGATTGAGGATTGAGGATTGAGGACTGAGGATTGACGATTGAGTATTGAATATTGAGAATTTATGACTGAGGATTCAGGATTGAGGGTTGAGGATTGAGGATTGAGGATTGAAGATTGTGTATTGGGGATTGAATATTGAGGATTGAGGATTGAGGATTGAGAATGAGGGCTGAGGGTTGAGGATTGAGGTTTGAGTATAGAATCCTGAGAATTCAGGATATTCTATTGAGCATTGAGAGTTTAGGATTGATGGTTGTGGACTGAGGATTGAGGATTGAGAATTCAGGATTGAGGATCGAGGATTGAAGATTGAGGATTGGGTATTGAGGATTGAAGAATGAGGATTGAGGATTGAGGTTTGAGGATTGAGGATTGAGGATTGAGGACTGAGGCTTGAGGATTGACGATTGAGCATAGAGGATTGAAGATTGAGGACTGGCGATTGAGGATTAAAGATTGAGGATTAAGGACTGAGGATTGGGGATTGAGGATCTAGGATTGGAGATTGATTTTTGGGGATTGAAGATTGAGGATTGAGGATTGAGGATTGATAATTGAGAATTGAGTATGAGGACTGAGGGTTGAGGATTGAGTATTGAGGATTGAAGATTGAGGATTGAGGTTTGAGGATTGAGAATGAGGGCTGAGGGTTGAGGATTGAGGTTTGAGTATAGAATCCTGAGAATTCAGGATATTCTATTGAGCATTGAGAATATAGGATTGATGGTTGAGGACTGAGGATTGAGGATTGACAATTCAGGATTCAGGATCGAGGATTGAAGATTGAGGATTGGGTATTGAGGATTGAAGAATGAGGATTGAGGATTGAGGATTGAGGATTGAGGATTGAGGATTGAGGATTGAGGATTGAAGATTGAGGATTGGGTATTGAGGATTGAAGAATGAGGATTGAGGGTTTAGGATTGAGGATTTAGGATTGAGTATTGAGCATTGAAGGTTGAGTATTGTGGATTGAGTATTGAGGATTGAGGATTGAATATTGAAGATTGAGTATTGATGCCTGAGTATTGAGGATTGAGGATTGAGGATTGAGAATTCAGGATTGAGGATCGAGGATTGAAGATTGAGGATTGGGTATTGAGGATTGAAGAATGAGGATTGAGGATTGAGGATTGAGGATAGAGGATTGAGGATTGAAGATTGAGGATTGGGTATTGAGGATTGAAGAATGAGGATTGAGGGTTGAGGATAGAGGATTGAGGATTGAGTATTGAGTATTGAAGGTTGAGGATTGTGGATTGAGGATTGAGGATTGAGGATTGAATATTGAAGATTGAGTATTGATGCCTGAGGATTGAGGATTGAGGATTGAGTATTGAGAATTGAGGATTGATGGTTGAGTATTGGGGATTGAGGATTGAGTATTGAGTGTTGAAGATTGAGGATTGATGATTGAAGATTGAGGATTGGGGATTGAGGATTGAGGAATGAGTACTGAGGATTGAAGGTTGAGGACTGAGGATTGAGGATTGAGGATTGATGATTGAGGATTGAGGATTGAGGATTGAGGATTGAAGATTGAGTATTGAGGATTGAATATTGAGGATTAAGGATTGAGGATTGGGGATTGAGTATCTAGGATTGGAGATTGATTATTGGGTTTGAAGATTGAGGATTGAGGATTGAGGATTGCTAATTCAGAATTGAGGATGAGGACTGAGGGTTGAGGACTGAGGTTTGAGGAGCGAGGATTGAGGATTGAGGATTGAGGACTGAGGATTGACGATTGAGTATTGAAGATAGAGGATTTATGACTGAGGATTGAGGATTGAGGATTGAGGATTGAGGATTGAGGATTGAGGATTGAAGATTGAGTATTGAGGATTGAATATTGAGGATTGAGGTTTGAGGATTGAGAATGGGGGCTGAGGGTTGAGGATTGAGGTTTGAGTATAGAATCCTGAGAATTCAGGATATTCTATCGAGCATTGAGAATATAGGATTGATGGTTGAGGACTGAGGATTGAGGATTGAGAATTCAGGATTCAGGATCGAGGATTGAAGATTGAGGATTGGGTATTGAGGATTGAAGAATGAGGATTGAGGATTGAGGATTGAGGATTGAGGATTGAGGATTGAAGATTGAGGATTGGGTATTGAGGATTGAAGAATGAGGATTGGGGGTTTAGGATTGAGGATTTAGGATTGAGTATTGAGCATTGAAGATTGAGGATTGGGTATTGAGGATTGAAGAATGAGGATTGAGGATTGAGGATTGAGGATAGAGGATTGAGGATTGAAGATTGAGGATTGAAGATTGAGGGTTCAGGAATGAGTACTGAGGATTGAGTATTGAGGACTGAGGATTGAAGATTGAGAATTGAAGATTGAGTATTGAGGACTGAATATTGACGATTGAGGATTGAAGATTGAGGATTGAGGTTTGAGGATAGAGGATTGAGGATTCAGTGTTGGACAATGAGGATTGATGGTTGAAGATTGAGTATTGGGGATTGAGGATTGAGGAATGAGTATTGAAGATTGAGGATTGATGATTGAGGATTGGGGATTGAGGATTGAAGATTGAGGATTGGGTATTGAGGATTGAAGAATTAGGATTGAGAGTTGAGGATTGAGAATAGAGGATTCAGGGTTGAAGATTGAGGATTGGGTATTGAGGATTGAAGAATGAGGATTGAGGATTGAAGATTGAGGATTGGGTATTGAGGATTGAAGAATGAGGATTGAGGATGAGGATTGAGGATTGAGGATTGAGGATTGAAGATTGAGGATTGGGTATTGAGGATTGAAGGATGAGGATTGAGGATTGAGGATTGAGGATTGAGGATTGAAGATTGAGTATTGAGGATTGAAGATTGAGTGTTGAGGAATGAGGACTGAGTATTGAGGATTGAAGATTGAGTATTGAGGATTGAAGATTGAGGATTGAGTATTGAGGATTGAAGATTGAATATTGAGGACTGAGGATTGAGGGTTGTGGATTGAGAACGAGGACTGAGGGTTGAATATTGATGTTTGAGGTCTGAGGATTAAGGATTGAGGAATAAGAATTGAGGATTGAGGATTGAGGATTGAAGATTGAGGAATGGGTATTGAGGACTGAAGAATGAGGATTGAGGATTGAGGATTGAGGATTGAGGATTGCAGATTGAGTATTGAGGATTGAAGATTGAGGATTCAGGATTGAGGATTGAGGATTGAGGATTGAGGATTGAGGATTGAGGATTGAAGATTGGGTATTGAGGATTGAAAATTGAGGATTGAGGATTGAGGATTGAGGATTGAGGATTGAGCATTGAAGATTGAGGATTGAGGATTGAGGATTGAGGATTGAGGATTGAGGATTGAGGATGAGGGCTGAGGGTTGAGAATTGAGGTTTGAGGACTGAGGACTGAGGATTGAGGATTGAGAATTGAGGATTGAGGTTTGTGGAACGAGGATTGAGGATTGAGGATTGAGAATTGAGGATTGAGGACTGAGGATTGAAGATTGAGGATTGGGTATTGAGGATTGAAGAATGAGGATTGAAGATTGAGTGTTGAGGATTGAAGATTGAGGATTGAGGATTGAGTACTGAGGATTGAGGATTGAGGATTGAGGATCGAAGATTGAGAATTGAAGATTGAGTATTGAGGACTGAAGATTGACGATTGAGGATTGAAGATTGAGGATTGAGGATTGAGGATTGAGGATTGAGCATTGAAGAGTGAGGATTGGGGATTGAGGATTGACGACTGAGGATTGAGTATTGAGGATTGAAGGTTGAGTATTGATGATTGAAGATTGAGGATTGAGGATTGAGGGTTGAGGATTGAGGACGAGGACTGGCGGTTGAGGAATGAGGTTTGAGGATTGAGGGTTGTGGATTGAGGACGAGGACTGAGGGTTGAATATTGATGTTTGATGCCTGAGGATTGAGGATTGAGGATTGAGAATTGATGATTGAGGACTGTGGGTTGAAGATTGAGGATTGGGTATTGAGGATTGAAGAATGACGATTGGGGATTGAGGATTGAGGATTGAGGATTGAAGATTGAGTATTGAGGATTGAAGATTGAGGATTGAGGATTGAGGATTGAGGATTGAGGATTGAGGATTGAGGATTGAGTATTGAGGATTGAAGATTGAGGATTGAGTATTGAGTGTTGAGGATAGAGGATTGAGGTTTGAAGATAGAGGATTGAGGATTGAGGATTGAGGATTGAGGATTGAGGATTGAGCATGAGGGCTGAGGGTTGAGGATTGAGGTTTGATGACTGAGGACTGAGGATTGAGGATTGAGGATTGAGGATTGAGGATTGAGGATTGAAGATTGAGGATTGGGTATTGAGGATTGAAGAATGAGGATTGAGGATTGAGGATTGAGGATTGAGGATTGAGGATTGAGGATTGAAGATTGAGGATTGAGTATTGAGGATTGAAGAATGAGGATTGCGGATTGAGGATTGAGGATATAGGATTGAAGATTGAGTATTGAGGATTGAAGATTGAGGGTTCAGGAATGAGTACTGAGGATTGAGTATTGAGGACTGAGGATTGAAGATTGAGAATTGAAGATTGAGTATTGAGGACTGAATATTGACGATTGAGGATTGAAGATTGAGGATTGAGGTTTGAGGATAGAGGATTGAGGATTCAGTGTTGGACAATGAGGATTGATGGTTGAAGATTGAGTATTGGGGATTGAGGATTGAGGAATGAGTATTGAAGATTGAGGATTGATGATTGAGGATTGAGGATTGAGGATTGAAGATTGAGGATTGGGTATTGAGGATTGAAGAATTAGGATTGAGAGTTGAGGATTGAGAATAGAGGATTCAGGGTTGAAGATTGAGGATTGGGTATTGAGGATTGAAGAATGAGGATTGAGGATTGAAGATTGAGGATTGGGTATTGAGGATTGAAGAATGAGGATTGAGGATGAGGATTGAGGATTGAGGATTGAGGATTGAAGATTGAGGATTGGGTATTGAGGATTGAAGGATGAGGATTGAGGATTGAGGATTGAGGATTGAGGATTGAAGATTGAGTATTGAGGATTGAAGATTGAGTGTTGAGGAATGAGGACTGAGTATTGAGGATTGAAGATTGAGTATTGAGGATTGAAGATTGAGGATTGAGTATTGAGGATTGAAGATTGAATATTGAGGACTGAGGATTGAGGGTTGTGGATTGAGAACGAGGACTGAGGGTTGAATATTGATGTTTGAGGTCTGAGGATTAAGGATTGAGGAATAAGAATTGAGGATTGAGGATTGAGGATTGAAGATTGAGGAATGGGTATTGAGGACTGAAGAATGAGGATTGAGGATTGAGGATTGAGGATTGAGGATTGCAGATTGAGTATTGAGGATTGAAGATTGAGGATTCAGGATTGAGGATTGAGGATTGAGGATTGAGGATTGAGGATTGAGGATTGAAGATTGGGTATTGAGGATTGAAAATTGAGGATTGAGGATTGAGGATTGAGGATTGAGGATTGAGCATTGAAGATTGAGGATTGGGGATTGAGGATTGAAGATTGAGTATTGATGATTGAATATTGAGGATTGATAATTGAGAATTGATGATTGAGGATTGAGGATTGAGGATTGAGTATTGAGGATTGAAGGTTGAGGACTGAGGATTGAGGATTGAGGATTGATGATTGAGGATTGAGGATTGAGGATTGAGGATTGAAGATTGAGTATTGAGGATTGAATATTGAGGATTAAGGATTGAGGATTGGGGATTGAGTATCTAGGATTGGAGATTGATTATTGGGTTTGAAGATTGAGGATTGAGGATTGAGGATTGCTAATTCAGAATTGAGGATGAGGACTGAGGGTTGAGGACTGAGGTTTGAGGAGCGAGGATTGAGGATTGAGGATTGAGGACTGAGGATTGACGATTGAGTATTGAAGATAGAGGATTTATGACTGAGGACTGAGGATTGAGGATTGAGGATTGAGGATTGAGGATTGAGGATTGAGGATTGAAGATTGAGTATTGAGGATTGAATATTGAGGATTGAGGTTTGAGGATTGAGAATGGGGGCTGAGGGTTGAGGATTGAGGTTTGAGTATAGAATCCTGAGAATTCAGGATATTCTATCGAGCATTGAGAATATAGGATTGATGGTTGAGGACTGAGGATTGAGGATTGAGAATTCAGGATTCAGGATCGAGGATTGAAGATTGAGGATTGGGTATTGAGGATTGAAGAATGAGGATTGAGTATTGAGGATTGAGGATTGAGGATTGAGGATTGAAGATTGAGGATTGGGTATTGAGGATTGAAGAATGAGGATTGAGGGTTTAGGATTGAGGATTTAGGATTGAGTATTGAGCATTGAAGATTGAGGATTGGGTATTGAGGATTGAAGAATGAGGATTGAGGATTGAGGATTGAGGATAGAGGATTGAGGATTGAAGATTGAGGATTGGCTATTGAGGATTGAAGAATGAGGATTGAGGGTTGAGGATAGAGTATTGAGGATTGAGTATTGAGTATTGAAGGTTGAGGATTGTGGATTGAGGATTGAGGATTGAGGATTGAATATTGGAGATTGAGTATTGATCCCTGAGGATTGAGGATTGAGGATTGAGTATTGAGAATTGAGGATTGATGGTTGAGTATTGAGGATTGAGGATTGAGTATTGAGTGTTGAAGATTGAGGATTGATGATTGAAGATTGAGGATTGGGGATTGAGGATAGAGGAATGAGTATTGAGGATTGAAGATTGGTGATTGAGGATTGAGGATTGAGGATTGAGTATTGAGGATTGACGCTTGAGGATTGACGATTGAGCATAGAGGATTGAAGATTGAGGACTGGCGATTGAGGATTGAATATTGAGGATTAAGGACTGAGGATTGAGGATTGAGGATCTAGGATTGGAGATTGATTTTTGGGGATAGAAGATTGAGGATTGAGGATTGAGGATTGCTAATTGAGAATTGAGGATGAGGACTGAGGATTGAGCATTGAGGTTTGAGGACTGAGGGCTGAGGATTGAGGATTGAGGATTGATGATTGAGGATTGAGGATTGAGGATTGGGTATTGAGGATTGAGCATTGAGGTTTGAGGACTGAGTTCTGAGGATTGAGGATTGGGGATTGAGGTTTGAGGATGAGGGCTGAGGGTTGAGGATTGAGGTTTGAGGACTGAGGACTGAGGATTGAGGATTGAGGATTGAGGATTGAGGATTGAGGATTGAAGATTGAGGATTGGGTATTGAGGATTGAAGAATGAGGATTGGGTATTGAGGATTGAAGAATGAGGATTGAGGATTGAGGATTGAGGATTGAGGATTGAAGATTGAGTACTGAGGATTGAAGATTGAGGGTTGAGGATTGAGTACTGAGGATTGAGTATTGAGGGCTGAGGATTGAAGATTGAGAATTGAAGATTGAGTATTGAGGACTGAATATTGACGATTGTGGATTGAAGATTGAGGATTGAGGATTGAGGATTGAGGATTGAGGATTCAGTGTTGGACAATGAGGATTGATGGTTGAAGATTGAGGATTGGGGATTGAGGATTGAGGAATGAGTATTGAAGATTGAGGATTGATGATTGAGGATTGAGGATTGAGGATTGAAGATTGAGGATTGGGTATTGAGGATTGAAGAATTAGGATTGAGAATTGAGGATAGAGGATAGAGGATTGAGGGTTGAAGATTGAGGATTGGGTATCGAGGGTTGAAGAATGAGGATTGAGGATTGAAGATTGAGGATTGGGTATTGAGGATTGAAAAATGAGGATTGGGGATTGAGGATTGAGGATTGAGGATTGAGGATTGAAGATTGAGGATTGGGTATTGAGGATTGGAGAATGAGGATTGAGGATTGAGGATTGAGGATTGAGGATTGAAGATTGAGTATTGAGGACTGAAGATTGAGGATTGAGGATTGAAGATTGAGTATTGAGGATTGAAGATTGAGGATTCAGGATTGAGGAATGAGTATTGATGATTGAGGATTGATGATTGAGGATTGAGCATTGAGGATTGGGGATTGAGGATTGAGCATTGAGGTTTGAGGACTGAGGTCTGAGGATTGAGGATTGGGGATTGATGATTGAGGATTGAGGATTGAGGATTGGGTATTGAGGATTGAGCATTGAGGTTTGAGGACTGAGGGCTGAGGTTTGAGGATTGAGGATTGAGGATTGACGATGAGGGCTGAGGGTTGAGGATTGAGGTTTGAGGACTGAGGACTGAGGATTGAGGATTGAGGATTGAGGATTGAGGATTGAGGATTGAAGATTGAGGATTGGGTATTGAGGATTGAAGAATGAGGATTGAGGATTTAGGATTGAGGATTGAGGATTGAGGATTGAAGATTGAGGATTGGGTATTGAGGATTGAAGAATGAGGATTGAGGATTGAGGATTGAGGATTGAGGATTGAAGATTGAGTATTGAGGATTGAAGATTGAGGGTTGAGGATTGAGTACTGAGGATTGAGCATTGAGGACTGAGGATTGAACATTGAGAATTGAAGATTGAGTATTGAGGACTGAATATTGACGATTGAGGATTGAAGATTGAGGATTGAGGATTGAGGATTGAGGATTGAGGATTCAGTGTTGGACAATGAGGATTGATGGTTGAAGATTGAGGATTGGGGATTGAGGATTGAGGAGTGAGTATTGAAGATTGAGGATTGATGATTGAGGATTGAGGATTGAGGATTGAAGATTGAGGATTGGGTATTGAGGATTGAAGAATTAGGATTGAGAATTGAGGATTGACGATAGAGGATTGAGGGTTGACGATTGAGGATTGGGTATTGAGTGTTGAGGATTGAGGATTGAGGTGTGAAGATAGAGGATTGAGGATTGAGGATTGAGGATTGAGGATTGAGGATTGAGGATTGAATATTGGTGATTGAATATTGAGGACTGAGGATTAAGGTTTGTGGATTGAGGACGAGGACTGAGGGTTGAATATTGATGTTTGAGGTCTAAAGATTAAGGATTGAGGATTGAGAATTTAGGATTGAGGATTGAGGATTGAAGATTGAGGATTGGGTATTGAGGATTGAAGAATGAGGATTGGCGATTGAGGATTGACGATTGAGTATTGAGTATTGAGGATTGAAGATTGAGTACTGATGATTGAAGATTGAGGATTGAGGATTGAGGGTTGAGTATTAAGGACGAGGACTGACGGTTGAGGAGTGAGGTTTGAGGATTGAGGATTGAGGATTGAGGACTGAGGCTTGAGGATGGACGATTGAGCATAGAGGATTGAAGATTCAGGACTGGCGATTGAGGATTGAAGATTGAGGATTAAGGACTGAGGATTGGGGATTGAGGATCTAGGATTGGAGATTGATTTTTGGGGATTGAAGATTGAGGATTGAGGATTGAGGATTGCTAATTGAGAATTGAGGATGAGGACTGAGGGTTGAGGATTGAGGTTTGAGGAACGAGGATTGAGGGTTGAGGATTAAGGACTGAGGATTGACGATTGAGTATTGAATATTGAGGATTTATGACTGAGGATTGAGGATTGAGGATTGAGGATTGAGGATTGAGGATTGAAGATTGAGTATTGGGGATTGAATATTGAGGATTGAGGATTGAGGATTGAGAATGAGGGCTGAGGGTTGAGGATTGAGGTTTGAGTATAGAATCCTGAGAATTCAGGATATTCTATTGAGCATTGAGAATTTAGGATTGATGGTTGAGGACTGAGGATTGAGGATTGAGGATTGAGGATTGAGGATTGAGTATTGAGGATTGAAGATTGAGTATTGAGGATTGAAGATTGGTGATTGAGGATTGAGGATTGAGGATTGAGTATTGAGGATTGACGCTTGAGGATTGAGGGTTGAGGATGTAGGATTGAAGAGAGAGGACTGAGTGTTGAGGATTGAGTGTTGAGAATTGATGCTTGAGGTTTGAAATTTGATTATTGAATATTCTGGATTGAGTATTGAACCATCAGGGTTCAGGATGTTCTACTGAGTATTGAGAATTGAGGATTGATGGTTGAGTATTGAGGATTGATGGTTGAGGGTTGAGTGTTGAAT
This sequence comes from Calliopsis andreniformis, assembly GCF_051401765.1. Lineage (NCBI taxonomy): Eukaryota > Metazoa > Arthropoda > Insecta > Hymenoptera > Andrenidae > Calliopsis > Calliopsis andreniformis. The sequence continues at coordinate 391,072 of NW_027480570.1, forward strand.
ATTGAGGATTGTGGATTGAGGATTGAGGATTGATGATTGAGGATTGAAGATTGATTATTGATGATTGAAGATTGAGGATTGAGGATTGAGGGTTGAGGATTGAGGACGAGGACTGACGGTTGAGGATTGAGGTTTGAGGATTGAGGATTGAGGATTGTGGACTGAGGCTTGAGGATTGAGGATTGAGTATTGAGGATTGACGCTTGAGGATTGAGGGTTGAGGATGTAGGATTGAAGAGAGAGGACTGAGTGTTGAGGATTGAGTGTTGAGAATTGATGCTTGAGGTTTGAAATTTGATTATTGAATATTCTGGATTGAGTATTGAACCATCAGGGTTCAGGATGTTCTATTGAGTATTGAGAATTGAGGATTGATGGTTGATTATTGAGGATTGATTGTTGAGGGTTGAGTGTTGAAAATTGAGGATTGAGGATTGAGGATTGAGGTTTGAGGATTGAGGATTGAGGATTGAGGGTTGAGTACTGAGGATTGAGGATTGAGGACTGAGGATTGAAGATTGAGAATTGAAGATTGAGTATTGAGGTCTGAATATTGACGATTGAGTATTGAAGATTGAGGATTGAGGATTGAGGATTGAGGATTGCAGATTGAGTATTGAGGATTGAAGATTGAGGATTCAGGATTGAGGATTGAGGATTGAGGATTGAGGATTGAGGATTGAGGGTTGAAGATTGGGTATTGAGGATTGAAAATTGAGGATTGAGGATTGAGGATTGAGGATTGAGGATTGAGCATTGAAGATTGAGGATTGGGGATTGAGGATTGAAGATTGAGTATTGATGATTGAATATTGAGGATTGATAATTGAGAATTGATGATTGAGGATTGAGGATTGAGTATTGAGGTTTGAAGGTTGAGGATTGAGGATTGAGGATTGAGGATTGATGATTGAGGATTGAGGATTGAGGATTGAGGATTGAAGATTGAGTATTGAGGATTGAAGATTGAGGATTAAGGATTGAGGATTGGGGATTGAGGATCTAGGATTGGAGATTGATTATTGGGTTTGAAGATTGAGGACTGAGGATTGAGGATTGCTAATTCAGAATTGAGGATGAGGACTGAGGGTTGAGGATTGAGGATTGAGCATTGAAGATTGAGGATTGGGGATTGAGGATTGAAGATTGAGTATTGATGATTGAATATTGAGGATTGATAATTGAGAATTGATGATTGAGGATTGAGGATTGAGTATTGAGGTTTGAAGGTTGAGGATTGAGGATTGAGGATTGAGGATTGATGATTGAAGATTGAGGATTGGGTATTGAGGATTGGAGAATGAGGATTGAGGATTGAGGATTGAGTATTGAGGATTGAAGATTGAGAATTGAGGACTGAAGATTGAGGATTGAGGATTGAAGATTGAGTATTGAGGATTGAAGATTGAGGATTCAGGATTGAGGAATGAGTATTGATGATTGAGGATTGATGATTGAGGATTGAGCATTGAGGATTGGGGATTGAGGATTGAGCATTGAGGTTTGAGGACTGAGGGCTGAGGATTGAGGATTGGGGATTGATGATTGAGGATTGAGGATTGAGGATTGGGTATTGAGGATTGAGCATTGAGGTTTGAGGACTGAGGGCTGAGGTTTGAGGATTGAGGACTGAGGATTGACGATGAGGGCTGAGGGTTGAGGATTGAGGTTTGAGGACTGAGGACTGAGGATTGAGGATTGAGGATTGAGGATTGAGGATTGAGGATTGAAGATTGAGGATTGGGTATTGAGGATTGAAGAATGAGGATTGAGGATTTAGGATTGAGGATTGAGGATTGAGGATTGAAGATTGAGGATTGGGTATTGAGGATTGAAGAATGAGGTTGAGGATTGAGGATTGAGGATTGAGGATTGAAGATAGAGTATTGAGGATTGAAGATTGAGGGTTGAGGATTGAGTACTGAGGATTGAGCATTGAGGACTGAGGATTGAACATTGAGAATTGAAGATTGAGTATTGAGGACTGAAGATTGACGATTGAGGATTGAAGATTGAGGATTGAGGAATGAGGATTGAGGATTGAGGATTCAGTGTTGGACAATGAGGATTGATGGTTGAAGATTGAGGATTGGGGATTGAGGATTGAGGAGTGAGTATTGAAGATTGAGGATTGATGATTGAGGATTGAGGATTCAGGATTGAAGATTGAGGATTGGGTATTGAGGATTGAAGAATTAGGATTGAGAATTGAAGATTGAGGATAGAGGATTGAGGGTTGACGATTGAGGATTGGGTATTGAGTGTTGAGGATTGAGGATTGAGGTGTGAAGATAGAGGATTGAGGATTGAGGATTGAGGATTGAGGATTGAGGATTGAGGATTGAATATTGGTGATTGAATATTGAGGACTGAGGATTAAGGTTTGTGGATTGAGGACGAGGACTGAGGGTTGAATATTGATGTTTGAGGTCTGAGGATTAAGGATTGAGGATTGAGAATTTAGGATTGAGGATTGAGGATTGAAGATTGAGGATTGGGTATTGAGGATTGAAGAATGAGGATTGGCGATTGAGGATTGACGATTGAGTATTGAGTATTGAGGATTGAAGATTGAGTACTGATGATTGAAGATTGAGGATTGAGGATTGAGGGTTGAGTATTAAGGACGAGGACTGACGGTTGAGGAGTGAGGTTTGAGGATTGAGGATTGAGGATTGAGGATTGAGTATTGAGGATTGAAGATTGAGTATTGAGGATTGAAGATTGGTGATTGAGGATTGAGGATTGAGGATTGAGTATTGAGGATTGACGCTTGAGGATTGAGGGTTGAGGATGTAGGATTGAAGAGAGAGGACTGAGTGTTGAGGATTGAGTGTTGAGAATTGATGCTTGAGGTTTGAAATTTGATTATTGAATATTCTGGATTGAGTATGGAACCATCAGGGTTCAGGATGTTCTACTGAGTATTGAGAATTGAGGATTGATGGTTGAGGGTTGAGTGTTGAATATTGAGGATTGAGGATTGAGGATTGAGGATTGATGATTGAGGATTGAAGATTGATTATTGATGATTGAAGATTGAGGATTGAGGATTGAGGGTTGAGGATTGAGGACGAGGACTGACGGTTGAGGATTGAGGTTTGAGGATTGAGGACTGAGGATTGTGGACTGAGGCTTGAGGATTGAGGATTGAGTATTGAGGATTGACGCTTGAGGATTGAGGGTTGAGGATGTAGGATTGAAGAGAGAGGACTGAGTGTTGAGGATTGAGTGTTGAGAATTGATGCTTGAGGTTTGAAATTTGATTATTGAATATTCTGGATTGAGTATTGAACCATCAGGGTTCAGGATGTTCTATTGAGTATTGAGAATTGAGGATTGATGGTTGATTATTGAGGATTGATTGTTGAGGGTTGAGTGTTGAAAATTGAGGATTGAGTATTGAGGATTGAGGTTTGAGGATTGAGGATTGAGGATTGAGGGTTGAGTACTGAGGATTGAGGATTGAGGACTGAGGATTGAAGATTGAGAATTGAAGATTGAGTATTGAGGTCTGAATATTGACGATTGAGTATTGAAGATTGAGGATTGAGGATTGAGGATTGAGGATTGCATATTGAGTATTGAGGATTGAAGATTGAGGATTCAGGATTGAGGATTGAGGATTGAGGATTGAGGATTGAGGATTGAGGGTTGAAGATTGGGTATTGAGGATTGAAAATTGAGGATTGAGGATTGAGGATTGAGGATTGAGGATTGAGCATTGAAGATTGAGGATTGGGGATTGAGGATTGAAGATTGAGTATTGATGATTGAATATTGAGGATTGATAATTGAGAATTGATGATTGAGGATTGAGGATTGAGTATTGAGGTTTGAAGGTTGAGGATTGAGGATTGAGGATTGAGGATTGATGATTGAGGATTGAGGATTGAGGATTGAGGATTGAAGATTGAGTATTGAGGATTGAAGATTGAGGATTAAGGATTGAGGATTGGGGATTGAGGATCTAGGATTGGAGATTGATTATTGGGTTTGAAGATTGAGGACTGAGGATTGAGGATTGCTAATTCAGAATTGAGGATGAGGACTGAGGGTTGAGGACTGAGGTTTGAGGAGCGAGGATTGAGGATTGAGGATTGAGGACTGAGGATTGACGATTGAGTATTGAAGATAGAGGATTTATGACTGAGGATTGAGGATTGAGGATTGAGGATTGAGGATTGAGGATTGAGGATTGAGGATTGAAGATAGAGTATTGAGGATTGAATATTGAGGATTGAGGTTTGAGGATTGAGAATGAGGGCTGAGGGTTGAGGATTGAGGTTTGAGTATAGAATCCTGAGAATTCAGGATATTCTATCGAGCATTGAGAATATAGGATTGATGGTTGAGGACTGAGGATTGAGGATTGAGAATTCAGGATTCAGGATCGAGGATTGAAGATTGAGGATTGGGTATTGAGGATTGAAGAATGAGGATTGAGGATTGAGGATTGAGGGTTGAGGATTGAGGATTGAAGATTGAGGATTGGGTATTGAGGATTGAAGAATGAGGTTTGAGGGTTTAGGATTGAGGATTTAGGATTGAGTATTGAGCATTGAAGATTGAGGATTGGGTATTGAGGATTGAAGAATGAGGATTGAGGATTGAGGATTGAGGATAGAGGATTGAGGATTGAAGATTGAGGATTGGCTATTGAGGATTGAAGAATGAGGATTGAGGGTTGAGGATAGAGTATTGAGGATTGAGTATTGAGTATTGAAGGTTGAGGATTGTGGATTGAGGATTGAGGATTGAGGATTGAATATTGAAGATTGAGTATTGATCCCTGAGGATTGAGGATTGAGGATTGAGTATTGAGAATTGAGGATTGATGGTTGAGTACTGAGGATTGAGGATTGAGTATTGAGTGTTGAAGATTGAGGATTGATGATTGAAGATTGAGGATTGGGGATTGAGGATTGAGGAATGAGTATTGAAGATTGAGGATTGATGATTGAGGATTGAGGATTGAGGATTGGGTATTGAGGATTGAGCATTGAGGTTTGAGGACTGAGGGCTGAGGATTGAGGATTGAGGATTGAGGATTGAGGATGAGGGCTGAGGGTTGAGGATTGAGGTTTGAGGACTGAGGACTGAGGATTGAGGATTGAGAATTGAGGATTGAGGATTGAGGATTGAAGATTGAAGATTGGGTATTGAGGATTGAAGAATGGGGATTGAGGATTGAAGATTGAGTATTGAGGATTGAAGTTTGAGGATTGAGTATTGACGATTGAGGATTGAGGTTTGAAGATTGAGGATTGAGGATTGAGGGCTGAGGATTGAGGATTGAGGATTGAAGATTGCATATTGATGATTGAATATTGAGGACTGAGTATTGAAGGTTGTGGATTGAGGACGAGGACTGAGGGTTGAATATTGATGTTTGAGGTCTGAGGATTAAGGATTGAGGATTGAGAATTGAGGATTGAGGATTGAGGATTGAAGATTGAGGATTGGGTATTGAGGTTTGAAGAATGAGGATTGAGGATTGAGGTTTGAGGATTGACGATTGCAGATTGAGTATTGAGGATTGAAGATTGAGGATTGAGGATTGAGGATTGAGGATTGAAGATTGAGGATTGAGGCTTGAGGATTGAGGATTGAGGATTGAAGATTGAGTATTGAAGATTGAGGATTGAGGATTGAGGATTGAGGATTGAGGATTCAGTGTTGGACAATGAGGATTGATGGTTGAAGATTGAGGGTGTGGGATTGAGGATTGAGGAATGAGTATTGAAGATTGAGGATTGATGATTGAGGATTGAGCATTGAGGATTGAAGATTGAGGATTGGGTATTGAGGATTGAGTGTTGAGGATTGAAGATTGAGTATTGAGGATTGAAGAATGAGGATTGAGGATTGAAGATTGAGGATTGGGTATTGAGGATTGAAGAATGAGGATTGAGGATTGAGGCTTGAGGATTGAGGACTGAGGATTGAAGATTGAGGATTGGGTATTGAGGATTGAAGAATGAGGATTGAGGATTGAGGATTGAGGGTTGAGGATTGAAGATTGAGCATTGAGGATTGAAGATTGAGGATTGAGGGTTGCGGATTGAGTATTGAGAATTGAAGATTGAGTATTGAGGATTGAAGATTGAGGATTGAGTATTGAGGATTGAAGATTGAATATTGAGGACTGAGGATTGAGGGTTGTGGATTGAGGACGAGGACTGAGGGTTGAATATTGATGTTTGATGTCAGAGGATTAAGGATTGAGGATTGAGAATTGAGGATTGAAGATTGAGGATTGAAGATTGAGGAATGGGTATTGAGGATTGAAGAATGAGGATTGAGGATTGAGGATTGAGGATTGAGGATTGCAGATTGAGTATTGAGGATTGAAGATTGAGGATTCAGGATTGAGGATTGAGGATTGAGGATTGAGGATTGAGGATTGTGGATTGAAGATTGGGTATTGAGGATTGAAGATTGAGGATTGAGGATTGAGGATTGAGGATTGAGGATTGAGCATTGAAGATTGAGGATTGGGGATTGAGGATTGACGATTGAGGACTGAGTATTGGGTACTGAAGATTGAGGAATGGGTATTGAGGATTGAAGAATGAGGATTGAGGATTGAGGATTGAGGATTGAGTATTGCAGATTGAGTATTGAGGATTGAAGATTGAGGATTCAGGATTGAGGATTGAGGATTGAAGATTGAGTATTGAGGATTGAAGATTGAGGATTGAGTATTGAGTGTTGAGGATTGAGGATTGAGGTTTGAAGATAGAGGATTGAGGATTGAGGATTGAGGATTGAAGATTAAGGATTGAGGATTGAAGATTAAGGATTGAAGATTGAATATTGTAGATTGAATATTGAGGACTGAGGATTGAGGTTTGTGGATTGAGGACGAGGACTGAGGGTTGAATATTGATGTTTGAGGTCTGAGGATTAAGGATTGAGGATTGAGAATTGAGGATAGAGGATTGAGGGTTGAAGATTGAGGATTGGGTATTGAGGATTGAAGAATGAGGATTGAGGATTGAGGATTGAGGATTGAGGATTGAAGATTGAGTATTGAGGATTGAAGATTGAGGATTGAGGATTGAGGATTGAGGATTGAGGATTGAGTACTGAGGATTGAGGATTGAGGATTGAGGATCGAAGATTGAGAATTGAAGATTGAGTATTGAGGACTGAAGATTGACGATTGAGGATTGAAGAATGAGGATTGAGGATTGAGGATTGTGGATTGAGGATTGAAGATTGAGTATTGGGGATTGAATATTGAGGATTGAGGATTGAGGATTGAGAATGAGGGCTGAGGGTTGAGGATTGAGGTTTGAGTATAGAATCCTGAGAATTCAGGATATTCTATTGAGCATTGAGAATTTAGGATTGATGGTTGAGGACTGAGGATTGAGGATTGAGGATTGAGGATTGAGGATTGAGTATTGAGGATTGAAGATTGAGTTTTGAGGATTGAAGATTGGTGATTGAGGATTGAGGATTGAGGATTGAGTATTGAGGATTGACGCTTGAGGATTGACGATTGAGCATAGAGGATTGAAGATTGAGGACTGGCGATTGAGGATTGAATATTGAGGATTAAGGACTGAGGATTGAGGATTGAGGATCTAGGATTGGAGATTGATTTTTGGGGATAGAAGATTGAGGATTGAGGATTGAGTATTGCTAATTGAGAATTGAGGATGAGGACTGAGGATTGAGCATTGAGGTTTGAGGACTGAGGGCTGAGGATTGAGGATTGAGGATTGATGATTGAGGATTGAGGATTGAGGATTGGGTATTGAGGATTGAGCATTGAGGTTTGAGGACTGAGGGCTGAGGATTGAGGATTGGGGATTGAGGTTTGAGGATGAGGGCTGAGGGTTGAGGATTGAGGTTTGAGGACTGAGGACTGAGGATTGAGGATTGAGGATTGAGGATTGAGGATTGAGGATTGAAGGTTGAGGATTGGGTATTAAGGATTGAAGAATGAGGATTGGGTATTGAGGATTGAAGGATGAGGATTGAGGATTGAGGATTGAGGATTGAGGATTGAAGATTGAGTACTGAGGATTGAAGATTGAGGGTTGAGGATTGAGTACTGAGGATTGAGTATTGAGGACTGAGGATTGAAGATTGAGAATTGAAGATTGAGTATTGAGGACTGAATATTGACGATTGTGGATTGAAGATTGAGGATTGAGGATTGAGGATTGAGGATTGAGGATTCAGTGTTGGACAATGAGGATTGATGGTTGAAGATTGAGGATTGGGGATTGAGGATTGAGGAATGAGTATTGAAGATTGAGGATTGATGATTGAGGATTGAGGATTGAGGATTGAAGATTGAGGATTGGGTATTGAGGATTGAAGAATTAGGATTGAGAATTGAGGATAGAGGATTGAGGATTGAGGGTTGAAGATTGAGGATTGGGTATCGAGGGTTGAAGAATGAGGATTGAGGATTGAAGATTGAGGATTGGGTATTGAGGATTGAAAAATGAGGATTGGGGATTGAGGATTGAGGATTGAGGATTGAGGATTGAAGATTGAGGATTGGGTATTGAGGATTGGAGAATGAGGATTGAGGATTGAGGATTGAGGATTGAGGATTGAAGATTGAGTATTGAGGACTGAAGATTGAGGATTGAGGATTGAAGATTGAATATTGAGGATTGAAGATTGAGGATTCAGGATTGAGGAATGAGTATTGGTGATTGAGGGTTGATGATTGAGGATTGAGCATTGAGGATTGGGGATTGAGGATTGAGCATTGAGGTTTGTGGACTGAGGGCTGAGGATTGAGGATTGAGGATTGATGATTGAGGATTGAGGATTGAGGATTGGGTATTGAGGATTGAGCATTGAGGTTTGAGGACTGAGGGCTGAGGTTTGAGGATTGAGGATTGAGGATTGACGATGAGGGCTGAGGGTTGAGGATTGAGGTTTGAGGACTGAGGACTGAGGATTGAGGATTGAGGATTGAGGATTGAGGATTGAGGACTGAAGATTGAGGATTGGGTATTGAGGATTGAAGAATGAGGATTGAGGATTTAGGATTGAGGATTGAGGATTGAGGATTGAAGATTGAGGATTGGGTATTGAGGATTGAAGAATGAGGATTGAGGATTGAGGATTGAGGATTGAGGATTGAAGATTGAGTATTGAGGATTGAAGATTGAGGGTTGACGATTGAGTACTGAGGATTGAGCATTGAGGACTGAGGATTGAACATTGAGAATTGAAGATTGAGTATTGAGGACTGAATATTGACGATTGAGGATTGAAGATTGAGGATTGAGGATTGAGGATTGAGGATTGAGGATTCAGTGTTGGACAATGAGGATTGATGGTTGAAGATTGAGGATTGGGGATTGAGGATTGAGGAGTGAGTATTGAAGATTGAGGATTGATGATTGAGGATTGAGGATTGAGGATTGAAGATTGAGGATTGGGTATTGAGGATTGAAGAATTAGGATTGAGAATTGAGGATTGAGGATAGAGGATTGAGGGTTGACGATTGAGGATTGGGTATTGAGTGTTGAGGATTGAGGATTGAGGTGTGAAGATAGAGGAGTGAGGATTGAGGGTTGAGGATTGAGGATTGAGGATTGAGGATTGAATATTGATGATTGAATATTGAGGACTGAGGATTAAGGTTTGTGGATTGAGGACGAGGACTGAGGGTTGAATATTGATGTTTGAGGTCTGAGGATTAAGGATTGAGGATTGAGAATTTAGGATTGAGGATTGAGGATTGAAGATTGAGGATTGGGTATTGAGGATTGAAGAATGAGGATTGGGGATTGAGGATTGACGATTGAGTATTGAGTATTGAGGATTGAAGATTGAGTACTGATGATTGAAGATTGAGGATTGAGGATTGAGGGTTGAGTATTAAGGACGAGGACTGACGGTTGAGGAGTGAGGTTTGAGGATTGAGGATTGAGGATTGAGGACTGAGGCTTGAGGATGGACGATTGAGCATAGAGGATTGAAGATTCAGGACTGGCGATTGAGGATTGAAGATTGAGGATTAAGGACTGAGGATTGGGGATTGAGGATCTAGGATTGGAGATTGATTTTTGGGGATTGAAGATTGAGGATTGAGGATTGAGGATTGCTAATTGAGAATTGAGGATGAGGACTGAGGGTTGAGGATTGAGGTTTGAGGAACGAGGATTGAGGGTTGAGGATTAAGGACTGAGGATTGACGATTGAGTATTGAATATTGAGGATTTATGACTGAGGATTGAGGATTGAGGATTGACGATTGAGGATTGAGGATTGAGGATTGAGGATTGAGTATTCAGTGTTGGACAATGAGGATTGATGGTTGAAGATTGAGGATTGGGGATTGAGGATTGAGGAATGAGTATTGAAGATTGAGGATTGATGATTGAGGATTGAGGATTGAGGATTGAAGATTGAGGATTGGGTATTGAGGATTGAAGAATTGGGATTGAGAATTGACGATTGAGGATAGAGGATTGAGGGTTGAAGATTGAGGATTGAGGATTGAGGATTGAGGATTGAGGTTTGAAGATTGAGGATTGAGGATTGATGGTTGAGTATTGAGGATTGAGGATTGAAGATTGCATATTGATGATTGAATATTGAGGACTGAGGATTGAAGGTTGTGGATTGAGGACGAGGAATGAGGGTTGAATATTGATGTTTGAGGTCTGAGGATTAAGGATTGAGGATTGAGAATTGAGGATTGAGGATTGAGCATTGAATATTGAGGAATGGGTATTGAGGTTTGAAGAATGAGGATTGATGATTGAGGTTTGAGGATTGAGGATTGCAGATTGAGTATTGAGGATTGAAGATTGAGGATTGGGGATTGAGGATTGAAGATTGAGGATTGAGGATTGAGGATTGAGGATTGAGGATTGAAGGTTGAGTATTGAGGATTGAAGATTGAGGATTGAGGATTGAGTACTGAGGATTGAGGATTGAGGACTGAGGATTGAAGATTGAGAATTGAAGATTGAGTATTGAGGACTGAATACTGACGATTGAGTATTGAAGATTGAGGATTGAGGATTGAGGATTGAGGATTGAGTATTCAGTGTTGGACAATGAGGATTGATGGTTGAAGATTGAGGATTGGGGATTGTGGATTGAGGAATGAGTATTGAAGATTGAGGATTGATGATTGAGGATTGAGGATTGAGGATTGAAGATTGAGGATTGGGTATTGAGGATTGAAGAATTGGGATTGAGAATTGACGATTGAGGATAGAGGATTGAGGGTTGAAGATTGAGGATTGGGTATAGAGGATTGAAGAATGAGGATTGAGGATTGAGGATTGAGGATTGAGGATTGAAGATTGAGTATTGAGGATTGAAGGTTGAGGATTGAGGATTGAGGATTGAGGATTGAGGATTGAGGATTGAGGATTGAAGATTTAGTATTGAGGATTGAATAATGAGGATTGAGGATTCAGGATTGAGGATTGAGGGTTGTGGATTGAGGACGAGGACTGAGGGTTGAATATTGATGTTTGAGGTCTGAGGATTAAGGATTGAGGATTGAGAATTGAGATTTGAGGATTGAGGATTGAAGATTGAGGATTGGGTATTGAGGATTGAGGAATGAGGATTGAGGTTTGACTTTTGAGGATTGAGGATTGCAGATGGAGTATTGAGGATTGAAGATTGAGGATTGAGAATTGAGGATTGAAGATTGAGGATTGAGGATTGAGGATTGAGGATTGAGGATTGAAGATTGAGTATTGAGGATTGAAGATTGAGTATTGAGGATTGAGTACTGAGGATTGAGGATTGAGGATTGAGGATCGAAGATTGAGAATTGAAGATTGAGTATTGAGGACTGAAGATTGACGATTGAGGATTGAAGATTGAGGATTGAGGATTGAGGATTGAGGATTGAGCATTGAAGAGTGAGGATTGGGGATTGAGGATTGACGACTGAGGATTGAGTATTGAGGATTGAAGATTGAGTATTGATGATTGAAGATTGAGCATTAAGGATTGAGGGTTGAGGATTGAGGACGAGGACTGACGGTTGAGGAATGAGGTTTGAGGATTGAGGGTTGAGGATAGAGGATTCAGGATTGAGTATTGAGCATTGAAGGTTGAGGGTTGTGGATGGAGGATTGTGGATTGAGGATTGAATATTGAAGATTGAGGATTGAGGATTGAGGATTGAGGATTGAGGATTGAAGATTGAGTATTGAGGATTGAAGATTGAGGATTGAGTATTGACGATTGAGGATTGAGGTTTGAAGATTGAGGATTGAGGATTGATGCTTGAGGATTGAGGATTGAGGATTGAAGATTGCATATTGATCATTGAATATTGAGGACTGAGGATTGAAGGTTGTGGATAGAGGACGAGGACTGAAGGTTGAATATTGATGTTTGAGGTCTGAGGATTAAGGATTGAGGATTGAGAATTGAGGATTGAGGATTGAGGATTGAAGATTGAGGATTGGGTATTGAGGTTTGAAGAATGAGGATTGATGACTGAGTTTTGAGGATTGAGGGTTGCAGATTGAGTACTGAGGATTGAAGATTGAGGATTGAGGATTGAGGATTGAAGATTGAGGATTGAGGATTGAGGATTGAGGATTGAGGATTGAAGATTGAGTATTGAGGATTGAAGATTGAGGATTGAGGATTGAGTACTGAGGATTGAGGATTGAGGACTGAGGATTGAAGATTGAGAATTGAAGATTGAGTATTGAGCACTGAACATTGACGATTGAGTATTGAAGATTGAGGATTGAGGATTGAGGATTGAGGATTGAGTATTCAGTGTTGGACAATGAGGATTGATGGTTGAAGATTGAGGATTGGGGATTGAGTATTGAAGATTGAGGATTGATGATTGAGGATTGAGGATTGAGGATTGAAGATTGAGGATTGGGTATTGAGGATTGAAGAATTAGGATTGAGAATTGAGGATTGAGGATAGAGGATTGAGGGTTGAAGATTGAGGATTGGGTATTGAGGATTGAAGAATGAGGATTGAGGATTGAGGATTGAGGATTGAGGATTGAAGATTGAGTATTGAGGATTGAAGATTGAGGATTGAGGATTGAGGATTGAGGATGGAGGATTGAGTACTGAGGATTGAGGATTGAGGATTGAGGATCGAAGATTGAGAATTGAAGATTGAGTATTGAGGTCTGAAGATTGACGATTGAGGATTGAAGATTGAGGATTGAGGATTGAGGATTGAGGATTGAGCATTGAAGAGTGAGGATTGGGTATTGAGGATTGACGACTGAGGATTGAGTATTGAGGATTGAAGATTGAGGATTGAGGATTGAGGATTGAGGATTGAAGATTGAATATTGAGGGTTGAAGATTGAGGATTGAGTATTGAGTGTTGAGGATTGAGGATTGAGGTTTGAAGATAGAGGATTGAGGATTGAGGATTGAGGATTGAGGATTGAGGATTGAGGATTGAATATTGATGATTGAATATTGAGGACTGAGGATTAAGGTTTGTGGATTGAGGACGAGGACTGAGGGTTGAATATTGAGGTTTGAGGTCTGAGGATTAAGGATTGAGGATTGAGAATTTAGGATTGAGGATTGAGGATTGAAGATTGAGGTTTGGGTATTGAGGATTGAAGAATGAGGATTGGGGATTGAGGATTGACGATTGAGTATTGAGTATTGAGGATTGAAGATTGAGTACTGATGATTGAAGATTGAGGATTGAGGATTGAGGGTTGAGTATTAAGGACGAGGACTGACGGTTGAGGATTGAGGTTTGAGGATTGAGGATTGAGGATTGAGGACTGAGGCTTGAGGATGGACGATTGAGCATAGAGGATTGAAGATTCAGGACTGGCGATTGAGGATTGAAGATTGAGGATTAAGGACTGAGGATTGGGGATTGAGGATCTAGGATTGGAGATTGATTTTTGGGGATTGAAGATTGAGGATTGAGGATTGAGAATTGCTAATTGAGAATTGAGGATGAGGACTGAGGGTTGAGGATTGAGGTTTGAGGAACGAGGATTGAGGATTGAGGATTAAGGACTGAGGATTGACGATTGAGTATTGAATATTGAGGATTTATGGCTGAGGATTGAGGATTGAGGATTGAGGATTGAGGATTGAGGATTGAGGATTGAGGATTGAGGATTGAGGATTGAGGATTGAGGATTGAGGGTTGAGGATTGAGGACGAGGACTGGCGGTTGAGGAATGAGGTTTGAGGATTGAGGGTTGTGGATTGAGGACGAGGACTGAGGGTTGAATATTGATTTTTGATGCCTGAGGATTGAGGATTGAGGATTGAGAATTGATGATTGAGGACTGTGGGTTGAAGATTGAGGATTGGGTATTGAGGATTGAAGAATGACGATTGGGGATTGAGGATTGAGGATTGAGGATTGAAGATTGAGTATTGAGGATTGAAGATTGAGGATTGAGGATTGAGGATTGAGGATTGAGGATTGAGGATTGAAGATTGAGTATTGAGGATTGAAGATTGAGGATTGAGTATTGAGTGTTGAGGATAGAGGATTGAGGTTTGAAGATAGAGGATTGAGGATTGAGGATTGAGGATTGAGGATTGAGGATTGAGCATGAGGGCTGAGGGTTGAGGATTGAGGTTTGATGACTGAGGACTGAGGATTGAGGATTGAGGATTGAGGATTGAGGATTGAGGATTGAAGATTGAGGATTGGGTATTGAGGATTGAAGAATGAGGATTGAGGATTGAGGATTGAGGATTGAGGATTGAGGATTGAGGATTGAAGATTGAGGATTGAGTATTGAGGATTGAAGAATGAGGATTGCGGATTGAGGATTGAGGATATAGGATTGAAGATTGAGTATTGAGGATTGAAGATTGAGGGTTCAGGAATGAGTACTGAGGATTGAGTATTGAGGACTGAGGATTGAAGATTGAGAATTGAAGATTGAGTATTGAGGACTGAATATTGACGATTGAGGATTGAAGATTGAGTATTGAGGTTTGAGGATAGAGGATTGAGGATTCAGTGTTGGACAATGAGGATTGATGGTTGAAGATTGAGTATTGGGGATTGAGGATTGAGGAATGAGTATTGAAGATTGAGGATTGATGATTGAGGATTGAGGATTGAGGATTGAAGATTGAGGATTGGGTATTGAGGATTGAAGAATTAGGATTGAGAGTTGAGGATTGAGAATAGAGGATTCAGGGTTGAAGATTGAGGATTGGGTATTGAGGATTGAAGAATGAGGATTGAGGATTGAAGATTGAGGATTGGGTATTGAGGATTGAAGAATGAGGATTGAGGATGAGGATTGAGGATTGAGGATTGAGGATTGAAAGATTGAGGATTGGGTATTGAGGATTGAAGGATGAGGATTGAGGATTGAGGATTGAGGATTGAGTATTGAAGATTGAGTATTGAGGATTGAAGATTGAGTGTTGAGGAATGAGGACTGAGTATTGAGGATTGAAGATTGAGTATTGAGGATTGAAGATTGAGGATTGAGTATTGAGGATTGAAGATTGAATATTGAGGACTGAGGATTGAGGGTTGTGGATTGAGAACGAGGACTGAGGGTTGAATATTGATGTTTGAGGTCTGAGGATTAAGGATTGAGGAATAAGAATTGAGGATTGAGGATTGAGGATTGAAGATTGAGGAATGGGTATTGAGGACTGAAGAATGAGGATTGAGGATTGAGGATTGAGGATTGAGGATTGCAGATTGAGTATTGAGGATTGAAGATTGAGGATTCAGGATTGAGGATTGAGGATTGAGGATTGAGGATTGAGGATTGAGGATTGAAGATTGGGTATTGAGGATTGAAAATTGAGGATTGAGGATTGAGGATTGAGGATTGAGGATTGAGCATTGAAGATTGAGGATTGGGGATTGAGGATTGAAGATTGAGTATTGATGATTGAATATTGAGGATTGATAATTGAGAATTGATGATTGAGGATTGAGGATTGAGGATTGAGTATTGAGGATTGAAGGTTGAGGACTGAGGATTGATGATTGAGGATTGATGATTGAGGATTGAGGATTGAGGATTGAGGATTGAAGATTGAGTATTGAGGATTGAATATTGAGGATTAAGGATTGAGGATTGGGGATTGAGTATCTAGGATTGGAGATTGATTATTGGGTTTGAAGATTGAGGATTGAGGATTGAGGATTGCTAATTCAGAATTGAGGATGAGGACTGAGGGTTGAGGACTGAGGTTTGAGGAGCGAGGATTGAGGATTGAGGATTGAGGACTGAGGATTGACGATTGAGTATTGAAGATAGAGGATTTATGACTGAGGATTGAGGATTGAGGATTGAGGATTGAGGATTGAGGATTGAGGATTGAGGATTGAAGATTGAGTATTGAGGATTGAATATTGAGGATTGAGGTTTGAGGATTGAGAATGGGGGCTGAGGGTTGAGGATTGAGGTTTGAGTATAGAATCCTGAGAATTCAGGATATTCTATCGAGCATTGAGAATATAGGATTGATGGTTGAGGACTGAGGATTGAGAATTGAGAATTCAGGATTCAGGATCGAGGATTGAAGATTGAGGATTGGGTATTGAGGATTGAAGAATGAGGATTGAGGATTGAGGATTGAGGATTGAGGATTGAGGATTGAAGATTGAGGATTGGGTATTGAGGATTGAAGAATGAGGATTGAGGGTTTAGGATTGAGGATTTAGGATTGAGTATTGAGCATTGAAGATTGAGGATTGGGTATTGAGGATTGAAGAATGAGGATTGAGGATTGAGGATTGAGGATAGAGGATTGAGGATTGAAGATTGAGGATTGGCTATTGAGGATTGAAGAATGAGGATTGAGGGTTGAGGATAGAGTATTGAGGATTGAGTATTGAGTATTGAAGGTTGAGGATTGTGGATTGAGGATTGAGGATTGAGGATTGAATATTGAAGATTGAGTATTGATCCCTGAGGATTGAGGATTGAGGATTGAGTATTGAGAATTGAGGATTGATGGTTGAGTATTGAGGATTGAGGATTGAGTATTGAGTGTTAAAGATTGAGGATTGATGATTGAAGATTGAGGATTGGGGATTGAGGATTGAGGAATGAGTATTGAGGATTGAAGAGTGGTGATTGAGGATTGAGGATTGAGGATTGAGTATTGAGGATTGACGCTTGAGGATTGACGATTGAGCATAGAGGATTGAAGATTGAGGACTGGCGATTGAGGATTGAATATTGAGGATTAAGGACTGAGGATTGAGGATTGAGGATCTAGGATTGGAGATTGATTTTTGGGGATAGAAGATTGAGGATTGAGGATTGAGGATTGCTAATTGAGAATTGAGGATGAGGACTGAGGATTGAGCATTGAGGTTTGAGGACTGAGGGCTGAGAATTGAGGATTGAGGATTGATGATTGAGGATTGAGGATTGAGGATTGGGTATTGAGGATTGAGCATTGAGGTTTGAGGACTGAGTTCTGAGGATTGAGGATTGGGGATTGAGGTTTGAGGATGAGGGCTGAGGGTTGAGGATTGAGGTTTGAGGACTGAGGACTGAGGATTGAGGATTGAGGATTGAGGATTGAGGATTGAGGATTGAAGATTGAGGATTGGGTATTGAGGATTGAAGAATGAGGATTGGGTATTGAGGATTGAAGAATGAGGATTGAGGATTGAGGATTGAGGATTGAGGATTGAAGATTGAGTACTGAGGATTGAAGATTGAGGGTTGAGGATTGAGTACTGAGGATTGAGTATTGAGGGCTGAGGATTGAAGATTGAGAATTGAAGATTGAGTATTGAGGACTGAATATTGACGATTGTGGATTGAAGATTGAGGATTGAGGATTGAGGATTGAGGATTGAGGATTCAGTGTTGGACAATGAGGATTGATGGTTGAAGATTGAGGATTGGGGATTGAGGATTGAGGAATGAGTATTGAAGATTGAGGATTGATGATTGAGGATTGAGGATTGAGGATTGAAGATTGAGGATTGGGTATCGAGGGTTGAAGAATGAGGATTGAGTATTGAAGATTGAGGATTGGGTATTGAGGATTGAAAAATGAGGATTGGGGATTGAGGATTGAGGATTGAGGATTGAGGATTGAAGATTGAGGATTGGGTATTGAGGATTGGAGAATGAGGATTGAGGATTGAGGATTGAGGATTGAGGATTGAAGATTGAGTATTGAGGACTGAAGATTGAGGATTGAGGATTGAAGATTGAGTATTGAGGATTGAAGATTGAGGATTCAGGATTGAGGAATGAGTATTGATGATTGAGGATTGATGATTGAGGATTGAGCATTGAGGATTGGGGATTGAGGATTGAGCATTGAGGTTTGAGGACTGAGGTCTGAGGATTGAGGATTGGGGATTGATGATTGAGGATTGAGGATTGAGGATTGGGTATTGAGGATTGAGCATTGAGGTTTGAGGACTGAGGGCTGAGGTTTGAGGATTGAGGATTGAGGATTGACGATGAGGGCTGAGGGTTGAGGATTGAGGTTTGAGGACTGAGGACTGAGGATTGAGGATTGAGGATTGAGGATTGAGGATTGAGGATTGAAGATTGAGGATTGGGTATTGAGGATTGAAGAATGAGGATTGAGGATTTAGGATTGAGGATTGAGGATTGAGGATTGAAGATTGAGGATTGGGTATTGAGGATTGAAGAATGAGGATTGAGGATTGAGGATTGAGGATTGAGGATTGAAGATTGAGTATTGAGGATTGAAGATTGAGGGTTGAGGATTGAGTACTGAGGATTGAGCATTGAGGACTGAGGATTGAACATTGAGAATTGAAGATTGAGTATTGAGGACTGAATATTGACGATTGAGGATTGAAGATTGAGGATTGAGGATTGAGGATTGAGGATTGAGGATTCAGTGTTGGACAATGAGGATTGATGGTTGAAGATTGAGGATTGGGGATTGAGGATTGAGGAGTGAGTATTGAAGATTGAGGATTGATGATTGAGGATTGAGGATTGAGGATTGAAGATTGAGGATTGGGTATTGAGGATTGAAGAATTAGGATTGAGAATTGAGGATTGAGGATAGAGGATTGAGGGTTGACGATTGAGGATTGGGTATTGAGTGTTGAGGATTGAGGATTGAGGTGTGAAGATAGAGGATTGAGGATTGAGGATTGAGGATTGAGGATTGAGGATTGAGGATTGAATATTGGTGATTGAATATTGAGGACTGAGGATTAAGGTTTGTGGATTGAGGACGAGGACTGAGGGTTGAATATTGATGTTTGAGGTCTGAGGATTAAGGATTGAGGATTGAGAATTTAGGATTGAGGATTGAGGATTGAAGATTGAGGATTGGGTATTGAGGATTGGAGAATGAGGATTGGCGATTGAGGATTGACGATTGAGTATTGAGTATTGAGGATTGAAGATTGAGTACTGATGATTGAAGATTGAGGATTGAGGATTGAGGGTTGAGTATTAAGGACGAGGACTGACGGTTGAGGAGTGAGGTTTGAGGATTGAGGATTGAGGATTGAGGACTGAGGCTTGAGGATGGACGATTGAGCATAGAGGATTGAAGATTCAGGACTGGCGATTGAGGATTGAAGATTGAGGATTAAGGACTGAGGATTGGGGATTGAGGATCTAGGATTGGAGATTGATTTTTGGGGATTGAAGATTGAGGATTGAGGATTGAGGATTGCTAATTCAGAATTGAGGATGAGGACTGAGGGTTGAGGACTGAGGTTTGAGGAGCGAGGATTGAGGATTGAGGATTGAGGACTGAGGATTGACGATTGAGTATTGAAGATAGAGGATTTATGACTGAGGATTGAGGATTGAGGATTGAGGATTGAGGATTGAGGATTGAAGATTGAGTATTGGGGATTGAATATTGAGGATTGAGGATTGAGGATTGAGAATGAGGGCTGAGGGTTGAGGATTGAGGTTTGAGTATAGAATCCTGAGAATTCAGGATATTCTATTGAGCATTGAGAATTTAGGATTGATGGTTGAGGACTGAGGATTGAGGATTGAGGATTGAGGATTGAGGATTGAGTATTGAGGATTGAAGATTGAGTATTGAGGATTGAAGATTGGTGATTGAGGATTGAGGATTGAGGATTGAGTATTGAGGATTGACGCTTGAGGATTGAGGGTTGAGGATGTAGGATTGAAGAGAGAGGACTGAGTGTTGAGGATTGAGTGTTGAGAATTGATGCTTGAGGTTTGAAATTTGATTATTGAATATTCTGGATTGAGTATTGAACCATCAGGGTTCAGGATGTTCTACTGAGTATTGAGAATTGAGGATTGATGGTTGAGTATTGAGGATTGATGGTTGAGGGTTGAGTGTTGAATATTGAGGATTGAGGATTGAGGATTGAGGATTGATGATTGAGGATTGAAGATTGATTATTGATGATTGAAGATTGAGGATTGAGGATTGAGGGTTGAGGATTGAGGACGAGGACTGACGGTTGAGGATTGAGGTTTGAGGATTGAGGATTGAGGATTGTGGACTGAGGCTTGAGGATTGAGGATTGAGTATTGAGGATTGACGCTTGAGGATTGAGGGTTGAGGATGTAGGATTGAAGAGAGAGGACTGAGTGTTGAGGATTGAGTGTTGAGAATTGATGCTTGAGGTTTGAAATTTGATTATTGAATATTCTGGATTGAGTATTGAACCATCAGGGTTCAGGATGTTCTATTGAGTATTGAGAATTGAGGATTGATGGTTGATTATTGAGGATTGATTGTTGAGGGTTGAGTGTTGAAAATTGAGTATTGAGGATTGAGGATTGAGGTTTGAGGATTGAGGATTGAGGATTGAGGGTTGAGTACTGAGGATTGAGGATTGAGGACTGAGGATTGAAGATTGAGAATTGAAGATTGAGTATTGAGGTCTGAATATTGACGATTGAGTATTGAAGATTGAGGATTGAGGATTGAGGATTGAGGATTGCAGATTGAGTATTGAGGATTGAAGATTGAGGATTCAGGATTGAGGATTGAGGATTGAGGATTGAGGATTGAGGATTGAGGGTTGAAGATTGGGTATTGAGGATTGAAAATTGAGGATTGAGGATTGAGGATTGAGGATTGAGGATTGAGCATTGAAGATTGAGGATTGGGGATTGAGGATTGAAGATTGAGTATTGATGATTGAATATTGAGGATTGATAATTGAGAATTGATGATTGAGGATTGAGGATTGAGTATTGAGGTTTGAAGGTTGAGGATTGAGGATTGAGGATTGAGGATTGATGATTGAGGATTGAGGATTGAGGATTGAGGATTGAAGATTGAGTATTGAGGATTGAAGATTGAGGATTAAGGATTGAGGATTGGGGATTGAGGATCTAGGATTGGAGATTGATTATTGGGTTTGAAGATTGAGGACTGAGGATTGAGGATTGCTAATTCAGAATTGAGGATGAGGACTGAGGGTTGAGGACTGAGGTTTGAGGAGCGAGGATTGAGGATTGAGGATTGAGGACTGAGGATTGACGATTGAGTATTGAAGATAGAGGATTTATGACTGAGGATTGAGGATTGAGGATTGAGGATTGAGGATTGAGGATTGAGGATTGAGGATTGAAGATAGAGTATTGAGGATTGAATATTGAGGATTGAGGTTTGAGGATTGAGAATGAGGGCTGAGGGTTGAGGATTGAGGTTTGAGTATAGAATCCTGAGAATTCAGGATATTCTATCGAGCATTGAGAATATAGGATTGATGGTTGAGGACTGAGGATTGAGGATTGAGAATTCAGGATTCAGGATCGAGGATTGAAGATTGAGGATTGGGTATTGAGGATTGAAGAATGAGGATTGAGGATTGAGGATTGAGGGTTGAGGATTGAGGATTGAAGATTGAGGATTGGGTATTGAGGATTGAAGAATGAGGTTTGAGGGTTTAGGATTGAGGATTTAGGATTGAGTATTGAGCATTGAAGATTGAGGATTGGGTATTGAGGATTGAAGAATGAGGATTGAGGATTGAGGATTGAGGATAGAGGATTGAGGATTGAAGATTGAGGATTGGCTATTGAGGATTGAAGAATGAGGATTGAGGGTTGAGGATAGAGTATTGAGGATTGAGTATTGAGTATTGAAGGTTGAGGATTGTGGATTGAGGATTGAGGATTGAGGATTGAATATTGAAGATTGAGTATTGATCCCTGAGGATTGAGGATTGAGGATTGAGTATTGAGAATTGAGGATTGATGGTTGAGTACTGAGGATTGAGGATTGAGTATTGAGTGTTGAAGATTGAGGATTGATGATTGAAGATTGAGGATTGGGGATTGAGGATTGAAGATTGAGTATTGAGGATTGAAGATTGAGGATTGAGGATTGAAGATTGAGTATTGAGGATTGAAGATTGAGGATTGAGGATTGAGGATTGAGGATTGAGGATTGAGAATTGATGATTGAGGACTGTGGGTTGAAGATTGAGGATTGGGTATTGAGGATTGAAGAATGACGATTGGGGATTGAGGATTGAGGATTGAGGATTGAAGATTGAGTATTGAGGATTGAAGATTGAGGATTGAGGATTGAGGATTGAGGATTGAGGATTGAGGATTGAAGATTGAGTATTGAGGATTGAAGATTGAGGATTGAGTATTGAGTGTTGAGGATAGAGGATTGAGGTTTGAAGATAGAGGATTGAGGATTGAGGATTGAGGATTGAGGATTGAGGATTGAGCATGAGGGCTGAGGGTTGAGGATTGAGGTTTGATGACTGAGGACTGAGGATTGAGGATTGAGGATTGAGGATTGAGGATTGAGGATTGAAGATTGAGGATTGGGTATTGAGGATTGAAGAATGAGGATTGAGGATTGAGGATTGAGGATTGAGGATTGAGGATTGAGGATTGAAGATTGAGGATTGAGTATTGAGGGTTGAAGAATGAGGATTGCGGATTGAGGATTGAGGATATAGTATTGAAGATTGAGTATTGAGGATTGAAGATTGAGGGTTCAGGAATGAGTACTGAGGATTGAGTATTGAGGACTGAGGATTGAAGATTGAGAATTGAAGATTGAGTATTGAGGACTGAATATTGACGATTGAGGATTGAAGATTGAGGATTGAGGTTTGAGGATAGAGGATTGAGGATTCAGTGTTGGACAATGAGGATTGATGGTTGAAGATTGAGTATTGGGGATTGAGGATTGAGGAATGAGTATTGAAGATTGAGGATTGATGATTGAGGATTGAGGATTGAGGATTGAAGATTGAGGATTGGGTATTGAGGATTGAAGAATTAGGATTGAGAGTTGAGGATTGAGAATAGAGGATTCAGGGTTGAAGATTGAGGATTGGGTATTGAGGATTGAAGAATGAGG
Source organism: Calliopsis andreniformis (assembly GCF_051401765.1). Lineage (NCBI taxonomy): Eukaryota > Metazoa > Arthropoda > Insecta > Hymenoptera > Andrenidae > Calliopsis > Calliopsis andreniformis. The sequence continues at coordinate 414,341 of NW_027480570.1, forward strand.
ATTGAGGATTGAAGATTGAGGATTGGGTATTGAGGATTGAAGAATGAGGATTGAGGATGAGGATTGAGGATTGAGGTTTGAGGATTGAAGATTGAGGATTGGGTATTGAGGATTGAAGGATGAGGATTGAGGATTGAGGATTGAGGATTGAGGATTGAAGATTGAGTATTGAGGATTGAAGATTGAGTGTTGAGGAATGAGGACTGAGTATTGAGGATTGAAGATTGAGTATTGAGGATTGAAGATTGAGGATTGAGTATTGAGGATTGAAGATTGAATATTGAGGACTGAGGATTGAGGGTTGTGGATTGAGAACGAGGACTGAGGGTTGAATATTGATGTTTGAGGTCTGAGGATTAAGGATTGAGGAATAAGAATTGAGGATTGAGGATTGAGGATTGAAGATTGAGGAATGGGTATTGAGGACTGAAGAATGAGGATTGAGGATTGAGGATTGAGGATTGAGGATTGAGGATTGCAGATTGAGTATTGAGGATTGAAGATTGAGGATTCAGGATTGAGGATTGAGGATTGAGGATTGAGGATTGAGGATTGAGGATTGAAGATTGGGTATTGAGGATTGAAAATTGAGGATTGAGGATTGAGGATTGAGGATTGAGGATTGAGCATTGAAGATTGAGGATTGGGGATTGAGGATTGAAGATTGAGTATTGATGAATGAATATTGAGGATTGATAATTGAGAATTGATGATTGAGGATTGAGGATTGAGGATTGAGTATTGAGGATTGAAGGTTGAGGACTGAGGATTGAGGATTGAGGATTGATGATTGAGGATTGAGGATTGAGGATTGAGGATTGAAGATTGAGTATTGAGGATTGAATATTGAGGATTAAGGATTGAGGATTGGGGATTGAGTATCTAGGATTGGAGATTGATTATTGGGTTTGAAGATTGAGGATTGAGGATTGAGGATTGCTAATTCAGAATTGAGGATGAGGACTGAGGGTTGAGGACTGAGGTTTGAGGAGCGAGGATTGAGGATTGAGGATTGAGGACTGAGGATTGACGATTGAGTATTGAAGATAGAGGATTTATGACTGAGGATTGAGGATTGAGGATTGAGGATTGAGGATTGAGGATTGAGGATTGAAGATTGAGTATTGAGGATTGAATATTGAGGATTGAGGTTTGAGGATTGAGAATGGGGGCTGAGGGTTGAGGATTGAGGTTTGAGTATAGAATCCTGAGAATTCAGGATATTCTATCGAGCATTGAGAATATAGGATTGATGGTTGAGGACTCAGGATTGAGGATTGAGAATTCAGGATTCAGGATCGAGGATTGAAGATTGAGGGTTGGGTATTGAGGATTGAAGAATGAGGATTGAGGATTGAGGATTGAGGATTGAGGATTGAGGATTGAAGATTGAGGATTGGGTATTGAGGATTGAAGAATGAGGATTGAGGGTTTAGGATTGAGGATTTAGGATTGAGTATTGAGCATTGAAGATTGAGGATTGGGTATTGAGGATTGAAGAATGAGGATTGAGGATTGAGGATTGAGGATAGAGGATTGAGGATTGAAGATTGAGGATTGGCTATTGAGGATTGAAGAATGAGGATTGAGGGTTGAGGATAGAGTATTGAGGATTGAGTATTGAGTATTGAAGGTTGAGGATTGTGGATTGAGGATTGAGGATTGAGGATTGAATATTGAAGATTGAGTATTGATCCCTGAGGATTGAGGATTGAGGATTGAGTATTGAGAATTGAGGATTGATGGTTGAGTATTGAGGATTGAGGATTGAGTATTGAGTGTTGAAGATTGAGGATTGATGATTGAAGATTGAGGATTGGGGATTGAGGATTGAGGAATGAGTATTGAGGATTGAAGATTGGTGATTGAGGATTGAGGATTGAGGATTGAGTATTGAGGATTGACGCTTGAGGATTGACGATTGAGCATAGAGGATTGAAGATTGAGGACTGGCGATTGAGGATTGAATATTGAGGATTAAGGACTGAGGATTGAGGATTGAGGATCTAGGATTGGAGATTGATTTTTGGGGATAGAAGATTGAGGATTGAGGATTGAGGATTGCTAATTGAGAATTGAGGATGAGGACTGAGGATTGAGCATTGAGGTTTGAGGACTGAGGGCTGAGGATTGAGGATTGAGGATTGATGATTGAGGATTGAGGATTGAGGATTGGGTATTGAGGATTGAGCATTGAGGTTTGAGGACTGAGTTCTGAGGATTGAGGATTGGGGATTGAGGTTTGAGGATGAGGGCTGAGGGTTGAGGATTGAGGTTTGAGGACTGAGGACTGAGGATTGAGGATTGAGGATTGAGGATTGAGGATTGAGGATTGAAGATTGAGGATTGGGTATTGAGGATTGAAGAATGAGGATTGGGTATTGAGGATTGAAGAATGAGGATTGAGGATTGAGGATTGAGGATTGAGGATTGAAGATTGAGTACTGAGGATTGAAGATTGAGGGTTGAGGATTGAGTACTGAGGATTGAGTATTGAGGGCTGAGGATTGAAGATTGAGAATTGAAGATTGAGTATTGAGGACTGAATATTGACGATTGTGGATTGAAGATTGAGGATTGAGGATTGAGGATTGAGGATTGAGGATTCAGTGTTGGACAATGAGGATTGATGGTTGAAGATTGAGGATTGGGGATTGAGGATTGAGGAATGAGTATTGAAGATTGAGGATTGATGATTGAGGATTGAGGATTGAGGATTGAAGATTGAGGATTGGGTATCGAGGGTTGAAGAATGAGGATTGAGGATTGAAGATTGAGGATTGGGTATTGAGGATTGAAAAATGAGGATTGGGGATTGAGGATTGAGGATTGAGGATTGAGGATTGAAGATTGAGGATTGGGTATTGAGGATTGGAGAATGAGGATTGAGGATTGAGGATTGAGGATTGAGGATTGAAGATTGAGTATTGAGGACTGAAGATTGAGGATTGAGGATTGAAGATTGAGTATTGAGGATTGAAGATTGAGGATTCAGGATTGAGGAATGAGTATTGATGATTGAGGATTGATGATTGAGGATTGAGCATTGAGGATTGGGGATTGAGGATTGAGCATTGAGGTTTGAGGACTGAGGTCTGAGGATTGAGGATTGGGGATTGATGATTGAGGATTGAGGATTGAGGATTGGGTATTGAGGATTGAGCATTGAGGTTTGAGGACTGAGGGCTGAGGTTTGAGTATTGAGGATTGAGGATTGACGATGAGGGCTGAGGGTTGAGGATTGAGGTTTGAGGACTGAGGACTGAGGATTGAGGATTGAGGATTGAGGATTGAGGATTGAGGATTGAAGATTGAGGATTGGGTATTGAGGATTGAAGAATGAGGATTGAGGATTTAGGATTGAGGATTGAGGATTGAGGATTGAAGATTGAGGATTGGGTATTGAGGATTGAAGAATGAGGATTGAGGATTGAGGATTGAGGATTGAGGATTGAAGATTGAGTATTGAGGATTGAAGATTGAGGGTTGAGGATTGAGTACTGAGGATTGAGCATTGAGGACTGAGGATTGAACATTGAGAATTGAAGATTGAGTATTGAGGACTGAATATTGACGATTGAGGATTGAAGATTGAGGATTGAGGATTGAGGATTGAGGATTGAGGATTCAGTGTTGGACAATGAGGATTGATGGTTGAAGATTGAGGATTGGGGATTGAGGATTGAGGAGTGAGTATTGAAGATTGAGGATTGATGATTGAGGATTGAGGATTGAGGATTGAAGATTGAGGATTGGGTATTGAGGATTGAAGAATTAGGATTGAGAATTGAGGATTGAGGATAGAGGATTGAGGGTTGACGATTGAGGATTGGGTATTGAGTGTTGAGGATTGAGGATTGAGGTGTGAAGATAGAGGATTGAGGATTGAGGATTGAGGATTGAGGATTGAGGATTGAGGATTGAATATTGGTGATTGAATATTGAGGACTGAGGATTAAGGTTTGTGGATTGAGGACGAGGACTGAGGGTTGAATATTGATGTTTGAGGTCTGAGGATTAAGGATTGAGGATTGAGAATTTAGGATTGAGGATTGAGGATTGAAGATTGAGGATTGGGTATTGAGGATTGAAGAATGAGGATTGGCGATTGAGGATTGACGATTGAGTATTGAGTATTGAGGATTGAAGATTGAGTACTGATGATTGAAGATTGAGGATTGAGGATTGAGGGTTGAGTATTAAGGACGAGGACTGACGGTTGAGGAGTGAGGTTTGAGGATTGAGGATTGAGGATTGAGGACTGAGGCTTGAGGATGGACGATTGAGCATAGAGGATTGAAGATTCAGGACTGGCGATTGAGGATTGAAGATTGAGGATTAAGGACTGAGGATTGGGGATTGAGGATCTAGGATTGGAGATTGATTTTTGGGGATTGAAGATTAAGGATTGAGGATTGAGGATTGCTAATTGAGAATTGAGGATGAGGACTGAGGGTTGAGGATTGAGGTTTGAGGAACGAGGATTGAGGATTGAGGGTTAAGGACTGAGGATTGACGATTGAGTATTGAATATTGAGGATTTATGACTGAGGATTGAGGATTGAGGATTGAGGATTGAGGATTGAGGATTGAAGATTGAGTATTGGGGATTGAATATTGAGGATTGAGGATTGAGGATTGAGAATGAGGGCTGAGGGTTGAGGATTGAGGTTTGAGTATAGAATCCTGAGAATTCAGGATATTCTATTGAGCATTGAGAATTTAGGATTGATGGTTGAGGACTGAGGATTGAGGATTGAGGATTGAGGATTGAGGATTGAGTATTGAGGATTGAAGATTGAGTATTGAGGATTGAAGATTGGTGATTGAGGATTGAGGATTGAGGATTGAGTATTGAGGATTGACGCTTGAGGATTGAGGGTTGAGGATGTAGGATTGAAGAGAGAGGACTGAGTGTTGAGGATTGAGTGTTGAGAATTGATGCTTGAGGTTTGAAATTTGATTATTGAATATTCTGGATTGAGTATTGAACCATCAGGGTTCAGGATGTTCTACTGAGTATTGAGAATTGAGGATTGATGGTTGAGTATTGAGGATTGATGGTTGAGGGTTGAGTGTTGAATATTGAGGATTGAGGATTGAGGATTGAGGATTGATGATTGAGGATTGAAGATTGATTATTGATGATTGAAGATTGAGGATTGAGGATTGAGGGTTGAGGATTGAGGACGAGGACTGACGGTTGAGGATTGAGGTTTGAGGATTGAGGATTGAGGATTGTGGACTGAGGCTTGAGGATTGAGGATTGAGTATTGAGGATTGACGATTGAGGATTGAGGGTTGAGGATGTAGGATTGAAGAGAGAGGACTGAGTGTTGAGGATTGAGTGTTGAGAATTGATGCTTGAGGTTTGAAATTTGATTATTGAATATTCTGGATTGAGTATTGAACCATCAGGGTTCAGGATGTTCTATTGAGTATTGAGAATTGAGGATTGATGGTTGATTATTGAGGATTGATTGTTGAGGGTTGAGTGTTGAAAATTGAGGATTGAGGATTGAGGATTGAGGTTTGAGGATTGAGGATTGAGGATTGAGGGTTGAGTACTGAGGATTGAGGATTGAGGACTGAGGATTGAAGATTGAGAATTGAAGATTGAGTATTGAGGTCTGAATATTGACGATTGAGTATTGAAGATTGAGGATTGAGGATTGAGGATTGAGGATTGCAGATTGAGTATTGAGGATTGAAGATTGAGGATTCAGGATTGAGGATTGAGGATTGAGGATTGAGGATTGAGGATTGAGGGTTGAAGATTGGGTATTGAGGATTGAAAATTGAGGATTGAGGATTGAGGATTGAGGATTGAGGATTGAGCATTGAAGATTGAGGATTGGGGATTGAGGATTGAAGATTGAGTATTGATGATTGAATATTGAGGATTGATAATTGAGAATTGATGATTGAGGATTGAGGATTGAGTATTGAGGTTTGAAGGTTGAGGATTGAGGATTGAGGATTGAGGATTGATGGTTGAGGATTGAGGATTGAGGATTGAGGATTGAAGATTGAGTATTGAGGATTGAAGATTGAGGATTAAGGATTGAGGATTGGGGATTGAGGATCTAGGATTGGAGATTGATTATTGGGTTTGAAGATTGAGGACTGAGGATTGAGGATTGCTAATTCAGAATTGAGGATGAGGACTGAGGGTTGAGGACTGAGGTTTGAGGAGCGAGGATTGAGGATTGAGGATTGAGGACTGAGGATTGACGATTGAGTATTGAAGATAGAGGATTTATGACTGAGGATTGAGGATTGAGGATTGAGGATTGAGGATTGAGGATTGAGGATTGAGGATTGAGGGTTGAGGATTGAGGATTGAAGATTGAGGATTGGGTATTGAGGATTGAAGAATGAGGTTTGAGGGTTTAGGATTGAGGATTTAGGATTGAGTATTGAGCATTGAAGATTGAGGATTGGGTATTGAGGATTGAAGAATGAGGATTGAGGATTGAGGATTGAGGATAGAGGATTGAGGATTGAAGATTGAGGATTGGCTATTGAGGATTGAAGAATGAGGATTGAGGGTTGAGGATAGAGTATTGAGGATTGAGTATTGTGTATTGAAGGTTGAGGATTGTGGATTGAGGATTGAGGATTGAGGATTGAATATTGAAGATTGAGTATTGATCCCTGAGGATTGAGGATTGAGGATTGAGTATTGAGAATTGAGGATTGATGGTTGAGTACTGAGGATTGAGGATTGAGTATTGAGTGTTGAAGATTGAGGATTGATGATTGAAGATTGAGGATTGGGGATTGAGGATTGAGGAATGAGTATTGAAGATTGAAGATTGATGATTGAGGATTGAGGATTGAGGATTGGGTATTGAGGATTGAGCATTGAGGTTTGAGGACTGAGGGCTGAGGATTGAGGATTGAGGATTGAGGATTGAGGATGAGGGCTGAGGGTTGAGGATTGAGGTTTGAGGACTGAGGACTGAGGATTGAGGATTGAGAATTGAGGATTGAGGATTGAGGATTGAAGATTGAAGATTGGGTATTGAGGATTGAAGAATGAGGATTGAGGATTGAAGATTGAGTATTGAGGATTGAAGTTTGAGGATTGAGTATTGACGATTGAGGATTGAGGTTTGAAGATTGAGGATTGAGGATTGAGGGCTGAGGATTGAGGATTGAGGATTGAAGATTGCATATTGATGATTGAATATTGAGGACTGAGTATTGAAGGTTGTGGATTGAGGACGAGGACTGAGGGTTGAATATTGATGTTTGAGGTCTGAGGATTAAGGATTGAGGATTGAGAATTGAGGATTGAGGATTGAGGATTGAAGATTGAGGATTGGGTATTGAGGTTTGAAGAATGAGGATTGAGGATTGAGGTTTGAGGATTGACGATTGCAGATTGAGTATTGAGGATTGAAGATTGAGGATTGAGTATTGAGTGTTGAGGATTGAGGATTGAGGTTTGAAGATAGAGGATTGAGGATTGAGGATTGAGGATTGAAGATTAAGGATTGAGGATTGAAGATTAAGGATTGAAGATTGAATATTGATGATTGAATATTGAGGACTGAGGATTGAGGTTTGTGGATTGAGGACGAGGACTGAGGGTTGAATATTGATGTTTGATGTCAGAGGATTAAGGATTGAGGATTGAGAATTGAGGATTGAAGATTGAGGATTGAAGATTGAGGAATGGGTATTGAGGATTGAAGAATGAGGATTGAGGATTGAGGATTGAGGATTGAGGATTGCAGATTGAGTATTGAGGATTGAAGATTGAGGATTCAGGATTGAGGATTGAGGATTGAGGATTGAGGATTGAGGATTGTGGATTGAAGATTGGGTATTGAGGATTGAAGATTGAGGATTGAGGATTGAGGATTGAGGATTGAGGATTGAGCATTGAAGATTGAGGATTGGGGATTGAGGATTGACGATTGAGGACTGAGTATTGGGTACTGAAGATTGAGGAATGGGTATTGAGGATTGAAGAATGAGGATTGAGGATTGAGGATTGAGGATTGAGTATTGCAGATTGAGTATTGAGGATTGAAGATTGAGGATTCAGGATTGAGGATTGAGGATTGAAGATTGAGTATTGAGGATTGAAGATTGAGGATTGAGTATTGAGTGTTGAGGATTGAGGATTGAGGTTTGAAGATAGAGGATTGAGGATTGAGGATTGAGGATTGAAGATTAAGGATTGAGGATTGAAGATTAAGGATTGAAGATTGAATATTGATGATTGAATATTGAGGACTGAGGATTGAGGTTTGTGGATTGAGGACGAGGACTGAGGGTTGAATATTGATGTTTGAGGTCTGAGGATTAAGGATTGAGGATTGAGAATTGAGGATAGAGGATTGAGGGTTGAAGATTGAGGATTGGGTATTGAGGATTGAAGAATGGGGATTGAGGATTGAGGATTGAGGATTGAGGATTGAAGATTGAGTATTGAGGATTGAAGATTGAGGATTGAGGATTGAGGATTGAGGATTGAGGATTGAGTACTGAGGATTGAGGATTGAGGATTGAGGATCGAAGATTGAGAATTGAAGATTGAGTATTGAGGACTGAAGATTGACGATTGAGGATTGAAGAATGAGGATTGAGGATTGAGGATTGAGGATTGAGGATTGAAGATTGAGTATTGGGGATTGAATATTGAGGATTGAGGATTGAGGATTGAGAATGAGGGCTGAGGGTTGAGGATTGAGGTTTGAGTATAGAATCCTGAGAATTCAGGATATTCTATTGAGCATTGAGAATTTAGGATTGATGGTTGAGGACTGAGGATTGAGGATTGAGGATTGAGGATTGAGGATTGAGTATTGAGGATTGAAGATTGAGTATTGAGGATTGAAGATTGGTGATTGAGGATTGAGGATTGAGGATTGAGTATTGAGGATTGACGCTTGAGGATTGACGATTGAGCATAGAGGATTGAAGATTGAGGACTGGCGATTGAGGATTGAATATTGAGGATTAAGGACTGAGGATTGAGGATTGAGGATCTAGGATTGGAGATTGATTTTTGGGGATAGAAGATTGAGGATTGAGGATTGAGTATTGCTAATTGAGAATTGAGGATGAGGAATGAGGATTGAGCATTGAGGTTTGAGGACTGAGGGCTGAGGATTGAGGATTGAGGATTGATGATTGAGGATTGAGGATTGAGGATTGGGTATTGAGGATTGAGCATTGATGTTTGAGGACTGAGGGCTGAGGATTGAGGATTGGGGATTGAGGTTTGAGGATGAGGGCTGAGGGTTGAGGATTGAGGTTTGAGGACTGAGGACTGAGGATTGAGGATTGAGGATTGAGGATTGAGGATTGAGGATTGAAGGTTGAGGATTGGGTATTAAGGATTGAAGAATGAGGATTGGGTATTGAGGATTGAAGGATGAGGATTGAGGATTGAGGATTGAGGATTGAGGATTGAAGATTGAGTACTGAGGATTGAAGATTGAGGGTTGAGGATTGAGTACTGAGGATTGAGTATTGAGGACTGAGGATTGAAGATTGAGAATTGAAGATTGAGTATTGAGGACTGAATATTGACGATTGTGGATTGAAGATTGAGGATTGAGGATTGAGGATTGAGGATTGAGGATTCAGTGTTGGACAATGAGGATTGATGGTTGAAGATTGAGGATTGGGGATTGAGGATTGAGGAATGAGTATTGAAGATTGAGGATTGATGATTGAGGATTGAGGATTGAGGATTGAAGATTGAGGATTGGGTATTGAGGATTGAAGAATTAGGATTGAGAATTGAGGATAGAGGATTGAGGATTGAGGGTTGAAGATTGAGGATTGGGTATCGAGGGTTGAAGAATGAGGATTGAGGATCGAAGATTGAGGATTGGGTATTGAGGATTGAAAAATGAGGATTGGGGATTGAGGATTGAGGATTGAGGATTGAGGATTGAAGATTGCGGATTGGGTATTGAGGATTGGAGAATGAGGATTGAGGATTGAGGATTGAGGATTGAGGATTGAAGATTGAGTATTGAGGACTGAAGATTGAGGATTGAGGATTGAAGATTGAATATTGAGGATTGAAGATTGAGGATTCAGGATTGAGGAATGAGTATTGATGATTGAGGATTGATGATTGAGGATTGAGCATTGAGGATTGGGGATTGAGGATTGAGCATTGAGGTTTGTGGACTGAGGGCTGAGGATTGAGGATTGAGGATTGATGATTGAGGATTGAGGATTGAGGATTGGGTATTGAGGATTGAGCATTGAGGTTTGAGGACTGAGGGCTGAGGTTTGAGGATTGAGGATTGAGGATTGACGATGAGGGCTGAGGGTTGAGGATTGAGGTTTGAGGACTGAGGACTGAGGATTGAGGATTGAGGATTGAGGATTGAGGATTGAGGACTGAAGATTGAGGATTGGGTATTGAGGATTGAAGAATGAGGATTGAGGATTTAGGATTGAGGATTGAGGATTGAGGATTGAAGATTGAGGATTGGGTATTGAGGATTGAAGAATGAGGATTGAGGATTGAGGATTGAGGGTTGAGGATTGAAGATTGAGTATTGAGGATTGAAGATTGAGGGTTGAGGATTGAGTACTGAGGATTGAGCATTGAGGACTGAGGATTGAACATTGAGAATTGAAGATTGAGTATTGAGGACTGAATATTGACGATTGAGGATTGAAGATTGAGGATTGAGGATTGAGGATTGAGGATTGAGGATTCAGTGTTGGACAATGAGGATTGATGGTTGAAGATTGAGGATTGGGGATTGAGGATTGAGGAGTGAGTATTGAAGATTGAGGATTGATGATTGAGGATTGAGGATTGAGGATTGAAGATTGAGGATTGGGTATTGAGGATTGAAGAATTAGGATTGAGAATTGAGGATTGAGGATAGAGGATTGAGGGTTGACGATTGAGGATTGAGGACTGAGGCTTGAGGATGGACGATTGAGCATAGAGGATTGAAGATTCAGGACTGGCGATTGAGGATTGAAGATTGAGGATTAAGGACTGAGGATTGGGGATTGAGGATCTAGGATTGGAGATTGATTTTTGGGGATTGAAGATTGAGGATTGAGGATTGAGGATTGCTAATTGAGAATTGAGGATGAGGACTGAGGGTTGAGGATTGAGGTTTGAGGAACGAGGATTGAGAGTTGAGGATTAAGGACTGAGGATTGACGATTGAGTATTGAATATTGAGGATTTATGACTGAGGATTGAGGATTGAGGATTGACGATTGAGGATTGAGGATTGAGGATTGAGGATTGAGTATTCAGTGTTGGACAATGAGGATTGATGGTTGAAGATTGAGGATTGGGGATTGAGGATTGAGGAATGAGTATTGAAGATTGAGGATTGATGATTGAGGATTGAGGATTGAGGATTGAAGATTGAGGATTGGGTATTGAGGATTGAAGAATTGGGATTGAGAATTGACGATTGAGGATAGAGGATTGAGGGTTGAAGATTGAGGATTGAGGATTGAGGATTGAGGATTGAGGTTTGAAGATTGAGGATTGAGGATTGATTGTTGAGTATTGAGGATTGAGGATTGAAGATTGCATATTGATGATTGAATATTGAGGACTGAGGATTGAAGGTTGTGGATTGAGGACGAGGAATGAGGGTTGAATATTGATGTTTGAGGTCTGAGGATTAAGGATTGAGGATTGAGAATTGAGGATTGAGGATTGAGCATTGAAGATTGAGGATTGGGTATTGAGGTTTGAAGAATGAGGATTGATGATTGAGGTTTGAGGATTGAGGATTGCAGATTGAGTATTGAGGATTGAAGATTGAGGATTGGGGATTGAGGATTGAAGATTGAGGATTGAGGATTGAGGATTGAGGATTGAGGATTGAAGGTTGAGTATTGAGGATTGAAGATTGAGGATTGAGGATTGAGTACTGAGGATTGAGGATTGAGGACTGAGGATTGAAGATTGAGAATTGAAGATTGAGTATTGAGGACTGAATATTGACGATTGAGTATTGAAGATTGAGGATTGAGGATTGAGGATTGAGGATTGAGTATTCAGTGTTGGACAATGAGGATTGATGGTTGAAGATTGAGGATTGGGGATTGAGGATTGAGGAATGAGTATTGAAGATTGAGGATTGATGATTGAGGATTGAGGATTGAGGATTGAAGATTGAGGATTGGGTATTGAGGATTGAAGAATTGGGATTGAGAATTGACGATTGAGGATAGAGGATTGAGGGTTGAAGATTGAGGATTGGGTATAGAGGATTGAAGAATGAGGAATGAGGATTGAGGATTGAGGATTGAGGATTGAAGATTGAGTATTGAGGATTGAAGGTTGAGGATTGAGGATTGAGGATTGAGGATTGAGGATTGAGGATTGAGGATTGAAGATTTAGTATTGAGGATTGAAGATTGAGCATTAAGGATTGAGGGTTGAGGATTGAGGACGAGGACTGACGGTTGAGGAATGAGGTTTGAGGATTGAGGGTTGAGGATAGAGGATTCAGGATTGAGTATTGAGCATTGAAGGTTGAGGGTTGTGGATGGAGGATTGTGGATTGAGGATTGAATATTGAAGATTGAGGATTGAGGATTGAGGATTGAGGATTGAGGATTGAAGATTGAGTATTGAGGATTGAAGATTGAGGATTGAGTATTGACGATTGAGGATTGAGGTTTGAAGATTGAGGATTGAGGATTGATGGTTGAGGATTGAGGATTGAGGATTGAAGATTGCATATTGATCATTGAATATTGAGGACTGAGGATTGAAGGTTGTGGATAGAGGACGAGGACTGAAGGTTGAATATTGATGTTTGAGGTCTGAGGATTAAGGATTGAGGATTGAGAATTGAGGATTGAGGATTGAGGATTGAAGATTGAGGATTGGGTATTGAGGTTTGAAGAATGAGGATTGATGATTGAGTTTTGAGGATGGAGGATTGCAGATTGAGTACTGAGGATTGAAGATTGAGGATTGAGGATTGAGGATTGAAGATTGAGGATTGAGGATTGAGGATTGAGGATTGAGGATTGAAGATTGAGTATTGAGGATTGAAGATTGAGGATTGAGGATTGAGTACTGAGGATTGAGGATTGAGGACTGAGGATTGAAGATTGAGAATTGAAGATTGAGTATTGAGCACTGAATATTGACGATTGAGTATTGAAGATTGAGGATTGAGGATTGAGGATTGAGGATTGAGTATTCAGTGTTGGACAATGAGGATTGATGGTTGAAGATTGAGGATTGGGGATTGAGTATTGAAGATTGAGGATTGATGATTGAGGATTGAGGATTGAGGATTGAAGATTGAGGATTGGGTATTGAGGATTGAAGAATTAGGATTGAGAATTGAGGATTGGGGATAGAGGATTGAGGGTTGAAGATTGAGGATTGGGTATTGAGGATTGAAGAATGAGGATTGAGGATTGAGGATTGAGGATTGAGGATTGAAGATTGAGTATTGAGGATTGAAGATTGAGGATTGAGGATTGAGGATTGAGGATGCAGGATTGAGTACTGAGGATTGAGGATTGAGGATTGAGGATCGAAGATTGAGAATTGAAGATTGAGTATTGAGGTCTGAAGATTGACGATTGAGGATTGAAGATTGAGGATTGAGGATTGAGGATTGAGGATTGAGCATTGAAGAGTGAGGATTGGGTATTGAGGATTGACGACTGAGGATTGAGTATTGAGGATTGAAGATTGAGGATTGAGGATTGAGGATTGAGGATTGAAGATTGAATATTGAGGGTTGAAGATTGAGGATTGAGTATTGAGTGTTGAGGATTGAGGATTGAGGTTTGAAGATAGAGGATTGAGGATTGAGGATTGAGGATTGAGGATTGAGGATTGAGGATTGAATATTGAGGACTGAGGATTAAGGTTTGTGGATTGAGGACGAGGACTGAGGGTTGAATATTGATGTTTGAGGTCTGAGGATTAAGGATTGAGGATTGAGAATTTAGGATTGAGGATTGAGGATTGAAGATTGAGGTTTGGGTATTGAGGATTGAAGAATGAGGATTGGGGATTGAGGATTGACGATTGAGTATTGAGTATTGAGGATTGAAGATTGAGTACTGATGATTGAAGATTGAGGATTGAGGATTGAGGGTTGAGTATTAAGGACGAGGACTGACGGTTGAGGATTGAGGTTTGAGGATTGAGGATTGAGGATTGAGGACTGAGGCTTGAGGATGGACGATTGAGCATAGAGGATTGAAGATTCAGGACTGGCGATTGAGGATTGAAGATTGAGGATTAAGGACTGAGGATTGGGGATTGAGGATCTAGGATTGGAGATTGATTTTTGGGGATTGAAGATTGAGGATTGAGGATTGAGAATTGCTAATTGAGAATTGAGGATGAGGACTGAGGGTTGAGGATTGAGGTTTGAGGAACGAGGATTGAGGATTGAGGATTAAGGACTGAGGATTGACGATTGAGTATTGAATATTGAGGATTTATGGCTGAGGATTGAGGATTGAGAATGAGGGCTGAGGGTTGAGGATTGAGGTTTGAGTATAGAATCCTGAGAATTCAGGATATTCTATTGAGCATTGAGAATTTAGGATTGATGGTTGAGGACTGAGGATTGAGGATTGAGGATTGAGGATTGAGGATTGAGGATTGAGTATTGAGGATTGACGCTTGAGGATTGAGGGTTGAGGATGTAGGATTGAAGAGAGAGGACTGAGTGTTGAGGATTGAGTGTTGAGAATTGATGCTTGAGGTTTGAAATTTGATTATTGAATATTCTGGATTGAGTATTGAACCATCAGGGTTCAGGATGTTCTATTGAGTATTGAGAATTGAGGATTGATGGTTGAGTATTGAGGATTGATGGTTGAGGGTTGAGTGTTGAATATTGAGGATTGAGGATTGAGGATTGATGATTGAGGATTGAAGATTGATTATTGATGATTGAAGATTGAGGATTGAGGATTGAGGGTTGAGGATTGAGGACGAGGACTGACGGTTGAGGATTGAGGTTTGAGGATTGAGGATTGAGGATTGAGGACTGAGGCTTGAGGATTGAGGATTGAGTATTGAGGATTGACGCTTGAGGATTGAGGGTTGAGTATGTAGGATTGAAGAGAGAGGACTGAGTGTTGAGGATTGAGTGTTGAGGATTGATGCTTGAGGTTTGAAATTTGATTATTGAATATTCTGGATTGAGTATTGAACCATCAGGGTTCAGGATGTTCTATTGAGTATTGAGAATTGAGGATTGATGGTTGATTATTGAGGATTGATTGTTGAGGGTTGAGTGTTGAAAATTGAGGATTGAGGATTGAGGATTGAGGTTTGAGGATTGAGGATTGAGGATTGAGGATTGAGTACTGAGGATTGAGGATTGAGGACTGAGGATTGAAGATTGAGATTTGAAGATTGAGTATTGAGGACTGAATATTGACGATTGAGTATTGAAGATTGAGGATTGAGGATTGAGGATTGAGGATTGAGTATTCAGTGTTGGACAATGAGGATTGATGGTTGAAGATTGAGAATTGAGGATTGAGGATTGAGGATTGAGGATCGAGGATTGAGGATTGAGGATTGAAGATTTAGTATTGAGGATTGAAAAATGAGGATCGAGGATTGAGGATTGAGGATTGAGGGCTGTGGATTGAGGACGAGGACTGAGGGTTGAATATTGATGTTTGAGGTCTGAGGATTAAGGATTGAGGATTGAGAATTGAGGATTGAGGATTGAGGATTGAAGATTGAGGATTGGGAATTGAGGATTGAAGAATGAGGATTGAGGTTTGACTTTTGAGGGTTGAGGATTGCAGATTGAGTATTGAGGATTGAAGATTGAGGATTGAGAATTGAGGATTGAAGATTGAGGATTGAGGATTGAGGATTGAGGATTGAGGATTGAGGATTGAAGATTGAGGATTGAGGATTGAGTACTGAGGATTGAGGATTGAGGATTGAGGATCGAAGATTGAGAATTGAAGATTGAGTATTGAGGACTGAAGATTGACGATTGAGGATTGAAGATTGAGGATTGAGAATTGAGGATTGAGGATTGAGCATTGAAGAGTGAGTATTGGGGATTGAGGATTGACGACTGAGGATTGAGTATTGAGGATTGAAGATTGAGTATTGATGATTGAAGATTGAGGATTGGGGAGTGAGAATTGAGGAATGAGTATTGAAGATTGAGGATTGATGATTGAGGATTGAGGATTGAGGATTGGGTATTGAGGATTGAGCATTGAGGTTTGAGGACTGAGGGCTGAGGATTGAGGATTGAGGATTGAGGATTGAGGATGAGGGCTGAGGGTTGAGGATTGAGGTTTGAGGCTGAGGACTGAGGATTGGGGATTGAGAATTAAGGATTGGGTATTGAGGATTGAAGAATGAGGATTGAGGTTTGACTTTTGAGGATTGAGGATTGCAGATTGAGTATTGAGGATTGAAGATTGAGGATTGAGGATTGAGGATTGAAGATTGAGTATTGAGGATTGAAGATTGAGGATTGAGTATAGACGATTGAGGATTGAGGTTTGAAGATTGAGGATTGAGGATTGATGGTTGAGTATTGAGGATTGAGGATTGAAGATTGCATATTGATGATTGAATATTGAGGACTGAGGATTGAAGGTTGTGGATTGAGGACGAGGACTGAGGGTTGAATATTGATGTTTGAGGTCTGAGGATTAAGGATTGAGGATTGAGAATTGAGGATTGAGGATTGAGGATTGAAGATTGAGGATTGGGTATTGAGGTTTGAAGAATGAGGATTGATGATTGAAGTTTGAGGATTGAGGATTGCAGATTGAGTATTGAGGATTGAAGATTGAGGATTGAGGATTGAGGATTGAAGATTGAGGATTGAGGATTGAGGATTGAGGATTGAGGATTGAAGATTGAGTATTGAGGATTGAAGATTGAGGATTGAGGATTGAGTACTGAGGATTGAGGATTGAGGACTGAGGATTGAAGATTGAGAATTGAAGATTGAGTATTGAGGACTGAATATTGACGATTGAGTATTGAAGATTGAGGATTGAGGATTGAGGATTGAGGATTGAGTATTCAGTGTTGGACAATGAGGATTGATGGTTGAAGATTGAGGATTGGGGATTGAGGATTGAGGAATGAGTATTGAAGATTGAGGATTGATGATTGAGGATTGAGGATTGAGGATTGAAGATTGAGGATTGGGTATTGAAGATTGAAGAATTAGGATTGAGAATTGAGGATTGAGGATAGAGGATTGAGGGTTGAAGATTGAGGATTGGGTATAGAGTATTGAAGAACGAGGATTGAGGATTGAGGATTGAGGATTGAGGATTGAAGATTGAGTATTGAGGATTGAAGGTTGATGATTGAGGATTGAGGATTGAGGATTGAGGATTGAGGATTGAGGATTGAAGATTTAGTATTGAGGATTGAAAAATGAGGATTGAGGATTGAGGATTGAGGATTGAGGGTTGTGGATTGAGGACGAGGACTGAGGGTTGAATATTGATGTTTGAGGTCTGAGGATTAAGGATTGAGGATTGAGAATTGAGATTTGAGGATTGAGGATTGAAGATTGAGGATTGGGTACTGAGGATTGAAGAATGAGGATTGAGGTTTGACTTTTGAGGATTGAGGATTGCAGATTGAGTATTGAGGATTGAAGATTGAGGATTGAGAATTGAGGATTGAAGACTGAGGATTGAGGATTGAGGATTGAGGATTGAGGATTGAAGATTGAGTATTGAGGATTGAAGATTGAGGATTGAGGATTGAGTACTGAGGATTGAGGATTGAGGATTGAGGATCGAAGATTGAGAATTGAAGATTGAGTATTGAGGACTGAAGATTGACGATTGAGGATTGAAGATTGAGGATTGAGGATTGAGGATTGAGGATTGAGGATTGAGGATTGAGCATTGAAGAGTGAGGATTGGGGATTGAGGATTGACGACTGAGGATTGAGTATTGAGGATTGAAGATTGAGTATTGATGATTGAAGATTGAGCATTAAGGATTGAGGGTTGAGGATTGAGGACGAGGACTGACGGTTGAGGAATGAGGTTTGAGGATTGAGGGTTGAGGATAGAGGATTCAGGATTGAGTATTGAGCATTGAAGGTTGAGGGTTGTGGATGGAGGATTGTGGATTGAGGATTGAATATTGAAGATTGAGGATTGAGGATTGAGGATTGAGGATTGAGGATTGAGGATTGAAGATTGAGTATTGAGGATTGAAGATTGAGGATTGAGTATTGACGATTGAGGATTGAGGTTTGAAGATTGAGGATTGAGGATTGATGGTTGAGGATTGAGGATTGAGGATTGAAGATTGCATATTGATGATTGAATGTTGAGGACTGAGGATTGAAGGTTGTGGATTGAGGACGAGGACTGATGGTTGAATATTGATGTTTGAGGTCTGAGGATTAAGGATTGAGGATTGAGAATTGAGGATTGAGGATTGAGGATTGAAGATTGAGGATTGGGTATTGAGGTTTGAAGAATGAGGATTGATGATTGAGTTTTGAGGATTGAGGATTGCAGATTGAGTACTGAGGATTGAAGATTGAGGGTTGAGGATTGAGGATTGAAGATTGAGGATTGAGGATTGAGGATTGAGGATTGAGGATTGACGACTGAGGATTGAGTATTGAGGATTGAAGATTGAGGATTGAGGATTGAGGATTGAGGATTGAAGATTGAATATTGAGGATTGAAGATTGAGGATTGAGTATTGAGTGTTGAGGATTGAGGATTGAGGTTTGAAGATAGAGGATTGAGGATTGAGGATTGAGGATTGAGGATTGAAGATTGAGTATTGAGGATTGAAGATTGAGGATTGAGGATTGAGTACTGAGGATTGAGGATTGAGGATTGAGGATCGAAGATTGAGAATTGAAGATTGAGTATTGAGGACTGAAGATTGACGATTGAGGATTGAAGATTGAGGATTGAGGATTGAGGATTGAGGATTGAGGATTGAGGATTGAGCATTGAAGAGTGAGGATTGGGGATTGAGGATTGACGACTGAGGATTGAGTATTGAGGATTGAAGATTGAGTATTGATGATTGAAGATTGAGCATTAAGGATTGAGGATTGAGGATTGAGGATTGAGGATTGAAGATTGAGTATTGAGGATTGAAGATTGAGGATTGAGTATAGACGATTGAGGATTGAGGTTTGAAGATTGAGGATTGAGGATTGATGGTTGAGTATTGAGGATTGAGGATTGAAGATTGCATATTGATGATTGAATATTGAGGACTGAGGATTGAAGGTTGTGGATTGAGGACGAGGACTGAGGGTTGAATATTGATGTTTGAGGTCTGAGGATTAAGGATTGAGGATTGAGAATTGAGGATTGAGGATTGAGGATTGAAGATTGAGGATTGGGTATTGAGGTTTGAAGAATGAGGATTGATGATTGAAGTTTGAGGATTGAGGATTGCAGATTGAGTATTGAGGATTGAAGATTGAGGATTGAGGATTGAGGATTGAAGATTGAGGATTGAGGATTGAGGATTGAGGATTGAGGATTGAAGATTGAGTATTGAGGATTGAAGATTGAGGATTGAGGATTGAGTACTGAGGATTGAGGATTGAGGACTGAGGATTGAAGATTGAGAATTGAAGATTGAGTATTGAGGACTGAATATTGACGATTGAGTATTGAAGATTGAGGATTGAGGATTGAGGATTGAGGATTGAGTATTCAGTGTTGGACAATGAGGATTGATGGTTGAAGATTGAGGATTGGGGATTGAGGATTGAGGAATGAGTATTGAAGATTGAGGATTGAGGATTGAAGATTGAGTATTGAGGATTGAAGATTGAGGATTGGGTATTGAAGATTGAAGAATTAGGATTGAGAATTGAGGATTGAGGATAGAGGATTGAGGGTTGAAGATTGAGGATTGGGTATAGAGGATTGAAGAACGAGGATTGAGGATTGAGGATTGAGGATTGAGGATTGAAGATTGAGTATTGAGGATTGAAGGTTGATGATTGAGGATTGAGGATTGAGGATTGAGGATTGAGGATTGAGGATTGAAGATTTAGTATTGAGGATTGAAAAATGAGGATTGAGGATTGAGGATTGAGGATTGAGGGTTGTGGATTGAGGACGAGGACTGAGGGTTGAATATTGATGTTTGAGGTCTGAGGATTAAGGATTGAGGATTGAGAATTGAGATTTGAGGATTGAGGATTGAAGATTGAGGATTGGGTACTGAGGATTGAAGAATGAGGATTGAGGTTTGACTTTTGAGGATTGAGGATTGCAGATTGAGTATTGAGGATTGAAGATTGAGGATTGAGAATTGAGGATTGAAGACTGAGGATTGAGGATTGAGGATTGAGGATTGAGGATTGAAGATTGAGTATTGAGGATTGAAGATTGAGGATTGAGGATTGAGTACTGAGGATTGAGGATTGAGGATTGAGGATCGAAGATTGAGAATTGAAGATTGAGTATTGAGGACTGAAGATTGACGATTGAGGATTGAAGATTGAGGATTGAGGATTGAGGATTGAGGATTGAGCATTGAAGAGTGAGGATTGGGGATTGAGGATTGACGACTGAGGATTGAGTATTGAGGATTGAAGATTGAGTATTGATGATTGAAGATTGAGCATTAAGGATCGGGGGTTGAGGATTGAGGACGAGGACTGACGGTTGAGAAATGAGGTTTGAGGATTGAGGGTTGAGGATAGAGGATTCAGGATTGAGTATTGAGCATTGAAGGTTGAGGGTTGTGGATGAAGGATTGTGGATTGAGGATTGAATATTGAAGATTGAGGATTGAGGATTGAGGATTGAGGATTGAGGATTGAAGATTGAGTATTGAGGATTGAAGATTGAGGATTGAGTATTGACGATTGAGGATTGAGGTTTGAAGATTGAGGATTGAGGATTGATGGTTGAGGATT
Source organism: Calliopsis andreniformis (assembly GCF_051401765.1). Classification (NCBI taxonomy): domain Eukaryota; kingdom Metazoa; phylum Arthropoda; class Insecta; order Hymenoptera; family Andrenidae; genus Calliopsis; species Calliopsis andreniformis. The sequence continues at coordinate 435,232 of NW_027480570.1, forward strand.
GAGGATTGAGGATTGAAGATTGCATATTGATCATTGAATATTGAGGACTGAGGATTGAAGGTTGCGGATAGAGGACGAGGACTGAAGGTTGAATATTGATGTTTGAGGTCTGAGGATTAAGGATTGAGGATTGAGAATTGAGGATTGAGGATTGAGGATTGAAGATTGAGGATTGGGTATTGAGGTTTGAAGAATGAGGACTGATGATTGAGTTTTGAGGATTGAGGATTGCAGATTGAGTACTGAGGATTGAAGATTGAGGATTGAGGATTGAGGATTGAAGATTGAGGATTGAGGATTGAGGATTGAGGATTGAGGATTGAAGATTGAGTATTGAGGATTGAAGATTGAGGATTGAGGATTGAGTACTGAGGATTGAGGATTGAGGACTGAGGATTGAAGATTGAGAATTGAAGATTGAGTATTGAGCACTGAATATTGACGATTGAGTATTGAAGATTGAGGATTGAGGATTGAGGATTGAGGATTGAGTATTCAGTGTTGGACAATGAGGATTGATGGTTGAAGATTGAGGATTGGGGATTGAGTATTGAAGATTGAGGATTGATGATTGAGGATTGAGGATTGAGGATTGAAGATTGAGGATTGGGTATTGAGGATTGAAGAATTAGGATTGAGAATTGAGGATTGAGGATAGAGGATTGAGGGTTGAAGATTGAGGATTGGGTATTGAGGATTGAAGAATGAGGATTGAGGATTGAGGATTGAGGATTGAGGATTGAAGATTGAGTATTGAGGATTGAAGATTGAGGATTGAGGATTGAGGATTGAGGATGGAGGATTGAGTACTGAGGATTGAGGATTGAGGATTGAGGATCGAAGATTGAGAATTGAAGATTGAGTATTGAGGTCTGAAGATTGACGATTGAGGATTGAAGATTGAGGATTGAGGATTGAGGATTGAGGATTGAGCATTGAAGAGTGAGGATTGGGTATTGAGGATTGACGACTGAGGATTGAGTATTGAGGATTGAAGATTGAGGATTGAGGATTGAGGATTGAGGATTGAAGATTGAATATTGAGGGTTGAAGATTGAGGATTGAGGATTGATGGTTGAGTATTGAGGATTGAGGATTGAAGATTGCATATTGATGATTGAATATTGAGGACTGAGGATTGAAGGTTGTGGATTGAGGACGAGGACTGAGGGTTGAATATTGATGTTTGAGGTCTGAGGATTAAGGATTGAGGATTGAGAATTGAGGATTGAGGATTGAGGATTGAAGATTGAGGATTGGGTATTGAGGTTTGAAGAATGAGGATTGATGATTGAAGTTTGAGGATTGAGGATTGCAGATTGAGTATTGAGGATTGAAGATTGAGGATTGAGGATTGAGGATTGAAGATTGAGGATTGAGGATTGAGGATTGAGGATTGAGGATTGAAGATTGAGTATTGAGGATTGAAGATTGAGGATTGAGGATTGAGTACTGAGGATTGAGGATTGAGGACTGAGGATTGAAGATTGAGAATTGAAGATTGAGTATTGAGGACTGAATATTGACGATTGAGTATTGAAGATTGAGGATTGAGGATTGAGGATTGAGGATTGAGTATTCAGTGTTGGACAATGAGGATTGATGGTTGAAGATTGAGGATTGGGGATTGAGGATTGAGGAATGAGTATTGAAGATTGAGGATTGAGGATTGAAGATTGAGTATTGAGGATTGAAGATTGAGGATTGGGTATTGAAGATTGAAGAATTAGGATTGAGAATTGAGGATTGAGGATAGAGGATTGAGGGTTGAAGATTGAGGATTGGGTATAGAGGATTGAAGAACGAGGATTGAGGATTGAGGATTGAGGATTGAGGATTGAAGATTGAGTATTGAGGATTGAAGGTTGATGATTGAGGATTGAGGATTGAGGATTGAGGATTGAGGATTGAGGATTGAAGATTTAGTATTGAGGATTGAAAAATGAGGATTGAGGATTGAGGATTGAGGATTGAGGGTTGTGGATTGAGGACGAGGACTGAGGGTTGAATATTGATGTTTGAGGTCTGAGGATTAAGGATTGAGGATTGAGAATTGAGATTTGAGGATTGAGGATTGAAGATTGAGGATTGGGTACTGAGGATTGAAGAATGAGGATTGAGGTTTGACTTTTGAGGATTGAGGATTGCAGATTGAGTATTGAGGATTGAAGATTGAGGATTGAGAATTGAGGATTGAAGACTGAGGATTGAGGATTGAGGATTGAGGATTGAGGATTGAAGATTGAGTATTGAGGATTGAAGATTGAGGATTGAGGATTGAGTACTGAGGATTGAGGATTGAGGATTGAGGATCGAAGATTGAGAATTGAAGATTGAGTATTGAGGACTGAAGATTGACGATTGAGGATTGAAGATTGAGGATTGAGGATTGAGGATTGAGGATTGAGCATTGAAGAGTGAGGATTGGGGATTGAGGATTGACGACTGAGGATTGAGTATTGAGGATTGAAGATTGAGTATTGATGATTGAAGATTGAGCATTAAGGATCGAGGGTTGAGGATTGAGGACGAGGACTGACGGTTGAGAAATGAGGTTTGAGGATTGAGGGTTGAGGATAGAGGATTCAGGATTGAGTATTGAGCATTGAAGGTTGAGGGTTGTGGATGGAGGATTGTGGATTGAGGATTGAATATTGAAGATTGAGGATTGAGGATTGAGGATTGAGGATTGAGGATTGAAGATTGAGTATTGAGGATTGAAGATTGAGGATTGAGTATTGACGATTGAGGATTGAGGTTTGAAGATTGAGGATTGAGGATTGATGGTTGAGGATTGAGGATTGAGGATTGAAGATTGCATATTGATCATTGAATATTGAGGACTGAGGATTGAAGGTTGCGGATAGAGGACGAGGACTGAAGGTTGAATATTGATGTTTGAGGTCTGAGGATTAAGGATTGAGGATTGAGAATTGAGGATTGAGGATTGAGGATTGAAGATTGAGGATTGGGTATTGAGGTTTGAAGAATGAGGACTGATGATTGAGTTTTGAGGATTGAGGATTGCAGATTGAGTACTGAGGATTGAAGATTGAGGATTGAGGATTGAGGATTGAAGATTGAGGATTGAGGATTGAGGATTGAGGATTGAGGATTGAAGATTGAGTATTGAGGATTGAAGATTGAGGATTGAGGATTGAGTACTGAGGATTGAGGATTGAGGACTGAGGATTGAAGATTGAGAATTGAAGATTGAGTATTGAGCACTGAATATTGACGATTGAGTATTGAAGATTGAGGATTGAGGATTGAGGATTGAGGATTGAGTATTCAGTGTTGGACAATGAGGATTGATGGTTGAAGATTGAGGATTGGGGATTGAGTATTGAAGATTGAGGATTGATGATTGAGGATTGAGGATTGAGGATTGAAGATTGAGGATTGGGTATTGAGGATTGAAGAATTAGGATTGAGAATTGAGGATTGAGGATAGAGGATTGAGGGTTGAAGATTGAGGATTGGGTATTGAGGATTGAAGAATGAGGATTGAGGATTGAGGATTGAGGATTGAGGATTGAAGATTGAGTATTGAGGATTGAAGATTGAGGATTGAGGATTGAGGATTGAGGATGGAGGATTGAGTACTGAGGATTGAGGATTGAGGATTGAGGATCGAAGATTGAGAATTGAAGATTGAGTATTGAGGTCTGAAGATTGACGATTGAGGATTGAAGATTGAGGATTGAGGATTGAGGATCGAGGATTGAGCATTGAAGAGTGAGGATTGGGTATTGAGGATTGACGACTGAGGATTGAGTATTGAGGATTGAAGATTGAGGATTGAGGATTGAGGATTGAGGATTGAAGATTGAATATTGAGGGTTGAAGATTGAGGATTGAGTATTGAGTGTTGAGGATTGAGGATTGAGGTTTGAAGATAGAGGATTGAGGATTGAGGATTGAGGATTGAGGATTGAGGATTGAGGATTGAATATTGATGATTGAATATTGAGGACTGAGGATTAAGGTTTGTGGATTGAGGACGAGGACTGAGGGTTGAATATTGATGTTTGAGGTCTGAGGATTAAGGATTGAGGATTGAGAATTGAGGATTGAGGATTGAGGATTGAAGATTGAGGATTGGGTATTGAGGTTTGAAGAATGAGGATTGATGATTGAAGTTTGAGGATTGAGGATTGCAGATTGAGTATTGAGGATTGAAGATTGAGGATTGAGGATTGAGGATTGAAGATTGAGGATTGAGGATTGAGGATTGAGGATTGAGGATTGAAGATTGAGTATTGAGGATTGAAGATTGAGGATTGAGGATTGAGTACTGAGGATTGAGGATTGAGGACTGAGGATTGAAGATTGAGAATTGAAGATTGAGTATTGAGGACTGAATATTGACGATTGAGTATTGAAGATTGAGGATTGAGGATTGAGGATTGAGGATTGAGTATTCAGTGTTGGACAATGAGGATTGATGGTTGAAGATTGAGGATTGGGGATTGAGGATTGAGGAATGAGTATTGAAGATTGAGGATTGAGGATTGAAGATTGAGTATTGAGGATTGAAGATTGAGGATTGGGTATTGAAGATTGAAGAATTAGGATTGAGAATTGAGGATTGAGGATAGAGGATTGAGGGTTGAAGATTGAGGATTGGGTATAGAGGATTGAAGAACGAGGATTGAGGATTGAGGATTGAGGATTGAGGATTGAAGATTGAGTATTGAGGATTGAAGGTTGATGATTGAGGATTGAGGATTGAGGATTGAGGATTGAGGATTGAGGATTGAAGATTTAGTATTGAGGATTGAAAAATGAGGATTGAGGATTGAGGATTGAGGATTGAGGGTTGTGGATTGAGGACGAGGACTGAGGGTTGAATATTGATGTTTGAGGTCTGAGGATTAAGGATTGAGGATTGAGAATTGAGATTTGAGGATTGAGGATTGAAGATTGAGGATTGGGTACTGAGGATTGAAGAATGAGGATTGAGGTTTGACTTTTGAGGATTGAGGATTGCAGATTGAGTATTGAGGATTGAAGATTGAGGATTGAGAATTGAGGATTGAAGACTGAGGATTGAGGATTGAGGATTGAGGATTGAGGATTGAAGATTGAGTATTGAGGATTGAAGATTGAGGATTGAGGATTGAGTACTGAGGATTGAGGATTGAGGATTGAGGATCGAAGATTGAGAATTGAAGATTGAGTATTGAGGACTGAAGATTGACGATTGAGGATTGAAGATTGAGGATTGAGGATTGAGGATTGAGGATTGAGCATTGAAGAGTGAGGATTGGGGATTGAGGATTGACGACTGAGGATTGAGTATTGAGGATTGAAGATTGAGTATTGATGATTGAAGATTGAGCATTAAGGATCGAGGGTTGAGGATTGAGGACGAGGACTGACGGTTGAGAAATGAGGTTTGAGGATTGAGGGTTGAGGATAGAGGATTCAGGATTGAGTATTGAGCATTGAAGGTTGAGGGTTGTGGATGGAGGATTGTGGATTGAGGATTGAATATTGAAGATTGAGGATTGAGGATTGAGGATTGAGGATTGAGGATTGAAGATTGAGTATTGAGGATTGAAGATTGAGGATTGAGTATTGACGATTGAGGATTGAGGTTTGAAGATTGAGGATTGAGGATTGATGGTTGAGGATTGAGGATTGAGGATTGAAGATTGCATATTGATCATTGAATATTGAGGACTGAGGATTGAAGGTTGCGGATAGAGGACGAGGACTGAAGGTTGAATATTGATGTTTGAGGTCTGAGGATTAAGGATTGAGGATTGAGAATTGAGGATTGAGGATTGAGGATTGAAGATTGAGGATTGGGTATTGAGGTTTGAAGAATGAGGACTGATGATTGAGTTTTGAGGATTGAGGATTGCAGATTGAGTACTGAGGATTGAAGATTGAGGATTGAGGATTGAGGATTGAAGATTGAGGATTGAGGATTGAGGATTGAGGATTGAGGATTGAAGATTGAGTATTGAGGATTGAAGATTGAGGATTGAGGATTGAGTACTGAGGATTGAGGATTGAGGACTGAGGATTGAAGATTGAGAATTGAAGATTGAGTATTGAGCACTGAATATTGACGATTGAGTATTGAAGATTGAGGATTGAGGATTGAGGATTGAGGATTGAGTATTCAGTGTTGGACAATGAGGATTGATGGTTGAAGATTGAGGATTGGGGATTGAGTATTGAAGATTGAGGATTGATGATTGAGGATTGAGGATTGAGGATTGAAGATTGAGGATTGGGTATTGAGGATTGAAGAATTAGGATTGAGAATTGAGGATTGAGGATAGAGGATTGAGGGTTGAAGATTGAGGATTGGGTATTGAGGATTGAAGAATGAGGATTGAGGATTGAGGATTGAGGATTGAGGATTGAAGATTGAGTATTGAGGATTGAAGATTGAGGATTGAGGATTGAGGATTGAGGATGGAGGATTGAGTACTGAGGATTGAGGATTGAGGATTGAGGATCGAAGATTGAGAATTGAAGATTGAGTATTGAGGTCTGAAGATTGACGATTGAGGATTGAAGATTGAGGATTGAGGATTGAGGATCGAGGATTGAGCATTGAAGAGTGAGGATTGGGTATTGAGGATTGACGACTGAGGATTGAGTATTGAGGATTGAAGATTGAGGATTGAGGATTGAGGATTGAGGATTGAAGATTGAATATTGAGGGTTGAAGATTGAGGATTTAGTATTGAGTGTTGAGGATTGAGGATTGAGGTTTGAAGATAGAGGATTGAGGATTGAGGATTGAGGATTGAGGATTGAGGATTGAGGATTGAATATTGATGATTGAATATTGAGGACTGAGGATTAAGGTTTGTGGATTGAGGACGAGGACTGAGGGTTGAATATTGATGTTTGAGGTCTGAGGATTAAGGATTGAGGATTGAGAATTTAGGATTGAGGATTGAGGATTGAAGATTGAGGTTTGGGTATTGAGGATTGAAGAATGAGGATTGGGGATTGAGGATTGACGATTGAGTATTGAGTATTGAGGATTGAAGATTGAGTACTGATGATTGAAGATTGAGGATTGAGGATTGAGGGTTGAGTATTAAGGACGAGGACTGACGGTTGAGGATTGAGGTTTGAGGATTGAGGATTGAGGATTGAGGACTGAGGCTTGAGGATGGACGATTGAGCATAGAGGATTGAAGATTCAGGACTGGCGATTGAGGATTGAAGATTGAGGATTAAGGACTGAGGATTGGGGATTGAGGATCTAGGATTGGAGATTGATTTTTGGGGATTGAAGATTGAGGATTGAGGATTGAGAATTGCTAATTGAGAATTGAGGATGAGGACTGAGGGTTGAGGATTGAGGTTTGAGGAACGAGGATTGAGGATTGAGGATTAAGGACTGAGGATTGACGATTGAGTATTGAATATTGAGGATTTATGGCTGAGGATTGAGGATTGAGGATTGAGGATTGAGGATTGAGGATTGAAGATTGAGTATTGGGGATTGAATATTGAGGATTGAGGATTGAGGATTGAGAATGAGGGCTGAGGGTTGAGGATTGAGGTTTGAGTATAGAATCCTGAGAATTCAGGATATTCTATTGAGCATTGAGAATTTAGGATTGATGGTTGAGGACTGAGGATTGAGGATTGAGGATTGAGGATTGAGGATTGAGTATTGAGGATTGACGCTTGAGGATTGAGGGTTGAGGATGTAGGATTGAAGAGAGAGGACTGAGTGTTGAGGATTGAGTGTTGAGAATTGATGCTTGAGGTTTGAAATTTGATTATTGAATATTCTGGATTGAGTATTGAACCATCAGGGTTCAGGATGTTCTATTGAGTATTGAGAATTGAGGATTGATGGTTGAGTATTGAGGATTGATGGTTGAGGGTTGAGTGTTGAATATTGAGGATTGAGGATTGAGGATTGATGATTGAGGATTGAAGATTGATTATTGATGATTGAAGATTGAGGATTGAGGATTGAGGGTTGAGGATTGAGGACGAGGACTGACGGTTGAGGATTGAGGTTTGAGGATTGAGGATTGAGGATTGAGGACTGAGGCTTGAGGATTGAGGATTGAGTATTGAGGATTGACGCTTGAGGATTGAGGGTTGAGGATGTAGGATTGAAGAGAGAGGACTGAGTGTTGAGGATTGAGTGTTGAGAATTGATGCTTGAGGTTTGAAATTTGATTATTGAATATTCTGGATTGAGTATTGAACCATCAGGGTTCAGGATGTTCTATTGAGTATTGAGAATTGAGTATTGATGGTTGATTATTGAGGATTGATTGTTGAGGGTTGAGTGTTGAAAATTGAGGATTGAGGATTGAGGATTGAGGTTTGAGGATTGAGGATTGAGGATTGAGGATTGAGTACTGAGGATTGAGGATTGAGGACTGAGGATTGAAGATTGAGATTTGAAGATTGAGTATTGAGGACTGAATATTGACGATTGAGTATTGAAGATTGAGGATTGAGGATTGAGGATTGAGGATTGAGTATTCAGTGTTGGACAATGAGGATTGATGGTTGAAGATTGAGAATTGAGGATTGAGGATTGAGGATTGAGGATTGAGGATTGAGGATTGAGGATTGAAGATTTAGTATTGAGGATTGAAAAATGAGGATCGAGGATTGAGGATTGAGGATTGAGGGCTGTGGATTGAGGACGAGGACTGAGGGTTGAATATTGATGTTTGAGGTCTGAGGATTAAGGATTGAGGATTGAGAATTGAGGATTGAGGATTGAGGATTGAAGATTGAGGATTGGGAATTGAGGATTGAAGAATGAGGATTGAGGTTTGACTTTTGAGGATTGAGGATTGCAGATTGAGTATTGAGGATTGAAGATTGAGGATTGAGAATTGAGGATTGAAGATTGAGGATTGAGGATTGAGGATTGAGGATTGAGGATTGAGGATTGAAGATTGAGGATTGAGGATTGAGTACTGAGGATTGAGGATTGAGGATTGAGGATCGAAGATTGAGAATTGAAGATTGAGTATTGAGGACTGAAGATTGACGATTGAGGATTGAAGATTGAGGATTGAGAATTGAGGATTGAGGATTGAGCATTGAAGAGTGAGTATTGGGGATTGCGGATTGACGACTGAGGATTGAGTATTGAGGATTGAAGATTGAGTATTGATGATTGAAGATTGAGGATTGGGGATTGAGAATTGAGGAATGAGTATTGAAGATTGAGGATTGATGATTGAGGATTGAGGATTGAGGATTGGGTATTGAGGATTGAGCATTGAGGTTTGAGGACTGAGGGCTGAGGATTGAGGATTGAGGATTGAGGATTGAGGATGAGGGCTGAGGGTTGAGGATTGAGGTTTGAGGCTGAGGACTGAGGATTGGGGATTGAGAATTAAGGATTGGGTATTGAGGATTGAAGAATGAGGATTGAGGTTTGACTTTTGAGGATTGAGGATTGCAGATTGAGTATTGAGGATTGAAGATTGAGGATTGAGAACTGAGGATTGAAGATTGAGGATTGAGGATTGAGGATTGAGGATTGATGATTGAGGATTGAAGATTGAGTATTGAGGATTGAAGATTGAGGATTGAGGATTGAGTACTGAGGATTGAGGATATAGGATTGAGGATCGAAGATTGAGAATTGAAGATTGAGTATTGAGGACTGAAGATTGACGATTGAGGATTGAAGATTGAGGATTGAGGATTGAGGATTGAGGATTGAGCATTGAAGAGTGAGGATTGGGGATTGAGGATTGACGACTGAGGATTGAGTATTGAGGATTGAAGATTGAGTATTGATGATTGAAGATTGAGCATTAAGGATTGAGGGTTGAGGATTGAGGACGAGGACTGACGGTTGAGGAATGAGGTTTGAGGATTGAGGGTTGAGGATAGAGGATTCAGGATTGAGTATTGAGCATTGAAGGTTGAGGGTTGTGGATGGAGGATTGTGGATTGAGGATTGAATATTGAACATTGAGTATTGATGCCTGAGGATTGAGGATTGAGGATTGAGTATTGAGAATTGAGGATTGACGGTTGAGTATTGAGGATTGAGGATTGAGTATTGAGTGTTGAAGATTGAGGATTGATGATAGTAGATTGAGGATTGGGGATTGAGAATTGAGGAATGAGTATTGAAGATTGAGGATTGATGATTGAGTATTGAGGATTGAGGATTGGGTATTGAGGATTGAGCATTGAGGTTTGAGGACTGAGGGCTGAGGATTGAGGATTGAGGATTGAGGATTGAGGATGAGGGCTGAGGGTTGAGGATTGAGGTTTGAGGACTGAGGACTGAGGATTGAGGATTGAGAATTAAGGATTGAGGATTGAGGATTGAAGATTGGGGATTGGGTATTGAGGATTGAAGAATGAGGATTGAGGATTGAGGATTGAGGATTGAGGATTGAGGACTGAAGATTGATGATTGGGTATTGAGGATTGAGGATTGAGGATTGAGGATTGAGGATTGAGGATTGAAGATTGAGTATTGAGGATTGAAGATTGAGGATTGAGTATAGACGATTGAGGATTGAGGTTTGAAGATTGAGGATTGAGGATTGATGGTTGAGTATTGAGGATTGAGGATTGAAGATGGCATATTGATGATTGAATATTGAGGACTGAGGATTGAAGGTTGTGGATTAAGGACGAGGACTGAGGGTTGAATATTGATGTTTGAGGTCTGAGGATTAAGGATTGAGGATTGAGAATTGAGGATTGAGGATTGAGGATTGAAGATTGAGGATTGGGTATTGAGTTTTGAAGAATGAGGATTGATGATTGAGGTTTGAGGATTGAGGATTGCAGATTGAGTATTGAGGATTGAAGATTGAGGATTGAGGATTGAGGATTGAAGATTGAGGATTGAGGATTGAGGATTGAGGATTGAGGATTGAAGATTGAGTATTGAGGATTGAAGATTGAGGATTGAGGATTGAGTACTGAGGATTGAGGATTGAGGACTGAGGATTGAAGATTGAGAATTGAAGATTGAGTATTGAGGACTGAATATTGACGATTGAGTATTGAAGATTGAGGATTGAGGATTGAGGATTGAGGATTGAGTATTCAGTGTTGGACAATGAGGATTGATGGTTGAAGGTTGAGGATTGGGGATTGAGGATTGAGGAATGAGTATTGAAGATTGAGGATTGATGATTGAGGATTGAGGATTGAGGATTGAAGATTGAGGATTCGGTATTGAGGATTGAAGAATTAGGATTGAGAATTGAGGATTGAGGATAGAGGATTGAGGGTTGAAGATTGAGGATTGGGTATTGAGGATTGAAGAATGAGGATTGAGGATTGAGGATTGAGGATTGAGGATTGAAGATTGAGTATTGAGGATTGGAGGTTGAGAATTGAGGATTGAGGATTGAGGATTGAGGATTGAGGATTGAGGATTGAAGATTTAGTATTGAGGATTGAAAAATGAGGATTGAGGATTGAGGATTGAGGGTTGTGGATTGAGGACGAGGACTGAGGGTTGAATATTGATGTTTGAGGTCTGAGGATTAAGGATTGAGGATTGAGAATTGAGGATTGAGGATTGAGGATTGAAGATTGAGGATTGGGTATTGAGGATTGAAGAATGAGGATTGAGGATTGACTTTTGAGGATTGAGGATTGCAGATTGAGTATTGAGGATTGAAGATTGAGGATTGAGAATTGAGGATTGAAGATTGAGGATTGAGGATTGAGGATTGAGGATTGAGGATTGAAGATTGAGTATTGAGGATTGAAGATTGAGGATTGAGGATTGAGTACTGAGGATTGAGGATTGAGGATTGAGGATCGAAGATTGAGAATTGAAGATTGAGTATTGAGGACTGAAGATTGACGATTGAGGATTGAAGATTGAGGATTGAGGATTGAGGATTGAGGATTGAGCATTGAAGAGTGAGGATTGGGGATTGAGGATTGACGACTGAGGATTGAGTATTGAGGATTGAAGATTGAGTATTGATGATTGAAGATTGAGCATTAAGGATTGAGGGTTGAGGATTGAGGACGAGGACTGACGGTTGAGGAATGAGGTTTGAGGATTGAGGGTTGAGGATAGAGGATTCAGGATTGAGTATTGAGCATTGAAGGTTGAGGGTTGTGGATGGAGGATTGTGGATTGAGGATTGAATATTGAAGATTGAGGATTGAGGATTGAGGATTGAGGATTGAGGATTGAAGATTGAGTATTGAGGATTGAAGATTGAGGATTGAGTATTGACGATTGAGGATTGAGGTTTGAAGATTGAGGATTGAGGATTGATGGTTGAGGATTGAGGATTGAGGATTGAAGATTGCATATTGATGATTGAATATTGAGGACTGAGGATTGAAGGTTGTGGATTGAGGACGAGGACTGAGGGTTGAATATTGATGTTTGAGGTCTGAGGATTAAGGATTGAGGATTGAGAATTGAGGATTGAGGATTGAGGATTGAAGATTGTGGATTGGGTATTGAGGTTTGAAGAATGAGGATTGATGATTGAGGTTTGAGGATTGAGGATTGCAGATTGAGTATTGAGGATTGAAGATTGAGGATTGAGGATTGAGGATTGAAGATTGAGGATTGAGGATTGAGGATTGAGGATTGAGGATTGAAGATTGAGTATTGAGGATTGAAGATTGAGGATTGAGGATTGAGGATTGAGGATTGAGTGTTGAGTACTGAGGATTGAGGATTGAGGATTGTGGATGGAAGATTGAGAATTGAAGATTGAGTATTGAGGACTGAAGATTGACGATTGAGGATTGCAGATTGAGTATTGAGGATTGAAGATTGAGGATTGAGGATTGAGGATTGAAGATTGAGGATTGAGGATTGAGGATTGAGGATTGAGGATTGAAGATTCAGTATTGAGGATTGAAGATTGAGGATTGAGGATTGAGTACTGAGGATTGAGGATTGAGGACTGAGGATTGAAGATTGAGAATTGAAGATTGAGTATTGAGCACTGAATATTGACGATTGAGTATTGAAGATTGAGGATTGAGGATTGAGGATTGAGGATTGAGTATTCAGTGTTGGACAATGAGGATTGATGGTTGAAGATTGAGGATTGGGGATTGAGTATTGAAGATTGAGGATTGATGATTGAGGATTGAGGATTGAGGATTGAAGATTGAGGATTGGGTATTGAGGATTGAAGAATTAGGATTGAGAATTGAGGATTGAGGATAGAGGATTGAGGGTTGAAGATTGAGGATTGGGTATTGAGGATTGAAGAATGAGGATTGAGGATTGAGGATTGAGGATTGAGGATTGAAGATTGAGTATTGAGGATTGAAGATTGAGGATTGAGGATTGAGGATTGAGGATTGAGGATTGAGTACTGAGGATTGAGGATTGAGGATTGAGGATCGAAGATTGAGAATTGAAGATTGAGTATTGAGGTCTGAAGATTGACGATTGAGGATTGAAGATTGAGGATTGAGGATTGAGGATTGAGGATTGAGCATTGAAGAGTGAGGATTGGGTATTGAGGATTGACGACTGAGGATTGAGTATTGAGGATTGAAGATTGAGGATTGAGGATTGAGGATTGAGGATTGAAGATTGAATATTGAGGATTGAAGATTGAGGATTGAGTATTGAGTGTTGAGGATTGAGGATTGAGGTTTGAAGATAGATGATTGAGGATTGAGGATTGAGGACTGAGGATTGAGGATTGAGGATTGAATATTGATGATTGAATATTGAGGACTGAGGATTAAGGTTTGTGGATTGAGGACGAGGACTGAGGGTTGAATATTGATGTTTGAGGTCTGAGGATTAAGGATTGAGGATTGAGAATTTAGGATTGAGGATTGAGGATTGAAGATTGAGGTTTGGGTATTGAGGATTGAAGAATGAGTATTGGGGATTGAGGATTGACGATTGAGTATTGAGTATTGAGGATTGAAGATTGAGTACTGATGATTGAAGATTGAGGATTGAGGATTGAGGGTTGAGTATTAAGGACGAGGACTGACGGTTGAGGATTGAGGTTTGAGGATTGAGGATTGAGGACTGAGGATTGAAGATTGAGAATTGAAGATTGAGTATTGAGCACTGAATATTGACGATTGAGTATTGAAGATTGAGTATTGGGGATTGAATATTGAGGATTGAGGATTGAGGATTGAGAATGAGGGCTGAGGGTTGAGGATTGAGGTTTGAGTATAGAATCCTGAGAATTCAGGATATTCTATTGAGCATTGAGAATTTAGGATTGATGGTTGAGGACTGAGGATTGAGGATTGAGGATTGAGGATTGAGGATTGAGTATTGAGGATTGACGCTTGAGGATTGAGGGTTGAGGATGTAGGATTGAAGAGAGAGGACTGAGTGTTGAGGATTGAGTGTTGAGAATTGATGCTTGAGGTTTGAAATTTGATTATTGAATATTCTGGATTGAGTATTGAACCATCAGGGTTCAGGATGTTCTATTGAGTATTGAGAATTGAGGATTGATGGTTGAGTATTGAGGATTGATGGTTGAGGGTTGAGTGTTGAATATTGAGGATTGAGGATTGAGGATTGAGGATTGATGATTGAGGATTGAAGATTGATTATTGATGATTGAAGATTGAGGATTGAGGATTGAGGGTTGAGGATTGAGGACGAGGACTGACGGTTGAGGATTGAGGTTTGAGGATTGAGGATTGAGGACTGAGGACTGAGGCTTGAGGATTGAGGATTGAGTATTGAGGATTGACGCTTGAGGATTGAGGGTTGAGGATGTAGGATTGAAGATAGAGGACTGAGTGTTGAGGATTGAGTGTTGAGAATTGATGCTTGAGGTTTGAAATTTGATTATTGAATATTCTGGATTGAGTATTGAACCATCAGGGTTCAGGATGTTCTATTGAGTATTGAGAATTGAGGATTGATGGTTGATTATTGAGGATTGATTGTTGAGGGTTGAGTGTTGAAAATTGAGGATTGAGGATTGAGGATTGAGGTTTGAGGATTGAGGATTGAGGATTGAGGATTGAGTACTGAGGATTGAGGATTGAGGACTGAGGATTGAAGATTGAGAATTGAAGATTGAGTATTGAGGACTGAATATTGACGATTGAGTATTGAAGATTGAGGATTGAGGATTGAGGATTGAGGATTGAGTATTCAGTGTTGGACAATGAGGATTGATGGTTGAAGATTGAGAATTGGGGATTGAGGATTGAGGAATGAGTATTGAAGATTGAGGATTGATGATTGAGGATTGAGGATTGAGGATTGAAGATTGAGGATTGGGTATTGAGGATTGAAGAATTAGGATTGAGAATTGAGGATTGAGGATAGAGGATTGAGGGTTGAAGATTGAGGATTGGGTATTGAGGATTGAAGAATGAGGATTGAGGATTGAGGATTGAGGATTGAGGATTGAAGATTGAGTATTGAGGATTGAAGATTGAGGATTGAGGATTGAGGATTGAGGATTGAGGATTGAGGATTGAAGATTTAGTATTGAGGATTGAAAAATGAGGATTGAGGATTGAGGATTGAGGATTGAGGGTTGTGGATTGAGGACGAGGACTGAGGGTTGAATATTGATGTTTGAGGTCTGAGGATTAAGGATTGAGGATTGAGAATTGAGGATTGAGGATTGAGGATTGAAGATTGAGGATTGGGAATTGAGGAATGAAGAATGAGGATTGAGGTTTGACTTTTGAGGATTGAGGATTGCAGATTGAGTATTGAGGATTGAAGATTGAGGATTGAGAATTGAGGATTGAAGATTGAGGATTGAGGATTGAGGATTGAGGATTGAGGATTGAGGATTGAAGATTGAGTATTGAGGATTGAAGATTGAGGATTGAGGATTGAGTACTGAGGATTGAGGATTGAGGATTGAGGATCGAAGATTGAGAATTGAAGATTGAGTATTGAGGACTGAAGATTGACGATTGAGGATTGAAGATTGAGGATTGAGGATTGAGGATTGAGGATTGAGCATTGAAGAGTGAGGATTGGGGATTGAGGATTGACTACTGAGGATTGAGTATTGAGGATTGAAGATTGAGTATTGATGATTGAAGATTGAGCATTAAGGATTGAGGGTTGAGGATTGAGGACGAGGACTGACGGTTGAGGAATGATGTTTGAGGATTGAGGGTTGAGGGTTGAGGATAGAGGATTCAGGATTGAGTATTGAGCATTGAAGGTTGAGGGTTGTGGATGGAGGATTGTGGATTGAGGGTTGAATATTGAAGATTGAGTATTGATGCCTGAGGATTGAGGATTGAGGATTGAGTATTGAGAATTGAGGATTGATGGTTGAGTATTGAGGATTGAGGATTGAGTATTGAGTGTTGAAGATTGAGGATTGATGATTGAAGATTGAGGATTGGGGATTGAGAATTGAGGAATGAGTATTGAAGATTGAGGATTGATGATTGAGGATTGAGGATTGAGGATTGGGTATTGAGGATTGAGCATTGAGGTTTGAGGACTGAGGGCTGAGGATTGAGGATTGAGGATTGAGGATTGAGGATGAGGGCTGAGGGTTGAGGATTGAGGTTTGAGGACTGAGGACTGAGGATTGGGGATTGAGAATTAAGGATTGGTTATTGAGGATTGAAGAATGAGGATTGAGGTTTGACTTTTGAGGATTGAGGATTGCAGATTGAGTATTGAGGATTGAAGATTGAGGATTGAGAATTGAGGATTGAAGATTGAAGATTGAGGATTGGGGATTGAGAATTGAGGAATGAGTATTGAAGATTGAGGATTGATGATTGAGGATTGAGTATTGGGTATTGAGGATTGAGCATTGAGGTTTGAGGACTGAGGGCTGAGGATTGAGGATTGAGGATTGAGGATTGAGGATGAGGGCTGAGGGTTGAGGATTGAGGTTTGAGGACTGAGGACTGAGGATTGAGGATTGAGAATTGAGGATTGAGGATTGAGGATTGAAGATTGGGGATTGGGAATTGAGGATTGAAGTATGAGGATTGAGGATTGAGGATGAGGATTGAGGATTGAGGACTGATGATTGATGATTGGGTATTGGGGATTGAGGATTGAGGATTGAGGATTGAGGATTGAGGATTGAAGATTGAGTATTGAGGATTGAAGATTGAGGATTGAGTATAGACGATTGAGGATTGAGGTTTGAAGATTGAGGATTGAGGATTGATGGTTGAGTATTGAGGATTGAGGATTGAAGATTGCATATTGATGATTGAATATTGAGGTCTGAGGATTGAATGTTGTGGATTGAGGACGAGGACTGAGGGTTGAATATTGATGTTTGAGGTCTGAGGATTAAGGATTGAGGATTGAGAATTGAGGATTGAGGATTGAGGATTGAAGATTGAGGATTGGGTATTGAGGTTTGAAGAATGAGGATTGATGATTGAGGTTTGAGGATTGAGGATTGCAGATTGAGTATTGAGGATTGAAGATTGAGGATTGAGGATTGAGGATTGAAGATTGAGGATTGAGGATTGAGGATTGAGGATTGAGGATTGAAGATTGAGTATTGAGGATTGAAGATTGAGGATTGAGGATTGAGTACTGAGGATTGAGGATTGAGGACTGAGGATTGAAGATTGAGAATTGAAGATTGAGTATTGAGGACTGAATATTGACGATTGAGTATTGAAGATTGAGGATTGAGGATTGAGGATTGAGGATTGAGTATTCAGTGTTGGACAATGAGGATTGATGGTTGAAGATTGAGGATTGGGGATTGAGGATTGAGGAATGAGTATTGAAGATTGAGGATTGATGATTGAGGATTGAGGATTGAGGATTGAAGATTGAGGATTGGGTATTGAGGATTGAAGAATTAGGATTGAGAATTGAGGATTGAGGATAGAGGATTGAGGGTTGAAGATTGAGGATTGGGTATAGAGGATTGAAGAATGAGGATTGAGGATTGAGGATTGAGGATTGAGGATTGAAGATTGAGTATTGGGGATTGAAGGTTGAGGATTGAGGATTGAGGATTGAGGATTGAGGATTGAGGATTGAGGATTGAAGATTTAGTATTGAGGATTGAAAAATGAGGATTGAGGATTGAGGATTGAGGATTGAGGGTTGTGGATTGAGGACGAGGACTGAGGGTTGAATATTGATGTTTGAGGTCTGAGGATTAAGGATTGAGGATTGAGAATTGAGATTTGAGGATTGAGGATTGAAGATTGAGGATTGGGTATTGAGGATTGAAGAATGAGGATTGAGATTTGACTTTTGAGGATTGAGGATTGCAGATTGAGTATTGAGGATTGAAGATTTAGGATTGAGAATTGAGGATTGAAGATTCAGGATTGACGATTGAGGATTGAGGATTGAGGATTGAAGATTGAGTATTGAGGATTGAAGATTGAGGACTGAGGATTGAGTACTGAGGATTGAGGATTGAGGATTGAGGATCGAAGATTGAGAATTGAAGATTGAGTATTGAGGACTGAAGATTGACGATTGAGGATTGAAGATTGAGGATTGCGGATTGAGGATTCAGGATTGAGCATTGAAGAGTGAGGATTGGGGATTGAGGATTGACGACTGAGGATTGAGTATTGAGGATTGAAGATTGAGTATTGATGATTGAAGATTGAGCATTAAGGATTGAGGGTTGAGGATTGAGGACGAGGACTGACGGTTGAGGAATGAGGTTTGAGGATTGAGGGTTGAGGATAGAGGATTCAGGATTGAGTATTGAGCATTGAAGGTTGAGGGTTGTGGATGGAGGATTGTGGATTGAGGATTGAATATTGAAGATTGAGGATTGAGGATTGAGGATTGAGGATTGAGGATTGAGGATTGAAGATTGAGTATTGAGGATTGAAGATTGAGGATTGAGTATTGACGATTGAGGATTGAGGTTTGAAGATTGAGGATTGAGGATTGATGGTTGAGGATTGAGGATTGAGGATTGAAGATTGCATATTGATGATTGAGTGTTGAGGACTGAGGATTGAAGGTTGTGGATTGAGGACTAGGAGTGAGGGTTGAATATTGATGTTTGAGGTCTGAGGATTAAGGATTGAGGATTGAGAATTGAGGATTGAGGATTGAGGATTGAAGATTGAGTATTGAGGATTGAAGATTCAGGATTGAGGATTGAGGATTGGGTATTGAGGTTTGAAGAATGAGGATTGATGATTGAGGTTTGAGGATTGAGGATTGCAGATTGAGTATTGAGGATTGAAGATTGAGGATTGAGGATTGAGGATTGAAGATTGAGGATTGAGGATTGAGGATTGAGGATTGAGGATTGAGGATTGAGGATTGAGGATTGATGATTGAGGATTGAAGATTGATTATTGATGATTGAAGATTGAGGATTGAGGATTGAGGGTTGAGGATTGAGGACGAGGACTGACGGTTGAGGATTGAGGTTTGAGGATTGAGGATTGAGGATTGAGGACTGAGGCTTGAGGATTGAGGATTGAGTATTGAGGATTGACGCTTGAGGATTGAGGGTTGAGGATGTAGGATTGAAGAGAGAGGACTGAGTGTTGAGGATTGAGTGTTGAGAATTGATGCTTGAGGTTTGAAATTTGATTATTGACTATTCTGGATTGAGTATTGAACCATCAGGGTTCAGGATGTTCTATTGAGTATTGAGAATTGAGGATTGATGGTTGAGTATTGAGGATTGATTGTTGAGGGTTGAGTGTTGAATATTGAGGACCGAGGATTGAGGATTGAGGTTTGAGTATTGAGGATTGAGGATTGAGGATTGAGGATTGAGGATTGAAGATTGAATATTGATGATTGAAGGTTGAGGATTGAGTATTGAGGGTTGTGGAATGAGGACGAGGACTGAGGGTTGAATATTGATGTTTGAGGTCTGAGGATTGAGGATTGAGGATTGAGAATTGATGATTGAGGATTGAGGATTGAAGATTGAGGATTGGGTATTGAGGATTGAAGAATGAGGATTGAGGATTGAGGATTGAGGATTGAGGATTGCAGATTGAGTATTGAGGATTGAAGGTTGAGGATTCAGGATTGAGGACTGAGGATTGAGGATTGAGGATTGAGGATTGAGGATATAAGATTGAGTATTGAGGGTTGAAGATTGAGGATTAAGGATTGAGGATTGGGGATTGAGGATCTAGGATTGGAGATTGGTTATTGGGGATTGAAGATTGAGGATTGAGGATTGAGGATTGAGAATTGAGAACTGAGGATGAGGACTGAGGGTTGAGGATTGAGGTTTGAGGAACGAGGATTGATGATTGAGGATTGAGGACTGAGGATTGACGATTGAGTATTGAAGATTGAGGATTTATGACTGAGGATTGAGGATTGAGGATTCAGGAGTGAGTATTGAGGATTGAAGATTGAGTATTGAAGATTGAAGATTGAGGAATGAGAATTGAGGGTTGAGGATTGAGGACGAGGACTGACGGTTGAGGATTGAGGTTTGAGGATTGAGGTTTGTGGATTGAGAACGAGGACTGAGGGTTGAATGTTGATGTTTGAGGCCTGAGGATTGAGGATTGAGGATTGAGAATTGATGATTGAGGACTGTGGGTTGAAGATTGAGGATTGGGTATTGAGGATTGAAGAATGAGGATTGAGGATTGAGGATTGAGGATTGAGGATTGCAGATTGAGTATTGAGGATTGAAGATTGAGGATTCAGGATTGAGGATTGAGGATTGAGGATTGAGGATTGAGGATGAGGGCTGCGGGTTGAGGATTGAGGTTTGAGGACTGAGGGCTGAGGATTGAGGATTGAGAATTCAGGATTGAGGATTGGGGATTGAAGATTGAGGTTTGGGTATTGAGGATTGAAGAATGAGGATTGAGGATTGAGGATTGAGGATTGAGGATTGAGGATTGAGGATTGAGGATTGAGGATTGAGGATTGAGGATTGAGGATTGAAGAATGAGGATTGAGGATTGACTTTTGAGAATTGAGGATTGCAGATTGAGTATTGAGGATTGAAGATTGAGGATTGAGGATTGAGGATTGAGGATTGAGGATTGCAGATTGAGTATTGAGGATTGAAGGTTGAGGATTCAGGATTGAGGATTGAGGATTGAGGATTGAGGGTTGAGGATTGAGGACGAGGACTGACGGTTGAGGATTGAGGTTTGAGGATTCAGGATTGAGGATTGAAGACTGAGGCTTGAGGATTGACGATTGAGCATAGAGGATTGAAGATTGAGGACTGGCGATTGAGGATTGAAGATTGAGGATTAAGGACTGAGGATTGAGGATTGAGGATCTAGGATTGGAGATTGATTTTTGGGGATTGAAGATTGAGGATTGAGGATTGAGGATTCCTAATTGAGAATTGAGGATGAGGACTGAGGGTTGAGGATTGAGGTTTGAGGAACGAGGATTGAGGATTGAGGATTGAGGACTGAGGATTGACGATTGAGTATTGAATATTGAGAATTTATGACTGAGGATTGAGGATTGAGGATTGAGGATTGAGGATTGAGGATTGAAGATTGAGTATTGGGGATTGAATATTGAGGATTGAGGATTGAGGATTGAGAATGAGGGCTGAGGGTTGAGGATTGAGGTTTGAGTATAGAATCCTGAGAATTCAGGATATTCTATTGAGCATTGAGAATTTAGGATTGATGGTTGTTGACTGAGGATTGAGGATTGAGAATTCAGGATTGAGCATCGAGGATTGAAGATTGAGGATTGGGTATTGAGGATTGAAGAATGAGGATTGAGGATTGGGGATTGAGGATTGAGGATTGAGGATTGAGGATTGAGGATTGAGGATTGAGGATTGATGATTGAGTTTTGAGGATTGAGGATTGAGCATTGAGGTTTGAGGACTGAGGGCTGAGGATTGAGGATTGAGGATTGATGATTGAGGATTGAGGATTGAGGATTGTGCATTGAAGAGTGAGGATTGAGGTTTGAAGATTGATGATTGAGGATTGAGGATTGAGGATTGAGGATTGAGGATTGAAGATTGAATATAGATGATTGAATATTGAGAACTGAGGATTGATGGTTGTGGATTGAGGACGAGGACTGAGGGTTGAATAATGATGTTTGAGGTCAGAGGATTAAGGATTGAGGATCGAGAATTGAAGTTTGAGGATTGAGGATTGAGGTTTGAGGATGAGGGCTGAGGGTTGAGGATTGAGGTTTGAGGACTGAGGACTGAGGATTGAGGATTGAGGATTGAGGATTGAGGATTGAGGATTGAAGATTGAGGATTGGGTATTGAGGTTTGAAGAATGAGGATTGGGTATTGAGGATTGAAGAATGAGGATTGAGGATTGAGGATTGAGGATTGAGGATTGAAGATTGAGTACTGAGGATTGAAGATTGAGGGTTGAGGATTGAGTACTGAGGATTGAGTATTGAGGACTGAGGATTGAAGATTTAGAATTGAAGATTGAGTATTGAGGACTGAATATTGACGATTGAGGATTGAATATTGAGGATTGAGGATTCAGTGTTGGACAATGAGGATTGATGGTTGATGATTGAGGATTGAGGATTGAGGATTGAAGATTGAGGATTGGGTATTGAGGATTGAAGAATTAGGATTGAGAATTGAGGATAGAGGATAGAGGATTGAGGGTTGAAGATTGAGGATTGGGTATCGAGGGTTGAAGAATGAGGATTGAGGATTGAAGATTGAGGATTGGGTATTGAGGATTGAAAAATGAGGATTGGGGATTGAGGATTGAGGATTGAGGATTGAGGATTGAAGATTGAGGATTGGGTATTGAGGATTGGAGAATGAGGATTGAGGATTGAGGATTGAGTATTGAGGATTGAAGATTGAGTATTGAGGACTGAAGATTGAGGATTGAGGATTGAGGATTGAGTATTGAGGATTGAAGATTGAGTATTGAGGATTGAAGATTGAGGACTGAGTATTGAGGATTGAAGATTGAATATTGAGGACTGAGGATTGAGGGTTGTGGATTGAGGACGAGGACTGAGGGTTGAATATTGATGTTTGAGGTCTGAGAATTAAGGATTGAGGATTGAGAATTGAGGATTGAGGATTGAGGATTGAAGATTGAGGAATGGGTATTAAGGACTGAAGAATGAGGATTGAGGATTGAGGATTGAGTATTGAGGATTGCAGATTGAGTATTGAGGATTGAAGATTGAGGATTCAGGATTGAGGATTGAGGTTTGAGGATTGAGGATTGAGGATTGAGGATTGAAGATTGGGTATTGAGGATTGAAAATTGAAGATTGAGGATTGAGGATTGAGGATTGAGGATTGAGCATTGAAGATTGAGGATTGGGGATTGAGGATTGACGATTGAGGATTGAGTATTGAGGATTGAGGATTGAGTACTGATGATTGAAGATTGAGGATTGAGGATTGAGGGTTGAGGATTGAGGACGAGGACTGACGGTTGAGGATTGAGGTTTGAGGATTGAGGATTGAGGATTGAGGACTGAGGCTTGAGGATTGACGATTGAGCATAGAGGATTGAAGATTGAGGACTGGCGATTGAGGATTGAAGATTGAGGATTAAGGACTGAGGATTGGGGATTGAGGATCTAGGATTGGAGATTGATTTTTGGGGATTGAAGATTGAGGATTGAGGATTGAGGATTGCTAATTGAGAATTGAGTATGAGGACTGAGGGTTGAGGATTGAGTATTGAGGATTGAAGATTGAGGATTGAGGTTTGAGGATTGAGAATGAGGGTTGAGGGTTGAGGATTGAGGTTTGAGTATAGAATCCTGAGAATTCAGGATATTCTATTGAGCATTGAGAATATAGGATTGATGGTTGAGGACTGAGGATTGAGGATTGAGAATTCAGGATTCAGGATCGAGGATTGAAGATTGAGGATTGGGTATTGAGGATTGAAGAATGAGGATTGAGGATTGAGGATTGAGGATTGAGGATTGAGGATTGAAGATTGAGGATTGGGTATTGAGGATTGAAGAATGAGGATTGAGGGTTTAGGATTGAGGATTTAGGATTGAGTATTGAGCATTGAAGGTTGAGGATTGTGGATTGAGTATTGAGGATTGAGGATTGAATATTGAAGATTGAGTATTGATGCCTGAGTATTGAGGATTGAGGATTGAGGATTGAGAATTCAGGATTGAGGATTGAGGATTCAAGATTGAGTATTGAGGATTGAAGATTGAGGATTGAGGATTGAGGATTGAGGATTGAGGATTGAAGATTGAGTATTGAGGATTGAAGATTGAGGATTGAGTATTGAGTGTTGAGGATAGAGGATTGAGGTTTGAAGATAGAGTATTGAGGATTGAGGATTGAGGATTAAGGATTGAGGATTGAGCATGAGGGCTGAGGGTTGAGGATTGAGGTTTGATGACTGAGGACTGACGATTGAGGATTGAGGATTGAAGAATGAGGATTGAGGATTGAAGATTGAGGATTGGGTATTGAGGATTGAAGAATGAGGATTGAGGATGAGGATTGAGGATTGAGGATTGAGGATTGAAGGTTGAGGATTGGGTATTGAGGATTGAAGAATGAGGATTGAGGATTGATGATTGAGGATTGAGGATTGAAGATTGAGTATTGAGGATTGAAGATTGAGGGTTGAGGAATGAGGACTGAGTATTGAGGATTGAAGATTGAGTATTGAGGATTGAAGATTGAGGATTGAGTATTGAGGATTGAAGATTGAATATTGAGGACTGAGGATTGAGGGTTGTGGATTGAGAACGAGGACTGAGGGTTGAATATTGATGTTTGAGGTCTGAGGATTAAGGATTGAGGATTGAGTATTGAGGATCGAGGATTGAGGATTGAAGATTGAGGAATGGGTATTGAGGACTGAAGAATGAGGATTGAGGATTGAGGATTGAGGATTGAGGATTGCAGATTGAGTATTGAGGATTGAAGATTGAGGATTCAGGATTGAGGATTGAGGATTGAGGATTGAGGATTGAGGATTGAGGATTGAAGATTGGTTATTGAGGATTGAAAATTGAGGATTGAGGATTGAGGATTGAGGATTGAGGATTGAGCATTGAAGATTGAGGATTGGGGATTGAGGATTGAAGATTGAGTATTGATGATTGAATATTGAGGATTGATAATTGAGAATTGATGATTGAGGATTGAGGATTGAGTATTGAGGATTGAAGGTTGAGGATTGAGGATTGAGGATTGAGGATTGATGATTGAGGATTGAGGATTGAGGATTGAGGATTGAGGATTGAGGATTGAAGATTGAGTATTGAGGATTGAAGATTGAGGATTGAGAATTGAGGATTGAGGATAGAGGATTGATGGTTGAAGATTGAGGATTGGGTATTGAGGATTGAAGAATGAGGATTGAGGATTGAGGATTGAGGATTGAGGATCGAAGATTGAGAATTGAAGATTGAGTATTGAGGACTGAAGATTGACGATTGAGGATTGAAGATTGAGGATTGAGGATTGAGGATTGAGGATTGAGCATTGAAGAGTGAGGATTGGGTATTGAGGATTGACGACTGAGGATTGAGTATTGAGGATTGAAGATTGAGTATTGATGATTGAAGACTGAGCATTAAGGATTGAGGGTTGAGGATTGAGGACGAGTACTGACGGTTGAGGAATGAGGTTTGAGGATTGAGGGTTGTGGATCGAGGACGAGGACTGAGGGTTGAATATTGATGTTCGAGGCCTGAGGATTGAGGATTGAGGATTGAGTATTGATGATTGAGGACTCAGGGTTGAAGATTGAGGATTGGGTATTGAGGATTGAGGAATGACGATTGGGGATTGAGGATTGAGGATTGAGGATTGAAGATTGAGTATTGAGGATTGAAGATTGAGGATTGAGGTTTGAGGATTGAGGATTGAGGATTGAGGATTGAGTACTGAGGATTGAGGATTGAGGACTGAGGATTGAAGATTGAGAATTGAAGATTGAGTATTGAGGACTGAATATTGACGATTGAGTATTGAAGATTCAGGATTGAGGATTGAGGATTGAGGATTGAGTATTCAGTGTTGGACAATGAGGATTGATGGTTGAAGATTGAGGATTGGGGATTGAGGATTGAGGAATGAGTATTGAAGATTGAGGATTGATGATTGAGGATTGAGGATTGAGGATTGAAGATTTAGGATTGGGTATTGAGGATTGAAGAATTAGGATTGAGAATTGAGGATTGAGGATAGAGGATTGAGGGTTGAAGATTGAGGATTGGGTATTGAGGATTGAAGAATGAGGATTGAGGATTGAGGATTGAGGATTGAGGATTGAAGATTGTGTATTGAGGATTGAAGATTGAGGATTGAGGATTGAGGATTGAGGATTGAGGATTGAGGATTGAGGATTGAAGATTTAGTATTGAGGATTGAAAAATGAGGATTGAGGATTGAGGATTGAGGATTGAGGGTTGTGGATTGAGGACGAGGACTGAGGGTTGAATATTGATGTTTGAGGTCTGAGGATTAAGGATTGAGGATTGAGAATTGAGGATTGAGGATTGAGGATTGAAGATTGAGGATTGGGTATTGAGGATTGAAGAATGAGGATTGAGGTTTGACTTTTGAGGATTGAGCATTGCAGATTGAGTGTTGAGGATTGAAGATTGAGGATTGAGAATTGAGGATTGAAGATTGAGGATTGAGGATTGAGGATTGAGGATTGAGGATTGAGGATTGAAGATTGAGTATTGAGGATTGAATATTGAGGATTGAGGATTGAGTACTGAGGATTGAGGATTGAGGATTGAGGATCGAAGATTGAGAATTGAAGATTGAGTATTGAGGACTGAAGGTTGACGATTGAGGATTGAAGATTGAGGATTGAGGATTGAGGAATGAGGATTGAGCATTGAAGAGTGAGGATTGGGGATTGAGGATTGACGACTGAGGATTGAGTATTGAGGATTGAAGATTGAGTATTGATGATTGAAGATTGAGCATGAAGGATTGAGGGTTGAGGATTGAGGACGAGGACTGACGGTTGAGGAATGAGGTTTGAGGATTGAGGGTTGAGGATAGAGGATTGAGGATTGAGTATTGAGTATTGAAGGTTGAGGATTGTGGATTGAGGATTGAGGACTGAGGATTGAATATTGAAGATTGAGTATTGATGCCTGAGGATTGAGGATTGAGGATTGAGTATTGAGAATTGAGGATTGATGGTTGAGTATTGAGGATTGAGGATTGAGTATTGAGTGTTGAAGATTGAGGATTGATGATTGAAGATTGAGGATTGGGGATTGAGGATTGAGGAATGAGTATTGAAGATTGAGGAGTGATGATTGAGGATTGAGGATTGAGGATTGGGTATTGAGGATTGAGCATTGAGGTTTGAGGACTGAGGGCTGAGGATTGAGGATTGAGGATTGAGGATTGAGGATGAGGGCTGAGGGTTGAGGATTGAGGTTTGAGGACTGAGGACTGAGGATTGAGGATTGAGGATTGAGGATTCAGTGTTGGACAATGATGATTGATGGTTGAAGATTGATGGTTGGGGATTGAGGATTGAGGAATGAGTATTGAAGATTGAGGTTTGATGATTGAGGATTGAGCATTGAGGATTGAAGATTGAGGATTGGGTATTGAGGATTGAAGAATGAGGATTGAGGATTGAAGATTGAGTATTGAGGATTGAAGTTTGAGGATTGAGTATTAACGATTGAGGATTGAGGTTTGAAGATTGAGGATTGAGGATTGAGGGCTGAGGATTGAGGATTGAGGATTGAAGATTGCATATTGATGATTGAATATTGAGGACTGAGTATTGAAGGTTGTGGATTGAGGACGAGGACTGAGGGTTGAATATTGATGTTTGAGGTCTGAGGATTAAGGATTGAGGATTGAGAATTGAGGATTGAGGATTGAGGATTGAAGATTGAGGATTGGGTATTGAGGTTTGAAGAATGAGGATTGATGATTGAGGTTTGAGGATTGAGGATTGCAGATTGAGTATTGAGGATTGAAGATTGAGGATTAAGGATTGAGGATTGAGTATTGAGGATCGAGGATAGAGGATTGAAGATTGAGGAATGGGTATTGAGGACTGAAGAATGAGGATTGAGGATTGAGGATTGAGGATTGAGGATTGCAGATTGAGTATTGAGGATTGAAGATTGAGGATTCAGGATTGAGGATTGAGGATTGAGGATTGAGGATTGAGGATTGAGGATTGAAGATTGGTTATTGAGGATTGAAAATTGAGGATTGAGGATTGAGGATTGAGGATTGAGGATTGAGCATTGAAGATTGAGGATTGGGGATTGAGGATTGAAGATTGAGTATTGATGATTGAATATTGAGGATTGATAATTGAGAATTGATGATTGAGGATTGAGGATTGAGTATTGAGGATTGAAGGTTGAGGATTGAGGATTGAGGATTGAGGATTGATGATTGAGGATTGAGGATTGAGGATTGAGGATTGAGGATTGAGGATTGAAGATTGAGTATTGAGGATTGAAGATTGAGGATTGAGAATTGAGGATTGAGGATAGAGGATTGATGGTTGAAGATTGAGGATTGGGTATTGAGGATTGAAGAATGAGGATTGAGGATTGAGGATTGAGGATTGAGGATCGAAGATTGAGAATTGAAGATTGAGTATTGAGGACTGAAGATTGACGATTGAGGATTGAAGATTGAGGATTGAGGATTGAGGATTGAGGATTGAGCATTGAAGAGTGAGGATTGGGTATTGAGGATTGACGACTGAGGATTGAGTATTGAGGATTGAAGATTGAGTATTGATGATTGAAGACTGAGCATTAAGGATTGAGGGTTGAGGATTGAGGACGAGTACTGACGGTTGAGGAATGAGGTTTGAGGATTGAGGGTTGTGGATCGAGGACGAGGACTGAGGGTTGAATATTGATGTTCGAGGCCTGAGGATTGAGGATTGAGGATTGAGTATTGATGATTGAGGACTCAGGGTTGAAGATTGAGGATTGGGTATTGAGGATTGAGGAATGACGATTGGGGATTGAGGATTGAGGATTGAGGATTGAAGATTGAGTATTGAGGATTGAAGATTGAGGATTGAGGTTTGAGGATTGAGGATTGAGGATTGAGGATTGAGTACTGAGGATTGAGGATTGAGGACTGAGGATTGAAGATTGAGAATTGAAGATTGAGTATTGAGGACTGAATATTGACGATTGAGTATTGAAGATTCAGGATTGAGGATTGAGGATTGAGGATTGAGTATTCAGTGTTGGACAATGAGGATTGATGGTTGAAGATTGAGGATTGGGGATTGAGGATTGAGGAATGAGTATTGAAGATTGAGGATTGATGATTGAGGATTGAGGATTGAGGATTGAAGATTTAGGATTGGGTATTGAGGATTGAAGAATTAGGATTGAGAATTGAGGATTGAGGATAGAGGATTGAGGGTTGAAGATTGAGGATTGGGTATTGAGGATTGAAGAATGAGGATTGAGGATTGAGGATTGAGGATTGAGGATTGAAGATTGTGTATTGAGGATTGAAGATTGAGGATTGAGGATTGAGGATTGAGGATTGAGGATTGAGGATTGAGGATTGAAGATTTAGTATTGAGGATTGAAAAATGAGGATTGAGGATTGAGGATTGAGGATTGAGGGTTGTGGATTGAGGACGAGGACTGAGGGTTGAATATTGATGTTTGAGGTCTGAGGATTAAGGATTGAGGATTGAGAATTGAGGATTGAGGATTGAGGATTGAAGATTGAGGATTGGGTATTGAGGATTGAAGAATGAGGATTGAGGTTTGACTTTTGAGGATTGAGCATTGCAGATTGAGTGTTGAGGATTGAAGATTGAGGATTGAGAATTGAGGATTGAAGATTGAGGATTGAGGATTGAGGATTGAGGATTGAGGATTGAGGATTGAAGATTGAGTATTGAGGATTGAATATTGAGGATTGAGGATTGAGTACTGAGGATTGAGGATTGAGGATTGAGGATCGAAGATTGAGAATTGAAGATTGAGTATTGAGGACTGAAGGTTGACGATTGAGGATTGAAGATTGAGGATTGAGGATTGAGGAATGAGGATTGAGCATTGAAGAGTGAGGATTGGGGATTGAGGATTGACGACTGAGGATTGAGTATTGAGGATTGAAGATTGAGTATTGATGATTGAAGATTGAGCATGAAGGATTGAGGGTTGAGGATTGAGGACGAGGACTGACGGTTGAGGAATGAGGTTTGAGGATTGAGGGTTGAGGATAGAGGATTGAGGATTGAGTATTGAGTATTGAAGGTTGAGGATTGTGGATTGAGGATTGAGGACTGAGGATTGAATATTGAAGATTGAGTATTGATGCCTGAGGATTGAGGATTGAGGATTGAGTATTGAGAATTGAGGATTGATGGTTGAGTATTGAGGATTGAGGATTGAGTATTGAGTGTTGAAGATTGAGGATTGATGATTGAAGATTGAGGATTGGGGATTGAGGATTGAGGAATGAGTATTGAAGATTGAGGAGTGATGATTGAGGATTGAGGATTGAGGATTGGGTATTGAGGATTGAGCATTGAGGTTTGAGGACTGAGGGCTGAGGATTGAGGATTGAGGATTGAGGATTGAGGATGAGGGCTGAGGGTTGAGGATTGAGGTTTGAGGACTGAGGACTGAGGATTGAGGATTGAGGATTGAGGATTCAGTGTTGGACAATGATGATTGATGGTTGAAGATTGATGGTTGGGGATTGAGGATTGAGGAATGAGTATTGAAGATTGAGGATTGATGATTGAGGATTGAGCATTGAGGATTGAAGATTGAGGATTGGGTATTGAGGATTGAAGAATGAGGATTGAGGATTGAAGATTGAGTATTGAGGATTGAAGTTTGAGGATTGAGTATTAACGATTGAGGATTGAGGTTTGAAGATTGAGGATTGAGGATTGAGGGCTGAGGATTGAGGATTGAGGATTGAAGATTGCATATTGATGATTGAATATTGAGGACTGAGTATTGAAGGTTGTGGATTGAGGACGAGGACTGAGGGTTGAATATTGATGTTTGAGGTCTGAGGATTAAGGATTGAGGATTGAGAATTGAGGATTGAGGATTGAGGATTGAAGATTGAGGATTGGGTATTGAGGTTTGAAGAATGAGGATTGATGATTGAGGTTTGAGGATTGAGGATTGCAGATTGAGTATTGAGGATTGAAGATTGAGGATTGAGGATTGAGGATTGAAGATTGAGGATTGAGGATTGAGGATTGAGGATTGAGGATTGAAGATTGAGTATTGAGGATTGAAGATTGAGGATTGAGGATTGAGTACTGAGGATTGAGGATTGAGGACTGAGGATTGAAGATTGAGAATTGAAGATTGAGTATTGAGCACTGAATATTGACGATTGAGTATTGAAGATTGAGGATTGAGGATTGAGGATTGAGGATTGAGTATTCAGTGTTGGGCAATGAGGATTGATGGTTGAAGATTGAGGATTTGGGATTGAGTATTGAAGATTGAGGATTGATGATTGAGGATTGAGGATTGAGGATTGAAGATTGAGGATTGGGTATTGAGGATTGAAGAATTAGGATTGAGAATTGAGGATTGAGGATAGAGGATTGAGGGTTGAAGATTGAGGATTGGGTATTGAGGATTGAAGAATGAGGATTGAGGATTGAGGATTGAGGATTGAGGATTGAAGATAGAGTATTGAGGATTGAATATTGAGGATTGAGGATTGAGGATTGAGGATTGATGATTGATGATTGAAGATTGATTATTGATGATTGAAGATTGAGGATTGAGGATTGAGGGTTGAGGATTGAGGACGAGGACTGACGGTTGAGGATTGAGGTTTGAGGATTGAGGATTGAGGATTGAGGACTGAGGCTTGAGGATTGAGGATTGAGTATTGAGGATTGACGCTTGAGGATTGAGGATCTAGGATTGGAGATTGATTTTTGGGGATTGAAGATTGAGGATTGAGGATTGAGGATTGCTAATTGAGAATTGAGGATGAGGACTGAGGGTTGAGGATTGAGGTTTGAGGAACGAGGATTGAGGATTGAGGATTGAGGACTGAGGATTGGCGATTGAGTATTGAATATTGAGAATTTATGACTGAGGATTCAGGATTGAGGATTGAGGATTGAGGATTGAGGATTGAAGATTGAGTATTGGGGATTGAATATTGAGGATTGAGGATTGAGGATTGAGAATGAGGGCTGAGGGTTGAGGATTGAGGTTTGAGTATAGAATCCTGAGAATTCAGGATATTCTATTGAGCATTGAGAATTTAGGATTGATGGTTGTGGACTGAGGATTGAGGATTGAGAATTCAGGATTGAGGATCGAGGATTGAAGATTGAGGATTGGGTATTGAGGATTGAAGAATGAGGATTGAAGATTGAGGATTGAGGATTGAGGATTGAGGATTGAGGATTGAGGATTGAGGATTGAGGATTGAGGATTGATGATTGAGTTTTGAGGATTGAGGATTGAGCATTGAGGTTTGAGGACTGAGGGCTGAGGATTGAGGATTGAGGATTGATGATTGAGGATTGAGGATTGAGGATTGACGATTGAGGATTGAGTATTGAGGATTGAGGATTGAGTACTGATGATTGAAGATTGAGGATTGAGGATTGAGGGTTGAGGATTGAGGACGAGGACTGACGGTTGAGGATTGAGGTTTGAGGATTGAGGATTGAGGATTGAGGACTGAGGCTTGAGGATTGACGATTGAGCATAGAGGATTGAAGATTGAGGACTGGCGATTGAGGATTGAAGATTGAGGATTAAGGACTGAGGATTGGGGATTGAGGATCTAGGATTGGAGATTGATTTTTGGGGATTGAAGATTGAGGATTGAGGATTGAGGATTGCTAATTGAGAATTGAGTATGAGGACTGAGGGTTGAGGATTGAGTATTGAGGATTGAAGATTGAGGATTGAGGTTTGAGGATTGTGAATGAGGGCTGAGGGTTGAGGATTGAGGTTTGAGTATAGAATCCTGAGAATTCAGGATATTCTATTGAGCATTGAGAATATAGGATTGATGGTTGTGGACTGAGGATTGAGGATTGAGAATTCAGGATTCAGGATCGAGGATTGAAGATTGAGGATTGGGTATTGAGGATTGAAGAATGAGGATTAAGGATTGAGGATTGAGAATTGAGGATTGAGGATTGAGGATTGAAGATTGAGGAATGGGTATTAAGGACTTAAGAATGAGGATTGAGGATTGAGGATTGAGGATTGAGGATTGCAGATTGAGTATTGAGGATTGAAGATTGAGGATTCAGGATTGAGGATTGAGGATTGAGGATTGAGGATTGAGGATTGAGGATTGAAGATTGGGTATTGAGGATTGAAAATTGAAGATTGAGGATTGAGGATTGAGGATTGAGCATTGAAGATTGAGGATTGGGGATTGAGGATTGACGATTGAGGATTGAGTATTGAGGATTGAGGATTGAGTACTGATGATTGAAGATTGAGGATTGAGTATTGAGGGTTGAGGATTGAGGACGAGGACTGACGGTTGAGGATTGAGGTTTGAGGATTGAGGATTGAGGATTGAGGACTGAGGCTTGAGGATTGACGATTGAGCATAGAGGATTGAAGATTGAGGACTGGCGATTGAGGATTGAAGATTGAGGATTAAGGACTGAGGATTGGGGATTGAGGATCTAGGATTGGAGATTGATTTTTGGGGATTGAAGATTGAGGATTGAGGATTGAGGATTGCTAATTGAGAATTGAGTATGAGGACTGAGGATTGAGGATTGAGTATTGAGGATTGAAGATTGAGGATTGATGTTTGAGGATTGAGAATGAGGGCTGAGGGTTGAGGATTGAGGTTTGAGTATAGAATCCTGAGAATTCAGGATATTCTATTGAGCATTGAGAATATAGGATTGATGGTTGAGGACTGAGGATTGAGGATTGAGAATTCAGGATTCAGGATCGAGGATTGAAGATTGAGGATTGGGTATTGAGGATTGAAGAATGAGGATTGAGGATTGAGGATTGAGGATTGAGGATTGAGGATTGAAGATTGAGGATTGGGTATTGAGGATTGAAGAATGAGGATTGAGGGTTTAGGATTGAGGATTTAGGATTGAGTATTGAGCATTGAAGGTTGAGGATTGTGGATTGAGTATTGAGGATTGAGGATTGAATATTGAAGATTGAGTATTGATGCCTGAGTATTGAGGATTGAGGATTGAGGATTGAGAATTCAGGATTGAGGATCGAGGATTGAATATTGAGGATTGGGTATTGAGGATTGAAGAATGAGGATTGAGGATTGATGATTGAGGATAGAGGATTGAGGATTGAAGATTGAGGATTGGGTATTGAGGATTGAAGAATGAGGATTGAGGGTTGAGGATAGAGGATTGAGGATTGAGTATTGAGTATTGAAGGTTGAGGATTGTGGATTGAGGATTGAGGATTGAATATTGAAGATTGAGTATTGATGCCTGAGGATTGAGGATTGAGGATTGAGTATTGAGAATTGAGGATTGATGGTTGAGTATTGAGGATTGAGGATTGAGTATTGAGTGTTGAAGATTGAGGATTGATGATTGAAGTTTGAGGATTGGGGATTGAGGATTGAGGAATGAGTATTGAAGATTGAGGATTGATGATTGAGGATTGAGGATTGAGGATTGGGTATTGAGGATTGAGCATTGAGGTTTGAGGACTGAGAGCTGAGGATTGAGGATTGAGGATTGAGGATTGAGGATGAGGGCTGAGGGCTGAGAATTGAGGTTTGAGGACTGAGGACTGAGGATTGAGGATTGAGAATTGAGGATTGAGGTTTGTGGAACGAGGATTGAGGATTGAGGATTGAGAATTGAGGATTGAGGACTGAGGATTGAAGATTGAGAATTGGGTATTGAGGATTGAAGAATGAGGATTGAAGATTGAGTGTTGAGGATTGAAGATTGAGGATTGAGGATTGAGTACTGAGGATTGAGGATTGAAGATTGAGGATCGAGGATTGAGAATTGAAGATTGAGTATTGAGGACTGAAGATTGACGATTGAGGATTGAAGATTGAGGATTGGGGATTGAGGATTGAGGATTGAGCATTGAAGAGTGAGGATTGGGGATTCAGGATTGACGACTGAGGATTGAGTATTGAGGATTGAAGGTTGAGTATTGATGATTGAAGATTGAGGATTGAGGATTGAGGGTTGAGGATTGAGGACGAGGACTGACGGTTGAGGAATGAGGTTTGAGGATTGAGGGTTGTGGATTGAGGACGAGGACTGAGGGTTGAATATTGATGTTTGATGCCTGAGGATTGAGGATTGAAAATTGAGGATTGAGGATTGAGGATTGAGGATTGAGGATTGAGCATTGAAGATTGAGGATTGGGGATTGAGGATTGAAGATTGAGTATTGATGATTGAATATTGAGGATTGATAATTGAGAATTGATGATTGAGGATTGAGGATTGAGTATTGAGGATTGAAGGTTGAGGATTGAGGATTGAGGATTGAGGATTGATGATTGAGGATTGAGGATTGAGGATTGAGGATTGAAGATTGAGTATTGAGGATTGAAGATTGAGGATTAAGGATTGAGGATTGGGGATTGAGGATCTAGGATTGGAGATTGATTATTGGGTTTGAAGATTGAGGATTGAGGATTGAAGATTGCTAATTGAGAATTGAGGATGAGGACTGAGGGTTGAGGATTGAGGTTTGAGGAGCGAGGATTGAGGATTGAGGATTGAGGACAGAGGATTGACGATTGAGTATTGAAGATAGAGGATTTATGACTGAGGATTGAGGATTGAGGATTGAGGATTGAGGATTGAGGATTGAGGATTGAGGATTGAAGATTGAGTATTGAGGATTGAATATTGAGGATTGAGGTTTGAGGATTGAGAATGAGGGCTGAGGGTTGAGGATTGAGGTTTGAGTATAGAATCCTGAGAATTCAGGATATTCTATTGAGCATTGAGAATATAGGATTGATGGTTGAGGACTGAGGATTGAGGATTGAGAATTCAGGGTTCAGGATCGAGGATTGAAGATTGAGGATTGGGTATTGAGGATTGAAGAATGAGGATTGAGGATTGAGGATTGAGGATTGAGGATTGAGGATTGAAGATTGAGGATTGGGTATTGAGGATTGAAGAATGAGGATTGAGGGTTTAGGATTGAGGATTTAGGATTGAGTATTGAGCATTGAAGATTGAGGATTGGGTATTGAGGATTGAAGAATGAGGATTGAGGATTGAGGATTGAGGATAGAGGATTGAGGATTGAAGATTGAGGATTGGGTATTGAGGATTGAAGAATGAGGATTGAGGGTTGAGGATAGAGGATTGAGGATTGAGTATTGAGTATTGATGGTTGAGGATTGTGGACTGAGGATTGAGGATTGAGGATTGAATATTGAAGATTGAGTATTGATGCCTGAGGATTGAGGATTGAGGATTGAGTATTGAGAATTGAGGATTGATGGTTGAGTATTGAGGATTGAGGATTGAGTATTGAGTGTTGAAGATTGAGGATTGATGATTGAAGATTGAGGATTGGGGATTGAGGATTGAGGAATGAGTATTGAAGATTGAGGAGTGATGATTGAGGATTGAGGATTGAGGATTGGGTATTGAGGATTGAGCATTGAGGTTTGAGGACTGAGGGCTGAGGATTGAGGATTGAGGATTGAGGATTGAGGATGAGGGCTCAGGGTTGAGGATTGAGGTTTGAGGACTGAGGACTGAGGATTGAGGATTGAGGATTGAGGATTCAGTGTTGGACAATGATGATTGATGGTTGAAGATTGATGGTTGGGGATTCAGGATTGAGGAATGAGTATTGAAGATTGAGGATTGATGATTGAGGATTGAGCATTGAGGATTGAAGATTGAGGATTGGGTATTGAGGATTGAAGAATGAGGATTGAGGATTGAAGATTGAGTATTGAGGATTGAAGTTTGAGGATTGAGTATTGACGATTGAGGATTGAGGTTTGAAGATTGAGGATTGAGGATTGAGGGCTGAGGATTGAGGATTGAGGATTGAAGATTGCATATTGATGATTGAATATTGAGGACTGAGTATTGAAGGTTGTGGATTGAGGACTAGGACTGAGGGTTGAATATTGATGTTTGAGGTCTGAGGATTAAGGATTGAGGATTGAGAATTGAGGATTGAGGATTGAGGGTTGAAGATTGAGGATTGGGTATTGAGGTTTGAAGAATGAGGATTGATGATTGAGGTTTGAGGATTGAGGATTGCAGATTGAGTGTTGAGGATTGAAGATTGAGGATTGAGGATTGAGGATTGAAGATTGAGGATTGAGGATTGAGGATTGAGGATTGAGGATTGAAGATTGGGCATTGAGGATTGAAGATTGAGGATTGAGTATAGACGATTGAGGATTGAGGTTTGAAGATTGAGGATTGAGGATTGATGGTTGAGTATTGAGGATTGAGGATTGAAGATTGCATATTGATGATTGAATATTGAGGACTGAGAATTGAAGGTTGTGGATTGAGGACGAGGACTGAGGGTTGAATATTGATGTTTGAGGTCTGAGGATTAAGGATTGAGGATTGAAAATTGAGGATTGAGGATTGAGGATTGCAGATTGAGGATTGGGTATTGAGGTTTGAAGAATGAGGATTGATGATTGAGGTTTGAGGATTGAGGATTGCAGATTGAGTATTGAGGATTGAAGATTGAGGATTGAGGATTGAGGATTGCAGATTGAGGATTGAGGATTGAGGATTGAGGATTGAGGATTGAAGATTGAGTATTGAGGATTGAAGATTGAGGATTGAGGATTGAGTACTGAGGATTGAGGATTGAGGACTGAGGATTGAAGATTGAGAATTGAAGATTGAGTATTGAGCACTGAATATTGACGATTGAGTATTGAAGATTGAGGATTGAGGATTGAGGATTGAGGATTGAGTGTTCAGTGTTGGGCAATGAGGATTGATGGTTGAAGATTGAGGATTTGGGATTGAGTATTGAAGATTGAGGATTGATGATTGAGGATTGAGGATTGAGTATTGAAGATTGAGGATTGGGTATTGAGGATTGAAGAATTAGGATTGAGAATTGAGGATTGAGGATAGAGGATTGAGGGTTTAAGATTGAGGATTGGGTATTGAGGATTGAAGAATGAGGATTGAGGATTGAGGATTGAGGATTGAGGATTGAAGATTGAGTATTGAGGATTGAATATTGAGGATTGAGGATTGAGGATTAAGGATTGATGATTGATGATTGAAGATTGATTATTGATGATTGAAGATTGAGGATTGAGGATTGAGGGTTGAGGATTGAGGACGAGGACTGACGGTTGAGGATTGAGGTTTGAGGATTGAGGATTGAGGATTGAGGATTGGGGATTGAGGATCTAGGATTGGAGATTGATTTTTGGGTTTGAAGATTGAGGATTGAGGATTGAGGATTGCTAATTGAGAATTGAGGATGAGGACTGAGGGTTGAGGATTGAGGTTTGAGGAGCGAGGATTGAGGATTGAGGATTGAGGACAGAGGATTGACGATTGAGTATTGAAGATAGAGGATTTATGACTGAGGATTGAGGATTGAGGATTGAGGATTGAGGATTGAGGATTGAGGATTGAGGATTGAAGATTGAGTATTGAGGATTGAATATTGAGGATTGAGGTTTGAGGATTGAGAATGAGGGCTGAGGGTTGAGGATTGAGGTTTGAGTATAGAATCCTGAAAATTCAGGATATTCTATTGAGCATTGAAAATATAGGATTGATGGTTGAGGACTGAGGATTGAGGATTGAGAATTCAGGATTCAGGATCGAGGATTGAAGATTGAGGATTGGGTATTGAGGATTGAAGAATGAGGATTGAGGATTGAGGATTGAGGATTGAGGATTGAGGATTGAAGATTGAGGATTGGGTATTGAGGATTGAAGAATGAGGATTGAGGGTTTAGGATTGAGGATTGAAGATTGAGGATTGGGTATTGAGGATTGAAGAATGAGGATTGAGGGTTTAGGATTGAGGATTTAGGATTGAGTATTGAGCATTGAAGATTGAGGATTGGGTATTGAGGATTGAAGAATGAGGATTGAGGATTGAGGATTGAGGATAGAGGATTGAGGATTGAAGATTGAGGATTGGGTATTGAGGATTGAAGAATGAGGATTGAGGGTTGAGGATAGAGGATTGAGGATTGAGTATTGAGTATTGAAGGTTGAGGATTGTGGATTGAGGATTGAGGACTGAGGATTGAATATTGAAGATTGAGTATTGATGCCTGAGGATTGAGGATTGAGGATTGAGTATTGAGAATTGAGGATTGATGGTTGAGTATTGAGGATTGAGGATTGAGTATTGAGTGTTGAAGATTGAGGATTGATGATTGAAGATTGAGGATTGGGGATTGAGGATTGAGGAATGAGTAATGAAGATTGAGGAGTGATGATTGAGGATTGAGGATTGAGGATTGGGTATTGAGGATTGAGCATTGAGGTTTGAGGACTGAGGGCTGAGGATTGAGGATTGAGGATTGAGGATTGAGGATGAGGGCTGAGGGTTGAGGATTGAGGTTTGAGGACTGAGGACTGAGGATTGAGGATTGAGGATTGAGGATTCAGTGTTGGACAATGATGATTGATGGTTGAAGATTGATGGTTGGGGATTGAGGATTGAGGAATGAGTATTGAAGGTTGAGGATTGATGATTGAGGATTGAGCATTGAGGATTGAAGATTGAGGATTGGGTATTGAGGATTGAAGAATGAGGATTGAGGATTGAAGATTGAGTATTGAGGATTGAAGTTTGAGGATTGAGTATTAACGATTGAGGATTGAGGTTTGAAGATTGAGGATTGAGGATTGAGGGCTGAGGATTGAGGATTGAGGATTGAAGATTGCATATTGATGATTGAATATTGAGGACTGAGTATTGAAGGTTGTGGATTGAGGACGAGGACTGAGGGTTGAATATTGATGTTTGAGGTCTGAGGATTAAGGATTGAGGATTGAGAATTGAGGATTGAGGATTGAGGATTGAAGATTGAGGATTGGGTATTGAGGTTTGAAGAATGAGGATTGATGATTGAGGTTTGAGGATTGAGGATTGCAGATTGAGTATTGAGGATTGAAGATTGAGGATTGAGGATTGAGGATTGAAGATTGAGGATTGAGGATTGAGGATTGAGGATTGAGGATTGAAGATTGAGTATTGAGGATTGAAGATTGAGGATTGAGGATTGAGTACTGAGGATTGAGGATTGAGGACTGAGGATTGAAGATTGAGAATTGAAGATTGAGTATTGAGCACTGAATATTGACGATTGAGTATTGAAGATTGAGGATTGAGGATTGAGGATTGAGGATTGAGTATTCAGTGTTGGGCAATGAGGATTGATGGTTGAAGATTGAGGATTTGGGATTGAGTATTGAAGATTGAGGATTGATGATTGAGGATTGAGGATTGAGGATTGAAGATTGAGGATTGGGTATTGAGGATTGAAGAATTAGGATTGAGAATTGAGGATTGAGGATAGAGGATTGAGGGTTGAAGATTGAGGATTGGGTATTGAGGATTGAAGAATGAGGATTGAGGATTGAGGATTGAGGATTGAGGATTGAAGATAGAGTATTGAGGATTGAATATTGAGGATTGAGGATTGAGGATTGAGGATTGATGATTGATGATTGAAGATTGATTATTGATGATTGAAGATTGAGGATTGAGGATTGAGGGTTGAGGATTGAGGACGAGGACTGACGGTTGA
The DNA here is from genome assembly GCF_051401765.1 of Calliopsis andreniformis. Taxonomy (NCBI): domain Eukaryota; kingdom Metazoa; phylum Arthropoda; class Insecta; order Hymenoptera; family Andrenidae; genus Calliopsis; species Calliopsis andreniformis. Next base: position 475,785 of record NW_027480570.1, read on the forward strand.
GGATTGAGGTTTGAGGATTGAGGATTGAGGATTGAGGACTGAGGCTTGAGGATTGAGGATTGAGTATTGAGGATTGACGCTTGAGGATTGAGGATCTAGGATTGGAGATTGATTTTTGGGGATTGAAGATTGAGGATTGAGGATTGAGGATTGCTAATTGAGAATTGAGGATGAGGACTGAGGGTTGAGGATTGAGGTTTGAGGAACGAGGATTGAGGATTGAGGATTGAGGACTGAGGATTGGCGATTGAGTATTGAATATTGAGAATTTATGACTGAGGATTCAGGATTGAGGATTGAGGATTGAGGATTGAGGATTGAAGATTGAGTATTGGGGATTGAATATTGAGGATTGAGGATTGAGGATTGAGAATGAGGGCTGAGGGTTGAGGATTGAGGTTTGAGTATAGAATCCTGAGAATTCAGGATATTCTATTGAGCATTGAGAATTTAGGATTGATGGTTGTGGACTGAGGATTGAGGATTGAGAATTCAGGATTGAGGATCGAGGATTGAAGATTGAGGATTGGGTATTGAGGATTGAAGAATGAGGATTGAAGATTGAGGATTGAGGATTGAGGATTGAGGATTGAGGATTGAGGATTGAGGATTGAGGATTGAGGATTGATGATTGAGTTTTGAGGATTGAGGATTGAGCATTGAGGTTTGAGGACTGAGGGCTGAGGATTGGGGATTGAGGATTGATGATTGAGGATTGAGGATTGAGGATTGACGATTGAGGATTGAGTATTGAGGATTGAGGATTGAGTACTGATGATTGAAGATTGAGGATTGAGGATTGAGGGTTGAGGATTGAGGACGAGGACTGACGGTTGAGGATTGAGGTTTGAGGATTGAGGATTGAGGATTGAGGACTGAGGCTTGAGGATTGACGATTGAGCATAGAGGATTGAAGATTGAGGACTGGCGATTGAGGATTGAAGATTGAGGATTAAGGACTGAGGATTGGGGATTGAGGATCTAGGATTGGAGATTGATTTTTGGGGATTGAAGATTGAGGATTGAGGATTGAGGATTGCTAATTGAGAATTGAGTATGAGGACTGAGGGTTGAGGATTGAGTATTGAGGATTGAAGATTGAGGATTGAGGTTTGAGGATTGAGAATGAGGGCTGAGGGTTGAGGATTGAGGTTTGAGTATAGAATCCTGAGAATTCAGGATATTCTATTGAGCATTGAGAATATAGGATTGATGGTTGAGGACTGAGGATTGAGGATTGAGAATTCAGGATTCAGGATCGAGGATTGAAGATTGAGGATTGGGTATTGAGGATTGAAGAATGAGGATTAAGGATTGAGGATTGAGAATTGAGGATTGAGGATTGAGGATTGAAGATTGAGGAATGGGTATTAAGGACTTAAGAATGAGGATTGAGGATTGAGGATTGAGGATTGAGGATTGCAGATTGAGTATTGAGGATTGAAGATTGAGGATTCAGGATTGAGGATTGAGGATTGAGGATTGAGGATTGAGGATTGAGGATTGAAGATTGGGTATTGAGGATTGAAAATTGAAGATTGAGGATTGAGGATTGAGGATTGAGCATTGAAGATTGAGGATTGGGGATTGAGGATTGACGATTGAGGATTGAGTATTGAGGATTGAGGATTGAGTACTGATGATTGAAGATTGAGGATTGAGGATTGAGGGTTGAGGATTGAGGACGAGGACTGACGGTTGAGGATTGAGGTTTGAGGATTGAGGATTGAGGATTGAGGACTGAGGCTTGAGGATTGACGATTGAGCATAGAGGATTGAAGATTGAGGACTGGCGATTGAGGATTGAAGATTGAGGATTAAGGACTGAGGATTGGGGATTGAGGATCTAGGATTGGAGATTGATTTTTGGGGATTGAAGATTGAGGATTGAGGATTGAGGATTGCTAATTGAGAATTGAGTATGAGGACTGAGGATTGAGGATTGAGTATTGAGGATTGAAGATTGAGGATTGAGGTTTGAGGATTGAGAATGAGGGCTGAGGGTTGAGGATTGAGGTTTGAGTATAGAATCCTGAGAATTCAGGATATTCTATTGAGCATTGAGAATATAGGATTGATGGTTGAGGACTGAGGATTGAGGATTGAGAATTCAGGATTCAGGATCGAGGATTGAAGATTGAGGATTGGGTATTGAGGATTGAAGAATGAGGATTGAGGATTGAGGATTGAGGATTGAGGATTGAGGATTGAAGATTGAGGATTGGGTATTGAGGATTGAAGAATGAGGATTGAGGGTTTAGGATTGAGGATTTAGGATTGAGTATTGAGCATTGAAGGTTGAGGATTGTGGATTGAGTATTGAGGATTGAGGATTGAATATTGAAGATTGAGTATTGATGCCTGAGTATTGAGGATTGAGGATTGAGGATTGAGAATTCAGGATTGAGGATCGAGGATTGAAGATTGAGGATTGGGTATTGAGGATTGAAGAATGAGGATTGAGGATTGAGGATTGAGGATAGAGGATTGAGGATTGAAGATTGAGGATTGGGTATTGTGGTTTGAAGAATGAGGATTGAGGGTTGAGGATAGAGGATTGAGGATTGAGTATTGAGTATTGAAGGTTGAGGATTGTGGATTGAGGATTGAGGATTGAATATTGAAGATTGAGTATTGATGCCTGAGGATTGAGGATTGAGGATTGAGTATTGAGAATTGAGGATTGATGGTTGAGTATTGAGGATTGAGGATTGAGTATTGAGTGTTGAAGATTGAGGATTGATGATTGAAGTTTGAGGATTGGGGATTGAGGATTGAGGAATGAGTATTGAAGATTGAGGATTGATGATTGAGGATTGAGGATTGAGGATTGGGTATTGAGGATTGAGCATTGAGGTTTGAGGACTGAGAGCTGAGGATTGAGGATTGAGGGTTGAGGATTGAGGATGAGGGCTGAGGGCTGAGAATTGAGGTTTGAGGACTGAGGACTGAGGATTGAGGATTGAGAATTGAGGATTGAGGTTTGTGGAACGAGGATTGAGGATTGATGATTGAGGTTTGAGGATTGAGGATTGCAGATTGAGTATTGAGGATTGAAGATTGAGGATTGAGGATTGAGGATTGAAGATTGAGGATTGAGGATTGAGGATTGAGGATTGAGGATTGAAGATTGAGTATTGAGGATTGAAGATTGAGGATTGAGGATTGAGTACTGAGGATTGAGGATTGAGGACTGAGGATTGAAGATTGAGAATTGAAGATTGAGTATTGAGCACTGAATATTGACGATTGAGTATTGAAGATTGAGGATTGAGGATTGAGGATTGAGGATTGAGTGTTCAGTGTTGGGCAATGAGGATTGATGGTTGAAGATTGAGGATTTGGGATTGAGTATTGAAGATTGAGGATTGATGATTGAGGATTGAGGATTGAGTATTGAAGATTGAGGATTGGGTATTGAGGATTGAAGAATTAGGATTGAGAATTGAGGATTGAGGATAGAGGATTGAGGGTTGAAGATTGAGGATTGGGTATTGAGGATTGAAGAATGAGGATTGAGGATTGAGGATTGAGGATTGAGGATTGAAGATTGAGTATTGAGGATTGAATATCGAGGATTGAGGATTGAGGATTAAGGATTGATGATTGATGATTGAAGATTGATTATTGATGATTGAAGATTGAGGATTGAGGATTGAGGGTTGAGGATTGAGGACGAGGACTGACGGTTGAGGATTGAGGTTTGAGGATTGAGGATTGAGGATTGAGGATTGGGGATTGAGGATCTAGGATTGGAGATTGATTTTTGGGTTTGAAGATTGAGGATTGAGGATTGAGGATTGCTAATTGAGAATTGAGGATGAGGACTGAGGGTTGAGGATTGAGGTTTGAGGAGCGAGGATTGAGGATTGAGGATTGAGGACAGAGGATTGACGATTGAGTATTGAAGATAGAGGATTTATGACTGAGGATTGAGGATTGAGGATTGAGGATTGAGGATTGAGGATTGAGGATTGAGGATTGAAGATTGAGTATTGAGGATTGAATATTGAGGATTGAGGTTTGAGGATTGAGAATGAGGGCTGAGGGTTGAGGATTGAGGTTTGAGTATAGAATCCTGAAAATTCAGGATATTCTATTGAGCATTGAAAATATAGGATTGATGGTTGAGGACTGAGGATTGAGGATTGAGAATTCAGGATTCAGGATCGAGGATTGAAGATTGAGGATTGGGTATTGAGGATTGAAGAATGAGGATTGAGGATTGAGGATTGAGGATTGAGGATTGAGGATTGAAGATTGAGGATTGGGTATTGAGGATTGAAGAATGAGGATTGAGGGTTTAGGATTGAGGATTGAAGATTGAGGATTGGGTATTGAGGATTGAAGAATGAGGATTGAGGGTTTAGGATTGAGGATTTAGGATTGAGTATTGAGCATTGAAGATTGAGGATTGGGTATTGAGGATTGAAGAATGAGGATTGAGGATTGAGGATTGAGGATAGAGGATTGAGGATTGAAGATTGAGGATTGGGTATTGAGGATTGAAGAATGAGGATTGAGGGTTGAGGATAGAGGATTGAGGATTGAGTATTGAGTATTGAAGGTTGAGGATTGTGGATTGAGGATTGAGGACTGAGGATTGAATATTGAAGATTGAGTATTGATGCCTGAGGATTGAGGATTGAGGATTGAGTATTGAGAATTGAGGATTGATGGTTGAGTATTGAGGATTGAGGATTGAGTATTGAGTGTTGAAGATTGAGGATTGATGATTGAAGATTGAGGATTGGGGATTGAGGATTGAGGAATGAGTAATGAAGATTGAGGAGTGATGATTGAGGATTGAGGATTGAGGATTGGGTATTGAGGATTGAGCATTGAGGTTTGAGGACTGAGGGCTGAGGATTGAGGATTGAGGATTGAGGATTGAGGATGAGGGCTGAGGGTTGAGGATTGAGGTTTGAGGACTGAGGACTGAGGATTGAGGATTGAGGATTGAGGATTCAGTGTTGGACAATGATGATTGATGGTTGAAGATTGATGGTTGGGGATTGAGGATTGAGGAATGAGTATTGAAGGTTGAGGATTGATGATTGAGGATTGAGCATTGAGGATTGAAGATTGAGGATTGGGTATTGAGGATTGAAGAATGAGGATTGAGGATTGAAGATTGAGTATTGAGGATTGAAGTTTGAGGATTGAGTATTAACGATTGAGGATTGAGGTTTGAAGATTGAGGATTGAGGATTGAGGGCTGAGGATTGAGGATTGAGGATTGAAGATTGCATATTGATGATTGAATATTGAGGACTGAGTATTGAAGGTTGTGGATTGAGGACGAGGACTGAGGGTTGAATATTGATGTTTGAGGTCTGAGGATTAAGGATTGAGGATTGAGAATTGAGGATTGAGGATTGAGGATTGAAGATTGAGGATTGGGTATTGAGGTTTGAAGAATGAGGATTGATGATTGAGGTTTGAGGATTGAGGATTGCAGATTGAGTATTGAGGATTGAAGATTGAGGATTGAGGATTGAGGATTGAAGATTGAGGATTGAGGATTGAGGATTGAGGATTGAGGATTGAAGATTGAGTATTGAGGATTGAAGATTGAGGATTGAGGATTGAGTACTGAGGATTGAGGATTGAGGACTGAGGATTGAAGATTGAGAATTGAAGATTGAGTATTGAGCACTGAATATTGACGATTGAGTATTGAAGATTGAGGATTGAGGATTGAGGATTGAGGATTGAGTATTCAGTGTTGGGCAATGAGGATTGATGGTTGAAGATTGAGGATTTGGGATTGAGTATTGAAGATTGAGGATTGATGATTGAGGATTGAGGATTGAGGATTGAAGATTGAGGATTGGGTATTGAGGATTGAAGAATTAGGATTGAGAATTGAGGATTGAGGATAGAGGATTGAGGGTTGAAGATTGAGGATTGGGTATTGAGGATTGAAGAATGAGGATTGAGGATTGAGGATTGAGGATTGAGGATTGAAGATAGAGTATTGAGGATTGAATATTGAGGATTGAGGATTGAGGATTGAGGATTGATGATTGATGATTGAAGATTGATTATTGATGATTGAAGATTGAGGATTGAGGATTGAGGGTTGAGGATTGAGGACGAGGACTGACGGTTGAGGATTGAGGTTTGAGGATTGAGGATTGAGGATTGAGGACTGAGGCTTGAGGATTGAGGATTGAGTATTGAGGATTGACGCTTGAGGATTGAGGATCTAGGATTGGAGATTGATTTTTGGGGATTGAAGATTGAGGATTGAGGATTGAGGATTGCTAATTGAGAATTGAGGATGAGGACTGAGGGTTGAGGATTGAGGTTTGAGGAACGAGGATTGAGGATTGAGGATTGAGGACTGAGGATTGGCGATTGAGTATTGAATATTGAGAATTTATGACTGAGGATTCAGGATTGAGGATTGAGGATTGAGGATTGAGGATTGAAGATTGAGTATTGGGGATTGAATATTGAGGATTGAGGATTGAGGATTGAGAATGAGGGCTGAGGGTTGAGGATTGAGGTTTGAGTATAGAATCCTGAGAATTCAGGATATTCTATTGAGCATTGAGAATTTAGGATTGATGGTTGTGGACTGAGGATTGAGGATTGAGAATTCAGGATTGAGGATCGAGGATTGAAGATTGAGGATTGGGTATTGAGGATTGAAGAATGAGGATTGAAGATTGAGGATTGAGGATTGAGGATTGAGGATTGAGGATTGAGGATTGAGGATTGAGGATTGAGGATTGATGATTGAGTTTTGAGGATTGAGGATTGAGCATTGAGGTTTGAGGACTGAGGGCTGAGGATTGGGGATTGAGGATTGATGATTGAGGATTGAGGATTGAGGATTGACGATTGAGGATTGAGTATTGAGGATTGAGGATTGAGTACTGATGATTGAAGATTGAGGATTGAGGATTGAGGGTTGAGGATTGAGGACGAGGACTGACGGTTGAGGATTGAGGTTTGAGGATTGAGGATTGAGGATTGAGGACTGAGGCTTGAGGATTGACGATTGAGCATAGAGGATTGAAGATTGAGGACTGGCGATTGAGGATTGAAGATTGAGGATTAAGGACTGAGGATTGGGGATTGAGGATCTAGGATTGGAGATTGATTTTTGGGGATTGAAGATTGAGGATTGAGGATTGAGGATTGCTAATTGAGAATTGAGTATGAGGACTGAGGGTGGAGGATTGAGTATTGAGGATTGAAGATTGAGGATTGAGGTTTGAGGATTGAGAATGAGGGCTGAGGGTTGAGGATTGAGGTTTGAGTATAGAATCCTGAGAATTCAGGATATTCTATTGAGCATTGAGAATATAGGATTGATGGTTGAGGACTGAGGATTGAGGATTGAGAATTCAGGATTCAGGATCGAGGATTGAAGATTGAGGATTGGGTATTGAGGATTGAAGAATGAGGATTAAGGATTGAGGATTGAGAATTGAGGATTGAGGATTGAGGATTGAAGATTGAGGAATGGGTATTAAGGACTTAAGAATGAGGATTGAGGATTGAGGATTGAGGATTGAGGATTGCAGATTGAGTATTGAGGATTGAAGATTGAGGATTCAGGATTGAGGATTGAGGATTGAGGATTGAGGATTGAGGATTGAGGATTGAAGATTGGGTATTGAGGATTGAAAATTGAAGATTGAGGATTGAGGATTGAGGATTGAGCATTGAAGATTGAGGATTGGGGATTGAGGATTGACGATTGAGGATTGAGTATTGAGGATTGAGGATTGAGTACTGATGATTGAAGATTGAGGATTGAGGATTGAGGGTTGAGGATTGAGGACGAGGACTGACGGTTGAGGATTGAGGTTTGAGGATTGAGGATTGAGGATTGAGGACTGAGGCTTGAGGATTGACGATTGAGCATAGAGGATTGAAGATTGAGGACTGGCGATTGAGGATTGAAGATTGAGGATTAAGGACTGAGGATTGGGGATTGAGGATCTAGGATTGGAGATTGATTTTTGGGGATTGAAGATTGAGGATTGAGGATTGAGGATTGCTAATTGAGAATTGAGTATGAGGACTGAGGATTGAGGATTGAGTATTGAGGATTGAAGATTGAGGATTGAGGTTTGAGGATTGAGAATGAGGGCTGAGGGTTGAGGATTGAGGTTTGAGTATAGAATCCTGAGAATTCAGGATATTCTATTGAGCATTGAGAATATAGGATTGATGGTTGAGGACTGAGGATTGAGGATTGAGAATTCAGGATTCAGGATCGAGGATTGAAGATTGAGGATTGGGTATTGAGGATTGAAGAATGAGGATTGAGGATTGAGGATTGAGGATTGAGGATTGAGGATTGAAGATTGAGGATTGGGTATTGAGGATTGAAGAATGAGGATTGAGGGTTTAGGATTGAGGATTTAGGATTGAGTATTGAGCATTGAAGGTTGAGGATTGTGGATTGAGTATTGAGGATTGAGGATTGAATATTGAAGATTGAGTATTGATGCCTGAGTATTGAGGATTGAGGATTGAGGATTGAGAATTCAGGATTGAGGATCGAGGATTGAAGATTGAGGATTGGGTATTGAGGATTGAAGAATGAGGATTGAGGATTGAGGATTGAGGATAGAGGATTGAGGATTGAAGATTGAGGATTGGGTATTGTGGATTGAAGAATGAGGATTGAGGGTTGAGGATAGAGGATTGAGGATTGAGTATTGAGTATTGAAGGTTGAGGATTGTGGATTGAGGATTGAGGATTGAATATTGAAGATTGAGTATTGATGCCTGAGGATTGAGGATTGAGGATTGAGTATTGAGAATTGAGGATTGATGGTTGAGTATTGAGGATTGAGGATTGAGTATTGAGTGTTGAAGATTGAGGATTGATGATTGAAGTTTGAGGATTGGGGATTGAGGATTGAGGAATGAGTATTGAAGATTGAGGATTGATGATTGAGGATTGAGGATTGAGGATTGGGTATTGAGGATTGAGCATTGAGGTTTGAGGACTGAGAGCTGAGGATTGAGGATTGAGGATTGAGGATTGAGGATGAGGGCTGAGGGCTGAGAATTGAGGTTTGAGGACTGAGGACTGAGGATTGAGGATTGAGAATTGAGGATTGAGGTTTGTGGAACGAGGATTGAGGATTGAGGATTGAGAATTGAGGATTGAGGACTGAGGATTGAAGATTGAGAATTGGGTATTGAGGATTGAAGAATGAGGATTGAAGGTTGAGTGTTGAGGATTGAAGATTGAGGATTGAGGATTGAGGATTGAGGATTGATGATTGATGATTGAAGATTGATTATTGATGATTGAAGATTGAGGATTGAGGATTGAGGGTTGAGGATTGAGGACGAGGACTGACGGTTGAGGATTGAGGTTTGAGGATTGAGGATTGAGGATTGAGGACTGAGGCTTGAGGATTGAGGATTGAGTATTGAGGATTGACGCTTGAGGATTGAGGATCTAGGATTGGAGATTGATTTTTGGGGATTGAAGATTGAGGATTGAGGATTGAGGATTGCTAATTGAGAATTGAGGATGAGGACTGAGGGTTGAGGATTGAGGTTTGAGGAACGAGGATTGAGGATTGAGGATTGAGGACTGAGGATTGGCGATTGAGTATTGAATATTGAGAATTTATGACTGAGGATTCAGGATTGAGGATTGAGGATTGAGGATTGAGGATTGAAGATTGAGTATTGGGGATTGAATATTGAGGATTGAGGATTGAGGATTGAGAATGAGGGCTGAGGGTTGAGGATTGAGGTTTGAGTATAGAATCCTGAGAATTCAGGATATTCTATTGAGCATTGAGAATTTAGGATTGATGGTTGTGGACTGAGGATTGAGGATTGAGAATTCAGGATTGAGGATCGAGGATTGAAGATTGAGGATTGGGTATTGAGGATTGAAGAATGAGGATTGAAGATTGAGGATTGAGGATTGAGGATTGAGGATTGAGGATTGAGGATTGAGGATTGAGGATTGAGGATTGATGATTGAGTTTTGAGGATTGAGGATTGAGCATTGAGGTTTGAGGACTGAGGGCTGAGGATTGGGGATTGAGGATTGATGATTGAGGATTGAGGATTGAGGATTGACGATTGAGGATTGAGTATTGAGGATTGAGGATTGAGTACTGATGATTGAAGATTGAGGATTGAGGATTGAGGGTTGAGGATTGAGGACGAGGACTGACGGTTGAGGATTGAGGTTTGAGGATTGAGGATTGAGGATTGAGGACTGAGGCTTGAGGATTGACGATTGAGCATAGAGGATTGAAGATTGAGGACTGGCGATTGAGGATTGAAGATTGAGGATTAAGGACTGAGGATTGGGGATTGAGGATCTAGGATTGGAGATTGATTTTTGGGGATTGAAGATTGAGGATTGAGGATTGAGGATTGCTAATTGAGAATTGAGTATGAGGACTGAGGGTGGAGGATTGAGTATTGAGGATTGAAGATTGAGGATTGAGGTTTGAGGATTGAGAATGAGGGCTGAGGGTTGAGGATTGAGGTTTGAGTATAGAATCCTGAGAATTCAGGATATTCTATTGAGCATTGAGAATATAGGATTGATGGTTGAGGACTGAGGATTGAGGATTGAGAATTCAGGATTCAGGATCGAGGATTGAAGATTGAGGATTGGGTATTGAGGATTGAAGAATGAGGATTAAGGATTGAGGATTGAGAATTGAGGATTGAGGATTGAGGATTGAAGATTGAGGAATGGGTATTAAGGACTTAAGAATGAGGATTGAGGATTGAGGATTGAGGATTGAGGATTGCAGATTGAGTATTGAGGATTGAAGATTGAGGATTCAGGATTGAGGATTGAGGATTGAGGATTGAGGATTGAGGATTGAGGATTGAAGATTGGGTATTGAGGATTGAAAATTGAAGATTGAGGATTGAGGATTGAGGATTGAGCATTGAAGATTGAGGATTGGGGATTGAGGATTGACGATTGAGGATTGAGTATTGAGGATTGAGGATTGAGTACTGATGATTGAAGATTGAGGATTGAGGATTGAGGGTTGAGGATTGAGGACGAGGACTGACGGTTGAGGATTGAGGTTTGAGGATTGAGGATTGAGGATTGAGGACTGAGGCTTGAGGATTGACGATTGAGCATAGAGGATTGAAGATTGAGGACTGGCGATTGAGGATTGAAGATTGAGGATTAAGGACTGAGGATTGGGGATTGAGGATCTAGGATTGGAGATTGATTTTTGGGGATTGAAGATTGAGGATTGAGGATTGAGGATTGCTAATTGAGAATTGAGTATGAGGACTGAGGATTGAGGATTGAGTATTGAGGATTGAAGATTGAGGATTGAGGTTTGAGGATTGAGAATGAGGGCTGAGGGTTGAGGATTGAGGTTTGAGTATAGAATCCTGAGAATTCAGGATATTCTATTGAGCATTGAGAATATAGGATTGATGGTTGAGGACTGAGGATTGAGGATTGAGAATTCAGGATTCAGGATCGAGGATTGAAGATTGAGGATTGGGTATTGAGGATTGAAGAATGAGGATTGAGGATTGAGGATTGAGGATTGAGGATTGAGGATTGAAGATTGAGGATTGGGTATTGAGGATTGAAGAATGAGGATTGAGGGTTTAGGATTGAGGATTTAGGATTGAGTATTGAGCATTGAAGGTTGAGGATTGTGGATTGAGTATTGAGGATTGAGGATTGAATATTGAAGATTGAGTATTGATGCCTGAGTATTGAGGATTGAGGATTGAGGATTGAGAATTCAGGATTGAGGATCGAGGATTGAAGATTGAGGATTGGGTATTGAGGATTGAAGAATGAGGATTGAGGATTGAGGATTGAGGATAGAGGATTGAGGATTGAAGATTGAGGATTGGGTATTGTGGATTGAAGAATGAGGATTGAGGGTTGAGGATAGAGGATTGAGGATTGAGTATTGAGTATTGAAGGTTGAGGATTGTGGATTGAGGATTGAGGATTGAATATTGAAGATTGAGTATTGATGCCTGAGGATTGAGGATTGAGGATTGAGTATTGAGAATTGAGGATTGATGGTTGAGTATTGAGGATTGAGGATTGAGTATTGAGTGTTGAAGATTGAGGATTGATGATTGAAGTTTGAGGATTGGGGATTGAGGATTGAGGAATGAGTATTGAAGATTGAGGATTGATGATTGAGGATTGAGGATTGAGGATTGGGTATTGAGGATTGAGCATTGAGGTTTGAGGACTGAGAGCTGAGGATTGAGGATTGAGGATTGAGGATTGAGGATGAGGGCTGAGGGCTGAGAATTGAGGTTTGAGGACTGAGGACTGAGGATTGAGGATTGAGAATTGAGGATTGAGGTTTGTGGAACGAGGATTGAGGATTGAGGATTGAGAATTGAGGATTGAGGACTGAGGATTGAAGATTGAGAATTGGGTATTGAGGATTGAAGAATGAGGATTGAAGGTTGAGTGTTGAGGATTGAAGATTGAGGATTGAGGATTGAGTACTGAGGATTGAGGATTGAGGATTGAGGATCGAAGATTGAGAATTGAAGATTGAGTATTGAGGACTGAAGATTGACGATTGTGGATTGAAGATTGAGGATTGGGGATTGAGGATTGAGGATTGAGCATTGAAGAGTGAGGATTGGGGATTCAGGATTGACGACTGAGGATTGAGTATTGAGGATTGAAGGTTGAGTATTGATGATTGAAGATTGAGGATTGAGGATTGAGGGTTGAGGATTGAGGACGAGGACTGACGGTTGAGGAATGAGGTTTGAGGATTGAGGGTTGTGGATTGAGGACGAGGACTGAGGGTTGAATATTGATGTTTGATGCCTGAGGATTGAGGATTGAAAATTGAGGATTGAGGATTGAGGATTGGGGATTGAGGATTGAGCATTGAAGATTGAGGATTGGGGATTGAGGATTGAAGATTGAGTATTGATGATTGAATATTGAGGATTGATAATTGAGAATTGATGATTGAGGATTGAGGATTGAGTATTGAGGATTGAAGGTTGAGGATTGAGGATTGAGGATTGAGGATTGATGATTGAGGATTGAGGATTGAGGATTGAGGATTGAAGATTGAGTATTGAGGATTGAAGATTGAGGATTAAGGATTGAGGATTGGGGATTGAGGATCTAGGATTGGAGATTGATTATTGGGTTTGAAGATTGAGGATTGAGGATTGAAGATTGCTAATTGAGAATTGAGGATGAGGACTGAGGGTTGAGGATTGAGGTTTGAGGAGCGAGGATTGAGGATTGAGGATTGAGGACAGAGGATTGACGATTGAGTATTGAAGATAGAGGATTTATGACTGAGGATTGAGGATTGAGGATTGAGGATTGAGGATTGAGGATTGAGGATTGAGGATTGAAGATTGAGTATTGAGGATTGAATATTGAGGATTGAGGTTTGAGGATTGAGAATGAGGGCTGAGGGTTGAGGATTGAGGTTTGAGTATAGAATCCTGAGAATTCAGGATATTCTATTGAGCATTGAGAATATAGGATTGATGGTTGAGGACTGAGGATTGAGGATTGAGAATTCAGGGTTCAGGATCGAGGATTGAAGATTGAGGATTGGGTATTGAGGATTGAAGAATGAGGATTGAGGATTGAGGATTGAGGATTGAGGATTGAGGATTGAAGATTGAGGATTGGGTATTGAGGATTGAAGAATGAGGATTGAGGGTTTAGGATTGAGGATTTAGGATTGAGTATTGAGCATTGAAGATTGAGGATTGGGTATTGAGGATTGAAGAATGAGGATTGAGGATTGAGGATTGAGGATAGAGGATTGAGGATTGAAGATTGAGGATTGGGTATTGAGGATTGAAGAATGAGGATTGAGGGTTGAGGATAGAGGATTGAGGATTGAGTATTGAGTATTGATGGTTGAGGATTGTGGACTGAGGATTGAGGATTGAGGATTGAATATTGAAGATTGAGTATTGATGCCTGAGGATTGAGGATTGAGGATTGAGTATTGAGAATTGAGGATTGATGGTTGAGTATTGAGGATTGAGGATTGAGTATTGAGTGTTGAAGATTGAGGATTGATGATTGAAGATTGAGGATTGGGGATTGAGGATTGAGGAATGAGTATTGAAGATTGAGGAGTGATGATTGAGGATTGAGGATTGAGGATTGGGTATTGAGGATTGAGCATTGAGGTTTGAGGACTGAGGGCTGAGGATTGAGGATTGAGGATTGAGGATTGAGGATGAGGGCTCAGGGTTGAGGATTGAGGTTTGAGGACTGAGGACTGAGGATTGAGGATTGAGGATTGAGGATTCAGTGTTGGACAATGATGATTGATGGTTGAAGATTGATGGTTGGGGATTCAGGATTGAGGAATGAGTATTGAAGATTGAGGATTGATGATTGAGGATTGAGCATTGAGGATTGAAGATTGAGGATTGGGTATTGAGGATTGAAGAATGAGGATTGAGGATTGAAGATTGAGTATTGAGGATTGAAGTTTGAGGATTGAGTATTGACGATTGAGGATTGAGGTTTGAAGATTGAGGATTGAGGATTGAGGGCTGAGGATTGAGGATTGAGGATTGAAGATTGCATATTGATGATTGAATATTGAGGACTGAGTATTGAAGGTTGTGGATTGAGGACTAGGACTGAGGGTTGAATATTGATGTTTGAGGTCTGAGGATTAAGGATTGAGGATTGAGAATTGAGGATTGAGGATTGAGGGTTGAAGATTGAGGATTGGGTATTGAGGTTTGAAGAATGAGGATTGATGATTGAGGTTTGAGGATTGAGGATTGCAGATTGAGTATTGAGGATTGAAGATTGAGGATTGAGGATTGAGGATTGAAGATTGAGGATTGAGGATTGAGGATTGAGGATTGAGGATTGAAGATTGAGTATTGAGGATTGAAGATTGAGGATTGAGGATTGAGTACTGAGGATTGAGGATTGAGGACTGAGGATTGAAGATTGAGAATTGAAGATAGAGCATTGAGCACTGAATATTGACGATTGAGTATTGAAGATTGAGGATTGAGGATTGAGGATTGAGGATTGAGTATTCAGTGTTGGGCAACGAGGTTTGATGGTTGAAGATTGAGGATTTGGGATTGAGTATTGAAGATTGAGGATTGAGGATTGAAGATTGAGGACTGAGTATTGAGGATTGAAGATTGAATATTGAGGACTGAGGATTGAGGGTTGTGGATTGAGGACGAGGACTGAGGGTTGAATATTGATGTTTGAGGTCTGAGGATTAAGGATGGAGGATTGAGAATTGAGGATTGAGGATTGAGGATTGAAGATTGAGGAATGGGTATTAAGGACTGAAGAATGAGGATTGAGGATTGAGGATTGAGGATTGAGGATTGCAGATTGAGTATTGAGGATTGAAGATTGAGGATTCAGGATTGAGGATTGAGGATTGAGGATTGAGGATTGAGGATTGAGGATTGAAGATTGGGTATTGAGGATTGAAAATTGAAGATTGAGGATTGAGGATTGAGGATTGAGGATTGAGCATTGAAGATTGAGGATTGGGGATTGAGGATTGACGATTGAGGATTGAGTATTGAGGATTGAGGATTGAGTACTGATGATTGAAGATTGAGGATTGAGGATTGAGGGTTGAGGATTGAGGACGAGGACTGACGGTTGAGGATTGAGGTTTGAGGATTGAGGATTGAGGATTGAGGACTGAGGCTTGAGGATTGACGATTGAGCATAGAGGATTGAAGATTGAGGACTGGCGATTGAGGATTGAAGATTGAGGATTAAGGACTGAGGATTGGGGATTGAGGATCTAGGATTGGAGATTGATTTTTGGGGATTGAAGATTGAGGATTGAGGATTGAGGATTGCTAATTGAGAATTGAGTATGAGGACTGAGGGTTGAGGATTGAGTATTGAGGATTGAAGATTGAGGATTGAGGTTTGAGGATTGAGAATGAGGGCTGAGGGTTGAGGATTGAGGATTGAGTATTGAGAATTGAGGATTGATGGTTGAGTATTGAGGATTGAGGATTGAGTATTGAGTGTTGAAGATTGAGGATTGATGATTGAAGATTGAGGATTGGGGATTGAGGATTGAGGAATGAGTATTGAAGATTGAGGATTGATGATTGAGGATTGAGGATTGAGGATTGGGTATTGAGGATTGAGCATTGAGGTTTGAGGACTGAGAGCTGAGGATTGAGGATTGAGGATTGAGGATTGAGGATGAGGGCTGAGGGTTGAGAATTGAGGTTTGAGGACTGACGACTGAGGATTGAGGATTGAGAATTGAGGATTGAGGTTTGTGGAACGAGGATTGAGGATTGAGGATTGAGAATTGAGGATTGAGGACTGAGGATTGAAGATTGAGAATTGGGTATTGAGGATTGAAGAATGAGGATTGAAGATTGAGTGTTGAGGATTGAAGATTGAGGATTGAGGATTGAGTACTGAGGATTGAGGATTGAGGATTGAGGATCGAAGATTGAGAATTGAAGATTGAGTATTGAGGACTGAAGATTGACGATTGAGGATTGAAGATTGAGGATTGGGGATTGAGGATTGAGGATTGAGCATTGAAGAGTGAGGATTGGGGATTGAGGATTGACGACTGAGGATTGAGTATTGAGGATTGAAGGTTGAGTATTGATGATTGAAGATTGAGGATTGAGGATTGAGGGTTGAGGATTGAGGACGAGCACTGACGGTTGAGGAATGAGGTTTGAGGATTGAGGGTTGTGGATTGAGGACGAGGACTGAGGGTTGAATATTGATGTTTGATGCCTGAGGATTGAGGATTGAGGATTGAGAATTGATGATTGAGGACTGTGGGTTGAAGATTGAGGATTGTGTATTGAGGATTGAAGAATGACGATTGGGGATTGAGGATTGAGGATTGAGGATTCAAGATTGAGTATTGAGGATTGAAGATTGAGGATTGAGGATTGAGGATTGAGGATTGAGGATTGAAGATTGAGTATTGAGGATTGAAGATTGAGGATTGAGTATTGAGTGTTGAGGATAGAGGATTGAGGTTTGAAGATAGAGTATTGAGGATTGAGGATTGAGGATTGAGGATTGAGGATTGAGCATGAGGGCTGAGGGTTGAGGATTGAGGTTTGATGACTGAGGACTGACGATTGAGGATTGAGGATTGAGGATTGAGGATTGAGGATTGAAGATTGAGGATTGGGTATTGAGGATTGAAGAATGAGGATTGAGCATTGAGGATTGAGGATTGAGGATTGAGGATTGAGGATTGAAGATTGAGGATTGAGTATTGAGGATCGAAGAATGAGGATTGAGGATTGAGGATTGAGGATAGAGGATTGAAGATTGAGTATTGAGGATTGAAGATTGAGGGTTGAGGATTGAGTACTGAGGATTGAGTATTGAGGACTGAGGATTGAAGATTGAGAATTGAAGATTGAGTATTGAGGACTGAATATTGACGATTGAGGATTGAAGATTGAGGATTGAGGTTTGAGGATTGAGGATTGAGGATTCAGTGTTGGACAATGAGGATTGATGGTTGAAGATTGAGTATTGGGGATTGAGGATTGAGGAATGAGTATTGAAGATTGAGGATTGATGATTGAGGATTGAGGATTGAGGATTGAAGATTGAGGATTGGGTATTGAGGATTGAAGAATTAGGATTGAGTGTTGAGGATTGAGAATAGAGGATTCAGGGTTGAAGATTGAGGATTGGGTATTGAGGATTGAAGAATGAGGATTGAGGATTGAAGATTGAGGATTGGGTATTGAGGATTGAAGAATGAGGATTGAGGATGAGGATTGAGGATTGAGGATTGAGGATTGAAGATTGAGGATTGGGTATTGAGGATTGAAGAATGAGGATTGAGGATTGAGGATTGAGGATTGAGGATTGAAGATTGAGTATTGAGGATTGAAGATTGAGGGTTGAGGAATGAGGACTGAGTATTGAGGATTGAAGATTGAGTATTGAGGATTGAAGATTGAGGATTGAGTATTGAGGATTGAAGATTGAATATTGAGGACTGAGGATTGAGGGTTGTGGATTGAGAACGAGGACTGAGGGTTGAATATTGATGTTTGAGGTCTGAGGATTAAGGATTGAGGATTGAGAATTGAGGATTGAGGATTGAGGATTGAAGATTGAGGAATGGGTATTGAGGACTGAAGAATGAGGATTGAGGATTGAGGATTGAGGATTGAGGATTGCAGATTGAGTATTGAGGATTGAAGATTGAGGATTCAGGATTGAGGATTGAGGATTGAGGATTGAGGATTGAGGATTGAGGATTGAAGATTGGGTATTGAGGATTGAAAATTGAGGATTGAGGATTGAGGATTGAGGATTGAGGATTGAGCATTGAAGATTGAGGATTGGGGATTGAGGATAGAAGATTGAGTATTGATGATTGAATATTGAGGATTGATAATTGAGAATTGATGATTGAGGATTGAGGATTGAGTATTGAGGATTGAAGGTTGAGGATTGAGGATTGAGGATTGAGGATTGATGATTGAGGATTGAGGATTGAGGATTGAGGATTGAAGATTGAGTATTGAGGATTGAAGATTGAGGATTAAGGATTGAGGATTGGGGATTGAGGATCTAGGATTGGAGATTGATTATTGGGTTTGAAGATTGAGGATTGAGGATTGAGGATTGCTAATTGAGAATTGAGGATGAGGACTGAGGGTTGAGGATTGAGGTTTGAGGAGCGAGGATTGAGGATTGAGGATTGAAGATTGAGTATTGAGGATTGAATATTGAGGATTGAGGTTTGAGGATTGAGAATGAGGGCTGAGGGTTGAGGATTGAGGTTTGAGTATAGAATCCTGAGAATTCAGGATATTCTATTGAGCATTGAGAATATAGGATTGATGGTTGAGGACTGAGGATTGAGGATTGAGAATTCAGGGTTCAGGATCGAGGATTAAAGATTGAGGATTGGGTATTGAGGATTGAAGAATGAGGATTGAGGATTGAGGATTGAGGATTGAGGATTGAGGATTGAAGATTGAGGATTGGGTATTGAGGACTGAAGAATTAGGATTGAGAGTTGAGGATTGAGAATAGAGGATTCAGGGTTGAAGATTGAGGATTGGGTATTGAGGATTGAAGAATGAGGATTGAGGATTGAAGATTGAGGATTGGGTATTGAGGATTGAAGAATGAGGATTGAGGATGAGGATTGAGGATTGAGGATTGAGGATTGAAGATTGAGGATTGGGTATTGAGGATTGAAGAATGAGGATTGAGGATTGAGGATTGAGGATTGAGGATTGAAGATTGAGTATTGAGGATTGAAGATTGAGGGTTGAGGAATGAGGACTGAGTATTGAGGATTGAAGATTGAGTATTGAGGATTGAAGATTGAGGATTGAGTATTGAGGATTGAAGATTGAATATTGAGGACTGAGGATAGAGGGTTGTGGATTGAGAACGAGGACTGAGGGTTGAATATTGATGTTTGAGGTCTGAGGATTAAGGATTGAGGATTGAGAATTGAGGATTGAGGATTGAGGATTGAAGATTGAGGAATGGGTATTGAGGACTGAAGAATGAGGATTGAGGATTGAGGATTGAGGATTGAGGATTGCAGATTGAGTATTGAGGATTGAAGATTGAGGATTCAGGATTGAGGATTGAGGATTGAGGATTGAGGATTGGGGATTGAGGATTGAAGATTGGGTATTGAGGATTGAAAATTGAGGATTGAGGATTGAGGATTGAGGATTGAGGATTGAGCATTGAAGATTGAGGATTGGGGATTGAGGATTAAAGATTGAGTATTGATGATTGAATATTGAGGATTGATAATTGAGAATTGATGATTGAGGATTGAGGATTGAGTATTGAGGATTGAAGGTTGAGGATTGAGGATTGAGGATTGAGGGTTGATGATTGAGGATTGAGGATTGAGGATTGAGGATTGAAGATTGAGTATTGAGGATTGAAGATTGAGGATTAAGGATTGAGGATTGGGGATTGAGGATCTAGGATTGGAGATTGATTATTGGGTTTGAAGATTGAGGATTGAGGATTGAGGATTGCTAATTGAGAATTGAGGATGAGGACTGAGGGTTGAGGATTGAGGTTTGAGGAGCGAGGATTGAGGATTGAGGATTGAGGACAGAGGATTGACGATTGAGTGTTGAAGATAGAGGATTTATGACTGAGGATTGAGGATTGAGGATTGTGCATTGAAGAGTGAGGATTGAGGTTTGAAGATTGATGATTGAGGATTGAGGATTGAGGATTGAGGATTGAGGATTGAAGATTGAATATAGATGATTGAATATTGAGAACTGAGGATTGATGGTTGTGGATTGAGGACGAGGACTGAGGGTTGAATAATGATGTTTGAGGTCAGAGGATTAAGGATTGAGGATCGAGAATTGAAGTTTGAGGATTGAGGATTGAGGTTTGAGGATGAGGGCTGAGGGTTGAGGATTGAGGTTTGAGGACTGAGGACTGAGGATTGAGGATTGAGGATTGAGGATTGAGGATTGAGGATTGAAGATTGAGGATTGGGTATTGAGGTTTGAAGAATGAGGATTGGGTATTGAGGATTGAAGAATGAGGATTGAGGATTGAGGATTGAGGATTGAGGATTGAAGATTGAGTACTGAGGATTGAAGATTGAGGGTTGAGGATTGAGTACTGAGGATTGAGTATTGAGGACTGAGGATTGAAGATTTAGAATTGAAGATTGAGTATTGAGGACTGAATATTGACGATTGAGGATTGAATATTGAGGATTGAGGATTCAGTGTTGGACAATGAGGATTGATGGTTGATGATTGAGGATTCAGGATTGAGGATTGAAGATTGAGGATTGGGTATTGAGGATTGAAGAATTAGGATTGAGAATTGAGGATAGAGGATAGAGGATTGAGGGTTGAAGATTGAGGATTGGGTATCGAGGGTTGAAGAATGAGGATTGAGGATTGAAGATTGAGGATTGGGTATTGAGGATTGAAAAATGAGGATTGGGGATTGAGGATTGAGGATTGAGGATTGAGGATTGAAGATTGAGGATTGGGTATTGAGGATTGGAGAATGAGGATTGAGGATTGAGGATTGAGTATTGAGGATTGAAGATTGAGTATTGAGGACTGAAGATTGAGGATTGAGGATTGAGGATTGAGTATTGAGGATTGAAGATTGAGTATTGAGGATTGAAGATTGAGGACTGAGTATTGAGGATTGAAGATTGAATATTGAGGACTGAGGATTGAGGGTTGTGGATTGAGGACGAGGACTGAGGGTTGAATATTGATGTTTGAGGTCTGAGGATTAAGGATTGAGGATTGAGAATTGAGGATTGAGGATTGAGGATTGAAGATTGAGGAATGGGTATTAAGGACTGAAGAATGAGGATTGAGGATTGAGGATTGAGTATTGAGGATTGCAGATTGAGTATTGAGGATTGAAGATTGAGGATTCAGGATTGAGGATTGAGGTTTGAGGATTGAGGATTGAGGATTGAGGATTGAAGATTGGGTATTGAGGATTGAAAATTGAAGATTGAGGATTGAGGATTGAGGATTGAGGATTGAGCATTGAAGATTGAGGATTGGGGATTGAGGATTGACGATTGAGGATTGAGTATTGAGGATTGAGGATTGAGTACTGATGATTGAAGATTGAGGATTGAGGATTGAGGGTTGAGGATTGAGGACGAGGACTGACGGTTGAGGATTGAGGTTTGAGGATTGAGGATTGAGGATTGAGGACTGAGGCTTGAGGATTGACGATTGAGCATAGAGGATTGAAGATTGAGGACTGGCGATTGAGGATTGAAGATTGAGGATTAAGGACTGAGGATTGGGGATTGAGGATCTAGGATTGGAGATTGATTTTTGGGGATTGAAGATTGAGGATTGAGGATTGAGGATTGCTAATTGAGAATTGAGTATGAGGACTGAGGGTTGAGGATTGAGTATTGAGGATTGAAGATTGAGGATTGAGGTTTGAGGATTGAGAATGAGGGCTGAGGGTTGAGGATTGAGGTTTGAGTATAGAATCCTGAGAATTCAGGATATTCTATTGAGCATTGAGAATATAGGATTGATGGTTGAGGACTGAGGATTGAGGATTGAGAATTCAGGATTCAGGATCGAGGATTGAAGATTGAGGATTGGGTATTGAGGATTGAAGAATGAGGATTGAGGATTGAGGATTGAGGATTGAGGATTGAGGATTGAAGATTGAGGATTGGGTATTGAGGATTGAAGAATGAGGATTGAGGGTTTAGGATTGAGGATTTAGGATTGAGTATTGAGCATTGAAGGTTGAGGATTGTGGATTGAGTATTGAGGATTGAGGATTGAATATTGAAGATTGAGTATTGATGCCTGAGTATTGAGGATTGAGGATTGAGGATTGAGAATTCAGGATTGAGGATTGAGGATTCAAGATTGAGTATTGAGGATTGAAGATTGAGGATTGAGGATTGAGGATTGAGGATTGAGGATTGAAGATTGAGTATTGAGGATTGAAGATTGAGGATTGAGTATTGAGTGTTGAGGATAGAGGATTGAGGTTTGAAGATAGAGTATTGAGGATTGAGGATTGAGGATTAAGGATTGAGGATTGAGCATGAGGGATGAGGGTTGAGGATTGAGGTTTGATGACTGAGGACTGACGATTGAGGATTGAGGATTGAAGAATGAGGATTGAGGATTGAAGATTGAGGATTGGGTATTGAGGATTGAAGAATGAGGATTGAGGATGAGGATTGAGGATTGAGGATTGAGGATTGAAGGTTGAGGATTGGGTATTGAGGATTGAAGAATGAGGATTGAGGATTGATGATTGAGGATCGAGGATTGAAGATTGAGTATTGAGGATTGAAGATTGAGGGTTGAGGAATGAGGACTGAGTATTGAGGATTGAAGATTGAGTATTGAGGATTGAAGATTGAGGATTGAGTATTGAGGATTGAAGATTGAATATTGAGGACTGAGGATTGAGGGTTGTGGATTGAGAACGAGGACTGAGGGTTGAATATTGATGTTTGAGGTCTGAGGATTAAGGATTGAGGATTGAGTATTGAGGATTGAGGATTGAGGATTGAAGATTGAGGAATGGGTATTGAGGACTGAAGAATGAGGATTGAGGATTGAGGATTGAGGATTGAGGATTGCAGATTGAGTATTGAGGATTGAAGATTGAGGATTCAGGGTTGAGGATTGAGGATTGAGGATTGAGGATTGAGGATTGAGGATTGAAGATTGGTTATTGAGGATTGAAAATTGAGGATTGAGGATTGAGGATTGAGGATTGAGGATTGAGCATTGAAGATTGAGGATTGGGGATTGAGGATTGAAGATTGAGTATTGATGATTGAATATTGAGGATTGATAATTGAGAATTGATGATTGAGGATTGAGGATTGAGTATTGAGGATTGAAGGTTGAGGATTGAGGATTGAGGATTGAGGATTGATGATTGAGGATTGAGGATTGAGGATTGAGGATTGAGGATTGAGGATTGAAGATTGAGTATTGAGGATTGAAGATTGAGGATTGAGAATTGAGGATTGAGGATAGAGGATTGATGGTTGAAGATTGAGGATTGGGTATTGAGGATTGAAGAATGAGGATTGAGGATTGAGGATTGAGGATTGAGGATCGAAGATTGAGAATTGAAGATTGAGTATTGAGGACTGAAGATTGACGATTGAGGATTGAAGATTGAGGATTGAGGATTGAGGATTGAGGATTGAGCATTGAAGAGTGAGGATTGGGTATTGAGGATTGACGACTGAGGATTGAGTATTGAGGATTGAAGATTGAGTATTGATGATTGAAGACTGAGCATTAAGGATTGAGGGTTGAGGATTGAGGACGAGTACTGACGGTTGAGGAATGAGGTTTGAGGATTGAGGGTTGTGGATCGAGGACGAGGACTGAGGGTTGAATATTGATGTTCGAGGCCTGAGGATTGAGGATTGAGGATTGAGTATTGATGATTGAGGACTCAGGGTTGAAGATTGAGGATTGGGTATTGAGGATTGAGGAATGACGATTGGGGATTGAGGATTGAGGATTGAGGATTGAAGATTGAGTATTGAGGATTGAAGATTGAGGATTGAGGTTTGAGGATTGAGGATTGAGGATTGAGGATTGAGTACTGAGTATTGAGGATTGAGGACTGAGGATTGAAGATTGAGAATTGAAGATTGAGTATTGAGGACTGAATATTGACGATTGAGTATTGAAGATTCAGGATTGAGGATTGAGGATTGAGGATTGAGTATTCAGTGTTGGACAATGAGGATTGATGGTTGAAGATTGAGGATTGGGGATTGAGGATTGAGGAATGAGTATTGAAGATTGAGGATTGATGATTGAGGATTGAGGATTGAGGATTGAAGATTTAGGATTGGGTATTGAGGATTGAAGAATTAGGATTGAGAATTGAGGATTGAGGATAGAGGATTGAGGGTTGAAGATTGAGGATTGGGTATTGAGGATTGAAGAATGAGGATTGAGGATTGAGGATTGAGGATTGAGGATTGAAGATTGTGTATTGAGGATTGAAGATTGAGGATTGAGGATTGAGGATTGAGGATTGAGGATTGAGGATTGAGGATTGAAGATTTAGTATTGAGGATTGAAAAATGAGGATTGAGGATTGAGGATTGAGGATTGAGGGTTGTGGATTGAGGACGAGGACTGAGGGTTGAATATTGATGTTTGAGGTCTGAGGATTAAGGATTGAGGATTGATAATTGAGGATTGAGGATTGAGGATTGAAGATTGAGGATTGGGTATTGAGGATTGAAGGATGAGGATTGAGGTTTGACTTTTGAGGATTGAGCATTGCAGACTGAGTGTTGAGGATTGAAGATTGAGGATTGAGAATTGAGGATTGAAGATTGAGGATTGAGGATTGAGGATTGAGGATTGAGGATTGAGGATTGAAGATTGAGTATTGAGGATTGAATATTGAGGATTGAGGATTGAGTACTGAGGATTGAGGATTGAGGATTGAGGATCGAAGATTGAGAATTGAAGATTGAGTATTGAGGACTGAAGGTTGACGATTGAGGATTGAAGATTGAGGATTGAGGATTGAGGAATGAGGATTGAGCATTGAAGAGTGAGGATTGGGGATTGAGGATTGACGACTGAGGATTGAGTATTGAGGATTGAAGATTGAGTATTGATGATTGAAGATTGAGCATGAAGGATTGAGGGTTGAGGATTGAGGACGAGGACTGACGGTTGAGGAATGAGGTTTGAGGATTGAGGGTTGAGGATAGAGGATTGAGGATTGAGTATTGAGTATTGAAGGTTGAGGATTGTGGATTGAGGATTGAGGACTGAGGATTGAATATTGAAGATTGAGTATTGATGCCTGAGGATTGAGGATTGAGGATTGAGTATTGAGAATTGAGGATTGATGGTTGAGTATTGAGGATTGAGGATTGAGTATTGAGTGTTGAAGATTGAGGATTGATGATTGAAGATTGAGGATTGGGGATTGAGGATTGAGGAATGAGTATTGAAGATTGAGGAGTGATGATTGAGGATTGAGGATTGAGGATTGGGTATTGAGGATTGAGCATTGAGGTTTGAGGACTGAGGGCTGAGGATTGAGGATTGAGGATTGAGGATTGAGGATGAGGGCTGAGGGTTGAGGATTGAGGTTTGAGGACTGAGGACTGAGGATTGAGGATTGAGGATTGAGGATTCAGTGTTGGACAATGATGATTGATGGTTGAAGATTGATGGTTGGGGATTGAGGATTGAGGAATGAGTATTGAAGATTGAGGATTGATGATTGAGGATTGAGCATTGAGGATTGAAGATTGAGGATTGGGTATTGAGGATTGAAGAATGAGGATTGAGGATTGAAGATTGAGTATTGAGGATTGAAGTTTGAGGATTGAGTATTAACGATTGAGGATTGAGGTTTGAAGATTGAGGATTGAGGATTGAGGGCTGAGGATTGAGGATTGAGGATTGAAGATTGCATATTGATGATTGAATATTGAGGACTGAGTATTGAAGGTTGTGGATTGAGGACGAGGACTGAGGGTTGAATATTGATGTTTGAGGTCTGAGGATTAAGGATTGAGGATTGAGAATTGAGGATTGAGGATTGAGGATTGAAGATTGAGGATTGGGTATTGAGGTTTGAAGAATGAGGATTGATGATTGAGGTTTGAGGATTGAGGATTGCAGATTGAGTATTGAGGATTGAAGATTGAGGATTGAGGATTGAGGATTGAAGATTGAGGATTGAGGATTGAGGATTGAGGATTGAGGATTGAAGATTGAGTATTGAGGATTGAAGATTGAGGATTGAGGATTGAGTACTGAGGATTGAGGATTGAGGACTGAGGATTGAAGATTGAGAATTGAAGATTGAGTATTGAGCACTGAATATTGACGATTGAGTATTGAAGATTGAGGATTGAGGATTGAGGATTGAGGATTGAGTATTCAGTGTTGGGCAATGAGGATTGATGGTTGAAGATTGAGGATTTGGGATTGAGTATTGAAGATTGAGGATTGATGATTGAGGATTGAGGATTGAGGATTGAAGATTGAGGATTGGGTATTGAGGATTGAAGAATTAGGATTGAGAATTGAGGATTGAGGATAGAGGATTGAGGGTTGAAGATTGAGGATTGGGTATTGAGGATTGAAGAATGAGGATTGAGGATTGAGGATTGAGGATTGAGGATTGAAGATAGAGTATTGAGGATTGAATATTGAGGATTGAGGATTGAGGATTGAGGATTGATGATTGATGATTGAAGATTGATTATTGATGATTGAAGATTGAGGATTGAGGATTGAGGGTTGAGGATTGAGGACGAGGACTGACGGTTGAGGATTGAGGTTTGAGGATTGAGGATTGAGGATTGAGGACTGAGGCTTGAGGATTGAGGATTGAGTATTGAGGATTGACGCTTGAGGATTGAGGATCTAGGATTGGAGATTGATTTTTGGGGATTGAAGATTGAGGATTGAGGATTGAGGATTGCTAATTGAGAATTGAGGATGAGGACTGAGGGTTGAGGATAAGAGGTTTGAGGAACGAGGATTGAGGATTGAGGATTGAGGACTGAGGATTGGCGATTGAGTATTGAATATTGAGAATTTATGACTGAGGATTCAGGATTGAGGATTGAGGATTGAGGATTGAGGATTGAAGATTGAGTATTGGGGATTGAATATTGAGGATTGAGGATTGAGGATTGAGAATGAGGGCTGAGGGTTGAGGATTGAGGTTTGAGTATAGAATCCTGAGAATTCAGGATATTCTATTGAGCATTGAGAATTTAGGATTGATGGTTGTGGACTGAGGATTGAGGATTGAGAATTCAGGATTGAGGATCGAGGATTGAAGATTGAGGATTGGGTATTGAGGATTGAAGAATGAGGATTGAAGATTGAGGATTGAGGATTGAGGATTGAGGATTGAGGATTGAGGATTGAGGATTGAGGATTGAGGATTGATGATTGAGTTTTGAGGATTGAGGATTGAGCATTGAGGTTTGAGGACTGAGGGCTGAGGATTGAGGATTGAGGATTGATGATTGAGGATTGAGGATTGAGGATTGACGATTGAGGATTGAGTATTGAGGATTGAGGATTGAGTACTGATGATTGAAGATTGAGGATTGAGGATTGAGGGTTGAGGATTGAGGACGAGGACTGACGGTTGAGGATTGAGGTTTGAGGATTGAGGATTGAGGATTGAGGACTGAGGCTTGAGGATTGACGATTGAGCATAGAGGATTGAAGATTGAGGACTGGCGATTGAGGATTGAAGATTGAGGATTAAGGACTGAGGATTGGGGATTGAGGATCTAGGATTGGAGATTGATTTTTGGGGATTGAAGATTGAGGATTGAGGATTGAGGATTGCTAATTGAGAATTGAGTATGAGGACTGAGGGTTGAGGATTGAGTATTGAGGATTGAAGATTGAGGATTGAGGTTTGAGGATTGTGAATGAGGGCTGAGGGTTGAGGATTGAGGTTTGAGTATAGAATCCTGAGAATTCAGGATATTCTATTGAGCATTGAGAATATAGGATTGATGGTTGTGGACTGAGGATTGAGGATTGAGAATTCAGGATTCAGGATCGAGGATTGAAGATTGAGGATTGGGTATTGAGGATTGAAGAATGAGGATTAAGGATTGAGGATTGAGAATTGAGGATTGAGGATTGAGGATTGAAGATTGAGGAATGGGTATTAAGGACTTAAGAATGAGGATTGAGGATTGAGGATTGAGGATTGAGGATTGCAGATTGAGTATTGAGGATTGAAGATTGAGGATTCAGGATTGAGGATTGAGGATTGAGGATTGAGGATTGAGGATTGAGGATTGAAGATTGGGTATTGAGGATTGAAAATTGAAGATTGAGGATTGAGGATTGAGGATTGAGCATTGAAGATTGAGGATTGGGGATTGAGGATTGACGATTGAGGATTGAGTATTGAGGATTGAGGATTGAGTACTGATGATTGAAGATTGAGGATTGAGGATTGAGGGTTGAGGATTGAGGACGAGGACTGACGGTTGAGGATTGAGGTTTGAGGATTGAGGATTGAGGATTGAGGACTGAGGCTTGAGGATTGACGATTGAGCATAGAGGATTGAAGATTGAGGACTGGCGATTGAGGATTGAAGATTGAGGATTAAGGACTGAGGATTGGGGATTGAGGATCTAGGATTGGAGATTGATTTTTGGGGATTGAAGATTGAGGATTGAGGATTGAGGATTGCTAATTGAGAATTGAGTATGAGGACTGAGGATTGAGGATTGAGTATTGAGGATTGAAGATTGAGGATTGAGGTTTGAGGATTGAGAATGAGGGCTGAGGGTTGAGGATTGAGGTTTGAGTATAGAATCCTGAGAATTCAGGATATTCTATTGAGCATTGAGAATATAGGATTGATGGTTGAGGACTGAGGATTGAGGATTGAGAATTCAGGATTCAGGATCGAGGATTGAAGATTGAGGATTGGGTATTGAGGATTGAAGAATGAGGATTGAGGATTGAGGATTGAGGATTGAGGATTGAGGATTGAAGATTGAGGATTGGGTATTGAGGATTGAAGAATGAGGATTGAGGGTTTAGGATTGAGGATTTAGGATTGAGTATTGAGCATTGAAGGTTGAGGATTGTGGATTGAGTATTGAGGATTGAGGATTGAATATTGAAGATTGAGTATTGATGCCTGAGTATTGAGGATTGAGGATTGAGGATTGAGAATTCAGGATTGAGGATCGAGGATTGAAGATTGAGGATTGGGTATTGAGGATTGAAGAATGAGGATTGAGGATTGATGATTGAGGATAGAGGATTGAGGATTGAAGATTGAGGATTGGGTATTGAGGATTGAAGATTGAGTATTGATGATTGAAGATTGAGCATGAAGGATTGAGGGTTGAGGATTGAGGACGAGGACTGACGGTTGAGGAATGAGGTTTGAGGATTGAGGGTTGAGGATAGAGGATTGAGGATTGAGTATTGAGTATTGAAGGTTGAGGATTGTGGATTGAGGATTGAGGACTGAGGATTGAATATTGAAGATTGAGTATTGATGCCTGAGGATTGAGGATTGAGGATTGAGTATTGAGAATTGAGGATTGATGGTTGAGTATTGAGGATTGAGGATTGAGTATTGAGTGTTGAAGATTGAGGATTGATGATTGAAGATTGAGGATTGGGGATTGAGGATTGAGGAATGAGTATTGAAGATTGAGGAGTGATGATTGAGGATTGAGGATTGAGGATTGGGTATTGAGGATTGAGCATTGAGGTTTGAGGACTGAGGGCTGAGGATTGAGGATTGAGGATTGAGGATTGAGGATGAGGGCTGAGGGTTGAGGATTGAGGTTTGAGGACTGAGGACTGAGGATTGAGGATTGAGGATTGAGGATTCAGTGTTGGACAATGATGATTGATGGTTGAAGATTGATGGTTGGGGATTGAGGATTGAGGAATGAGTATTGAAGATTGAGGATTGATGATTGAGGATTGAGCATTGAGGATTGAAGATTGAGGATTGGGTATTGAGGATTGAAGAATGAGGATTGAGGATTGAAGATTGAGTATTGAGGATTGAAGTTTGAGGATTGAGTATTAACGATTGAGGATTGAGGTTTGAAGATTGAGGATTGAGGATTGAGGGCTGAGGATTGAGGATTGAGGATTGAAGATTGCATATTGATGATTGAATATTGAGGACTGAGTATTGAAGGTTGTGGATTGAGGACGAGGACTGAGGGTTGAATATTGATGTTTGAGGTCTGAGGATTAAGGATTGAGGATTGAGAATTGAGGATTGAGGATTGAGGATTGAAGATTGAGGATTGGGTATTGAGGTTTGAAGAATGAGGATTGATGATTGAGGTTTGAGGATTGAGGATTGCAGATTGAGTATTGAGGATTGAAGATTGAGGATTGAGGATTGAGGATTGAAGATTGAGGATTGAGGATTGAGGATTGAGGATTGAGGATTGAAGATTGAGTATTGAGGATTGAAGATTGAGGATTGAGGATTGAGTACTGAGGATTGAGGATTGAGGACTGAGGATTGAAGATTGAGAATTGAAGATTGAGTATTGAGCACTGAATATTGACGATTGAGTATTGAAGATTGAGGATTGAGGATTGAGGATTGAGGATTGAGTATTCAGTGTTGGGCAATGAGGATTGATGGTTGAAGATTGAGGATTTGGGATTGAGTATTGAAGATTGAGGATTGATGATTGAGGATTGAGGATTGAGGATTGAAGATTGAGGATTGGGTATTGAGGATTGAAGAATTAGGATTGAGAATTGAGGATTGAGGATAGAGGATTGAGGGTTGAAGATTGAGGATTGGGTATTGAGGATTGAAGAATGAGGATTGAGGATTGAGGACTGAGGATTGAGGATTGAAGATAGAGTATTGAGGATTGAATATTGAGGATTGAGGATTGAGGATTGAGGATTGATGATTGATGATTGAAGATTGATTATTGATGATTGAAGATTGAGGATTGAGGATTGAGGGTTGAGGATTGAGGACGAGGACTGACGGTTGAGGATTGAGGTTTGAGGATTGAGGATTGAGGATTGAGGACTGAGGCTTGAGGATTGAGGATTGAGTATTGAGGATTGACGCTTGAGGATTGAGGATCTAGGATTGGAGATTGATTTTTGGGGATTGAAGATTGAGGATTGAGGATTGAGGATTGCTAATTGAGAATTGAGGATGAGGACTGAGGGTTGAGGATAAGAGGTTTGAGGAACGAGGATTGAGGATTGAGGATTGAGGACTGAGGATTGGCGATTGAGTATTGAATATTGAGAATTTATGACTGAGGATTCAGGATTGAGGATTGAGGATTGAGGATTGAGGATTGAAGATTGAGTATTGGGGATTGAATATTGAGGATTGAGGATTGAGGATTGAGAATGAGGGCTGAGGGTTGAGGATTGAGGTTTGAGTATAGAATCCTGAGAATTCAGGATATTCTATTGAGCATTGAGAATTTAGGATTGATGGTTGTGGACTGAGGATTGAGGATTGAGAATTCAGGATTGAGGATCGAGGATTGAAGATTGAGGATTGGGTATTGAGGATTGAAGAATGAGGATTGAAGATTGAGGATTGAGGATTGAGGATTGAGGATTGAGGATTGAGGATTGAGGATTGAGGATTGAGGATTGATGATTGAGTTTTGAGGATTGAGGATTGAGCATTGAGGTTTGAGGACTGAGGGCTGAGGATTGAGGATTGAGGATTGATGATTGAGGATTGAGGATTGAGGATTGACGATTGAGGATTGAGTATTGAGGATTGAGTACTGATGATTGAAGATTGAGGATTGAGGATTGAGGGTTGAGGATTGAGGACGAGGACTGACGGTTGAGGATTGAGGTTTGAGGATTGAGGATTGAGGATTGAGGACTGAGGCTTGAGGATTGACGATTGAGCATAGAGGATTGAAGATTGAGGACTGGCGATTGAGGATTGAAGATTGAGGATTAAGGACTGAGGATTGGGGATTGAGGATCTAGGATTGGAGATTGATTTTTGGGGATTGAAGATTGAGGATTGAGGATTGAGGATTGCTAATTGAGAATTGAGTATGAGGACTGAGGGTTGAGGATTGAGTATTGAGGATTGAAGATTGAGGATTGAGGTTTGAGGATTGTGAATGAGGGCTGAGGGTTGAGGATTGAGGTTTGAGTATAGAATCCTGAGAATTCAGGATATTCTATTGAGCATTGAGAATATAGGATTGATGGTTGTGGACTGAGGATTGAGGATTGAGAATTCAGGATTCAGGATCGAGGATTGAAGATTGAGGATTGGGTATTGAGGATTGAAGAATGAGGATTAAGGATTGAGGATTGAGAATTGAGGATTGAGGATTGAGGATTGAAGATTGAGGAATGGGTATTAAGGACTTAAGAATGAGGATTGAGGATTGAGGATTGAGGATTGAGGATTGCAGATTGAGTATTGAGGATTGAAGATTGAGGATTCAGGATTGAGGATTGAGGATTGAGGATTGAGGATTGAGGATTGAGGATTGAAGATTGGGTATTGAGGATTGAAAATTGAAGATTGAGGATTGAGGATTGAGGATTGAGCATTGAAGATTGAGGATTGGGGATTGAGGATTGACGATTGAGGATTGAGTATTGAGGATTGAGGATTGAGTACTGATGATTGAAGATTGAGGATTGAGGATTGAGGGTTGAGGATTGAGGACGAGGACTGACGGTTGAGGATTGAGGTTTGAGGATTGAGGATTGAGGATTGAGGACTGAGGCTTGAGGATTGACGATTGAGCATAGAGGATTGAAGATTGAGGACTGGCGATTGAGGATTGAAGATTGAGGATTAAGGACTGAGGATTGGGGATTGAGGATCTAGGATTGGAGATTGATTTTTGGGGATTGAAGATTGAGGATTGAGGATTGAGGATTGCTAATTGAGAATTGAGTATGAGGACTGAGGATTGAGGATTGAGTATTGAGGATTGAAGATTGAGGATTGAGGTTTGAGGATTGAGAATGAGGGCTGAGGGTTGAGGATTGAGGTTTGAGTATAGAATCCTGAGAATTCAGGATATTCTATTGAGCATTGAGAATATAGGATTGATGGTTGAGGACTGAGGATTGAGGATTGAGAATTCAGGATTCAGGATCGAGGATTGAAGATTGAGGATTGGGTATTGAGGATTGAAGAATGAGGATTGAGGATTGAGGATTGAGGATTGAGGATTGAGGATTGAAGATTGAGGATTGGGTATTGAGGATTGAAGAATGAGGATTGAGGGTTTAGGATTGAGGATTTAGGATTGAGTATTGAGCATTGAAGGTTGAGGATTGTGGATTGAGTATTGAGGATTGAGGATTGAATATTGAAGATTGAGTATTGATACCTGAGTATTGAGGATTGAGGATTGAGGATTGAGAATTCAGGATTGAGGATCGAGGATTGAAGATTGAGGATTGGGTATTGAGGATTGAAGAATGAGGATTGAGGATTGATGATTGAGGATAGAGGATTGAGGATTGAAGATTGAGGATTGGGTATTGAGGATTGAAGAATGAGGATTGAGGGTTGAGGATAGAGGATTGAGGATTGAGTATTGAGTATTGAAGGTTGAGGATTGTGGATTGAGTATTGAGGATTGAATATTGAAGATTGAGTATTGATGCCTGAGGATTGAGGATTGAGGATTGAGTATTGAGAATTGAGGATTGATGGTTGAGTATTGAGGATTGAGGATTGAGTATTGAGTGTTGAAGATTGAGGATTGATGATTGAAGTTTGAGGATTGGGGATTGAGGATTGAGGAATGAGTATTGAAGATTGAGGATTGATGATTGAGGATTGAGGATTGAGGATTGGGTATTGAGGATTGAGCATTGAGGTTTGAGGACTGAGAGCTGAGGATTGAGGATTGAGGATTGAGGATTGAGGATGAGGGCTGAGGGCTGAGAATTGAGGTTTGAGGACTGAGGACTGAGGATTGAGGATTGAGAATTGAGGATTGAGGTTTGTGGAACGAGGATTGAGGATTGAGGATTGAGAATTGAGGATTGAGGACTGAGGATTGAAGATTGAGAATTGGGTATTGAGGATTGAAGAATGAGGATTGAAGATTGAGTGTTGAGGATTGAAGATTGAGGATTGAGGATTGAGTACTGAGGATTGAGGATTGAAGATTGAGGATCGAGGATTGAGAATTGAAGATTGAGTATTGAGGACTGAAGATTGACGATTGAGGATTGAAGATTGAGGATTGGGGATTGAGGATTGAGGATTGAGCATTGAAGAGTGAGGATTGGGGATTCAGGATTGACGACTGAGGATTGAGTATTGAGGATTGAAGGTTGAGTATTGATGATTGAAGATTGAGGATTGAGGATTGAGGGTTGAGGATTGAGGACGAGGACTGACGGTTGAGGAATGAGGTTTGAGGATTGAGGGTTGTGGATTGAGGACGAGGACTGAGGGTTGAATATTGATGTTTGATGCCTGAGGATTGAGGATTGAAAATTGAGGATTGAGGATTGAGGATTGAGGATTGAGGATTGAGCATTGAATATTGAGGATTGGGGATTGAGGATTGAAGATTGAGTATTGATGATTGAATATTGAGGATTGATAATTGAGAATTGATGATTGAGGATTGAGGATTGAGTATTGAGGATTGAAGGTTGAGGATTGAGGATTGAGGATTGAGGATTGATTATTGAGGATTGAGGATTGAGGATTGAGGATTGAAGATTGAGTATTGAGGATTGAAGATTGAGGATTAAGGATTGAGGATTGGGGATTGAGGATCTAGGATTGGAGATTGATTATTGGGTTTGAAGATTGAGGATTGAGGATTGAAGATTGCTAATTGAGAATTGAGGATGAGGACTGAGGGTTGAGGATTGAGGTTTGAGGAGCGAGGATTGAGGATTGAGGATTGAGGACAGAGGATTGACGATTGAGTATTGAAGATAGAGGATTTATGACTGAGGATTGAGGATTGAGGATTGAGGATTGAGGATTGAGGATTGAGGATTGAGGATTGAAGATTGAGTATTGAGGATTGAATATTGAGGATTGAGGTTTGAGGATTGAGAATGAGGGCTGAGGGTTGAGGATTGAGGTTTGAGTATAGAATCCTGAGAATTCAGGATATTCTATTGAGCATTGAGAATATAGGATTGATGGTTGAGGACTGAGGATTGAGGATTGAGAATTCAGGGTTCAGGATCGAGGATTGAAGATTGAGGATTGGGTATTGAGGATTGAAGAATGAGGATTGAGGATTGAGGATTGAGGATTGAGGATTGAGGATTGAAGATTGAGGATTGGGTATTGAGGATTGAAGAATGAGGATTGAGGGTTTAGGATTGAGGATTTAGGATTGAGTATTGAGCATTGAAGATTGAGGATTGGGTATTGAGGATTGAAGAATGAGGATTGAGGATTGAGGATTGAGGATAGAGGATTGAGGATTGAAGATTGAGGATTGGGTATTGAGGATTGAAGAATGAGGATTGAGGGTTGAGGATAGAGGATTGAGGATTGAGTATTGAGTATTGATGGTTGAGGATTGTGGACTGAGGATTGAGGATTGAGGATTGAATATTGAAGATTGAGTATTGATGCCTGAGGATTGAGGATTGAGGATTGAGTATTGAGAATTGAGGATTGATGGTTGAGTATTGAGGATTGAGGATTGAGTATTGAGTGTTGAAGATTGAGGATTGATGATTGAAGATTGAGGATTGGGGATTGAGGATTGAGGAATGAGTATTGAAGATTGAGGAGCGATGATTGAGGATTGAGGATTGAGGATTGGGTATTGAGGATTGAGCATTGAGGTTTGAGGACTGAGGGCTGAGGATTGAGGATTGAGGATTGAGGATTGAGGATGAGGGCTCAGGGTTGAGGATTGAGGTTTGAGGACTGAGGACTGAGGATTGAGGATTGAGGATTGAGGATTCAGTGTTGGACAATGATGATTGATGGTTGAAGATTGATGGTTGGGGATTCAGGATTGAGGAATGAGTATTGAAGATTGAGGATTGATGATTGAGGATTGAGCATTGAGGATTGAAGATTGAGGATTGGGTATTGAGGATTGAAGAATGAGGATTGAGGATTGAAGATTGAGTATTGAGGATTGAAGTTTGAGGATTGAGTATTGACGATTGAGGGTTGAGGTTTGAAGATTGAGGATTGAGGATTGAGGGCTGAGGATTGAGGATTGAGGATTGAAGATTGCATATTGATGATTGAATATTGAGGACTGAGTATTGAAGGTTGTGGATTGAGGACTAGGACTGAGGGTTGAATATTGATGTTTGAGGTCTGAGGATTAAGGATTGAGGATTGAGAATTGAGGATTGAGGATTGAGGGTTGAAGATTGAGGATTGGGTATTGAGGTTTGAAGAATGAGGATTGATGATTGAGGTTTGAGGATTGAGGATTGCAGATTGAGTATTGAGGATTGAAGATTGAGGATTGAGGATTGAGGATTGAAGATTGAGGATTGAGGATTGAGGATTGAGGATTGAGGATTGAAGATTGGGCATTGAGGATTGAAGATTGAGGATTGAGTATAGACGATTGAGGATTGAGGTTTGAAGATTGAGGATTGAGGATTGATGGTTGAGTATTGAGGATTGAGGATTGAAGATTGCATATTGATGATTGAATATTGAGGACTGAGAATTGAAGGTTGTGGATTGAGGACGAGGACTGAGGGTTGAATATTGATGTTTGAGGTCTGAGGATTAAGGATTGAGGATTGAAAATTGAGGATTGAGGATTGAGGATTGAAGATTGAGGATTGGGTATTGAGGTTTGAAGAATGAGGATTGATGATTGAGGTTTGAGGATTGAGGATTGCAGATTGAGTATTGAGGATTGAAGATTGAGGATTGAGGATTGAGGATTGAAGATTGAGGATTGAGGATTGAGGATTGAGGATTGAGGATTGAAGATTGAGTATTGAGGATTGAAGATTGAGGATTGAGGATTGAGTACTGAGGATTGAGGATTGAGGACTGAGGATTGAAGATTGAGAATTGAAGATTGAGTATTGAGCACTGAATATTGACGATTGAGTATTGAAGATTGAGGATTGAGGATTGAGGACAGAGGATTGACGATTGAGTATTGAAGATAGAGGATTTATGACTGAGGATTGAGGATTGAGGATTGAGGATTGAGGATTGAGGATTGAGGATTGAGGATTGAAGATTGAGTATTGAGGATTGAATATTGAGGATTGAGGTTTGAGGATTGAGAATGAGGGCTGAGGGTTGAGGATTGAGGTTTGAGTATAGAATCCTGAAAATTCAGGATATTCTATTGAGCATTGAAAATATAGGATTGATGGTTGAGGACTGAGGATTGAGGATTGAGAATTCAGGATTCAGGATCGAGGATTGAAGATTGAGGATTGGGTATTGAGGATTGAAGAATGAGGATTGAGGATTGAGGATTGAGGATCGAGGATTGAGGATTGAAGATTGAGGATTGGGTATTGAGGATTGAAGAATGAGGATTGAGGGTTTAGGATTGAGGATTGAAGATTGAGGATTGGGTATTGAGGATTGAAGAATGAGGATTGAGGGTTTAGGATTGAGGATTTAGGATTGAGTATTGAGCATTGAAGATTGAGGATTGGGTATTGAGGATTGAAGAATGAGGATTGAGGATTGAGGATTGAGGATAGAGGATTGAGGATTGAAGATTGAGGATTGGGTATTGAGGATTGAAGAATGAGGATTGAGGGTTGAGGATAGAGGATTGAGGATTGAGTATTGAGTATTGAAGGTTGAGGATTGTGGATTGAGGATTGAGGACTGAGGATTGAATATTGAAGATTGAGTATTGATGCCTGAGGATTGAGGATTGAGGATTGAGTATTGAGAATTGAGGATTGATGGTTGAGTATTGAGGATTGAGGATTGAGTATTGAGTGTTGAAGATTGAGGATTGATGATTGAAGATTGAGGATTGGGGATTGAGGATTGAGGAATGAGTAATGAAGATTGAGGAGTGATGATTGAGGATTGAGGATTGAGGATTGGGTATTGAGGATTGAGCATTGAGGTTTGAGGACTGAGGGCTGAGGATTGAGGATTGAGGATTGAGGATTGAGGATGAGGGCTGAGGGTTGAGGATTGAGGTTTGAGGACTGAGGACTGAGGATTGAGGATTGAGGATTGAGGATTCAGTGTTGGACAATGATGATTGATGGTTGAAGATTGATGGTTGGGGATTGAGGATTGAGGAATGAGTATTGAAGGTTGAGGATTGATGATTGAGGATTGAGCATTGAGGATTGAAGATTGAGGATTGGGTATTGAGGATTGAAGAATGAGGATTGAGGATTGAAGATTGAGTATTGAGGATTGAAGTTTGAGGATTGAGTATTAACGATTGAGGATTGAGGTTTGAAGATTGAGGATTGAGGATTGAGGGCTGAGGATTGAGGATTGAGGATTGAAGATTGCATATTGATGATTGAATATTGAGGACTGAGTATTGAAGGTTGTGGATTGAGGACGAGGACTGAGGGTTGAATATTGATGTTTGAGGTCTGAGGATTAAGGATTGAGGATTGAGAATTGAGGATTGAGGATTGAGGATTGAAGATTGAGGATTGGGTATTGAGGTTTGAAGAATGAGGATTGATGATTGAGATTTGAGGATTGAGGATTGCAGATTGAGTATTGAGGATTGAAGATTGAGGATTGAGGATTGAGGATTGAAGATTGAGGATTGAGGATTGAGGATTGAGGATTGAGGATTGAGGATTGATGATT
This sequence comes from Calliopsis andreniformis, assembly GCF_051401765.1. Taxonomy (NCBI): domain Eukaryota; kingdom Metazoa; phylum Arthropoda; class Insecta; order Hymenoptera; family Andrenidae; genus Calliopsis; species Calliopsis andreniformis. The sequence continues at coordinate 514,577 of NW_027480570.1, forward strand.
GATGATTGAAGATTGATTATTGATGATTGAAGATTGAGGATTGAGGATTGAGGGTTGAGGATTGAGGACGAGGACTGACGGTTGAGGATTGAGGTTTGAGGATTGAGGATTGAGGATTGAGGACTGAGGCTTGAGGATTGAGGATTGAGTATTGAGGATTGACGCTTGAGGATTGAGGATCTAGGATTGGAGATTGATTTTTGGGGATTGAAGATTGAGGATTGAGGATTGAGGATTGCTAATTGAGAATTGAGGATGAGGACTGAGGGTTGAGGATTGAGGTTTGAGGAACGAGGATTGAGGATTGAGGATTGAGGACTGAGGATTGGCGATTGAGTATTGAATATTGAGAATTTATGACTGAGGATTCAGGATTGAGGATTGAGGATTGAGGATTGAGGATTGAAGATTGAGTATTGGGGATTGAATATTGAGGATTGAGGATTGAGGATTGAGAATGAGGGCTGAGGGTTGAGGATTGAGGTTTGAGTATAGAATCCTGAGAATTCAGGATATTCTATTGAGCATTGAGAATTTAGGATTGATGGTTGTGGACTGAGGATTGAGGATTGAGAATTCAGGATTGAGGATCGAGGATTGAAGATTGAGGATTGGGTATTGAGGATTGAAGAATGAGGATTGAAGATTGAGGATTGAGGATTGAGGATTGAGGATTGAGGATTGAGGATTGAGGATTGAGGATTGAGGATTGATGATTGAGTTTTGAGGATTGAGGATTGAGCATTGAGGTTTGAGGACTGAGGGCTGAGGATTGGGGATTGAGGATTGATGATTGAGGATTGAGGATTGAGGATTGACGATTGAGGATTGAGTATTGAGGATTGAGGATTGAGTACTGATGATTGAAGATTGAGGATTGAGGATTGAGGGTTGAGGATTGAGGACGAGGACTGACGGTTGAGGATTGAGGTTTGAGGATTGAGGATTGAGGATTGAGGACTGAGGCTTGAGGATTGACGATTGAGCATAGAGGATTGAAGATTGAGGACTGGCGATTGAGGATTGAAGATTGAGGATTAAGGACTGAGGATTGGGGATTGAGGATCTAGGATTGGAGATTGATTTTTGGGGATTGAAGATTGAGGATTGAGGATTGAGGATTGCTAATTGAGAATTGAGTATGAGGACTGAGGGTTGAGGATTGAGTATTGAGGATTGAAGATTGAGGATTGAGGTTTGAGGATTGAGAATGAGGGCTGAGGGTTGAGGATTGAGGTTTGAGTATAGAATCCTGAGAATTCAGGATATTCTATTGAGCATTGAGAATATAGGATTGATGGTTGAGGACTGAGGATTGAGGATTGAGAATTCAGGATTCAGGATCGAGGATTGAAGATTGAGGATTGGGTATTGAGGATTGAAGAATGAGGATTAAGGATTGAGGATTGAGAATTGAGGATTGAGGATTGAGGATTGAAGATTGAGGAATGGGTATTAAGGACTTAAGAATGAGGATTGAGGATTGAGGATTGAGGATTGAGGATTGCAGATTGAGTATTGAGGATTGAAGATTGAGGATTCAGGATTGAGGATTGAGGATTGAGGATTGAGGATTGAGGATTGAGGATTGAAGATTGGGTATTGAGGATTGAAAATTGAAGATTGAGGATTGAGGATTGAGGATTGAGCATTGAAGATTGAGGATTGGGGATTGAGGATTGACGATTGAGGATTGAGTATTGAGGATTGAGGATTGAGTACTGATGATTGAAGATTGAGGATTGAGGATTGAGGGTTGAGGATTGAGGACGAGGACTGACGGTTGAGGATTGAGGTTTGAGGATTGAGGATTGAGGATTGAGGACTGAGGCTTGAGGATTGACGATTGAGCATAGAGGATTGAAGATTGAGGACTGGCGATTGAGGATTGAAGATTGAGGATTAAGGACTGAGGATTGGGGATTGAGGATCTAGGATTGGAGATTGATTTTTGGGGATTGAAGATTGAGGATTGAGGATTGAGGATTGCTAATTGAGAATTGAGTATGAGGACTGAGGATTGAGGATTGAGTATTGAGGATTGAAGATTGAGGATTGAGGTTTGAGGATTGAGAATGAGGGCTGAGGGTTGAGGATTGAGGTTTGAGTATAGAATCCTGAGAATTCAGGATATTCTATTGAGCATTGAGAATATAGGATTGATGGTTGAGGACTGAGGATTGAGGATTGAGAATTCAGGATTCAGGATCGAGGATTGAAGATTGAGGATTGGGTATTGAGGATTGAAGAATGAGGATTGAGGATTGAGGATTGAGGATTGAGGATTGAGGATTGAAGATTGAGGATTGGGTATTGAGGATTGAAGAATGAGGATTGAGGGTTTAGGATTGAGGATTTAGGATTGAGTATTGAGCATTGAAGGTTGAGGATTGTGGATTGAGTATTGAGGATTGAGGATTGAATATTGAAGATTGAGTATTGATGCCTGAGTATTGAGGATTGAGGATTGAGGATTGAGAATTCAGGATTGAGGATCGAGGATTGAAGATTGAGGATTGGGTATTGAGGATTGAAGAATGAGGATTGAGGATTGAGGATTGAGGATAGAGGATTGAGGATTGAAGATTGAGGATTGGGTATTGTGGATTGAAGAATGAGGATTGAGGGTTGAGGATAGAGGATTGAGGATTGAGTATTGAGTATTGAAGGTTGAGGATTGTGGATTGAGGATTGAGGATTGAATATTGAAGATTGAGTATTGATGCCTGAGGATTGAGGATTGAGGATTGAGTATTGAGAATTGAGGATTGATGGTTGAGTATTGAGGATTGAGGATTGAGTATTGAGTGTTGAAGATTGAGGATTGATGATTGAAGTTTGAGGATTGGGGATTGAGGATTGAGGAATGAGTATTGAAGATTGAGGATTGATGATTGAGGATTGAGGATTGAGGATTGGGTATTGAGGATTGAGCATTGAGGTTTGAGGACTGAGAGCTGAGGATTGAGGATTGAGGATTGAGGATTGAGGATGAGGGCTGAGGGCTGAGAATTGAGGTTTGAGGACTGAGGACTGAGGATTGAGGATTGAGAATTGAGGATTGAGGTTTGTGGAACGAGGATTGAGGATTGAGGATTGAGAATTGAGGATTGAGGACTGAGGATTGAAGATTGAGAATTGGGTATTGAGGATTGAAGAATGAGGATTGAAGATTGAGTGTTGAGGATTGAAGATTGAGGATTGAGGATTGAGTACTGAGGATTGAGGATTGAGGATTGAGGATCGAAGATTGAGAATTGAAGATTGAGTATTGAGGACTGAAGATTGACGATTGTGGATTGAAGATTGAGGATTGGGGATTGAGGATTGAGGATTGAGCATTGAAGAGTGAGGATTGGGGATTCAGGATTGACGACTGAGGATTGAGTATTGAGGATTGAAGGTTGAGTATTGATGATTGAAGATTGAGGATTGAGGATTGAGGGTTGAGGATTGAGGACGAGGACTGACGGTTGAGGAATGAGGTTTGAGGATTGAGGGTTGTGGATTGAGGACGAGGACTGAGGGTTGAATATTGATGTTTGATGCCTGAGGATTGAGGATTGAAAATTGAGGATTGAGGATTGAGGATTGGGGATTGAGGATTGAGCATTGAAGATTGAGGATTGGGGATTGAGGATTGAAGATTGAGTATTGATGATTGAAAATTGAGGATTGAGGATTGAGGATTGAGGATTGAGGATTGAGCATTGAAGATTGAGGATTGGGGATTGAGGATAGAAGATTGAGTATTGATGATTGAATATTGAGGATTGATAATTGAGAATTGATGATTGAGGATTGAGGATTGAGTATTGAGGATTGAAGGTTGAGGATTGAGGATTGAGGATTGAGGATTGATGATTGAGGATTGAGGATTGAGGATTGAGGATTGAAGATTGAGTATTGAGGATTGAAGATTGAGGATTAAGGATTGAGGATTGGGGATTGAGGATCTAGGATTGGAGATTGATTATTGGGTTTGAAGATTGAGGATTGAGGATTGAGGATTGCTAATTGAGAATTGAGGATGAGGACTGAGGGTTGAGGATTGAGGTTTGAGGAGCGAGGATTGAGGATTGAGGATTGAAGATTGAGTATTGAGGATTGAATATTGAGGATTGAGGTTTGAGGATTGAGAATGAGGGCTGAGGGTTGAGGATTGAGGTTTGAGTATAGAATCCTGAGAATTCAGGATATTCTATTGAGCATTGAGAATATAGGATTGATGGTTGAGGACTGAGGATTGAGGATTGAGAATTCAGGGTTCAGGATCGAGGATTAAAGATTGAGGATTGGGTATTGAGGATTGAAGAATGAGGATTGAGGATTGAGGATTGAGGATTGGGGATTGAGGATTGAAGATTGAGGATTGGGTATTGAGGACTGAAGAATTAGGATTGAGAGTTGAGGATTGAGAATAGAGGATTCAGGGTTGAAGATTGAGGATTGGGTATTGAGGATTGAAGAATGAGGATTGAGGATTGAAGATTGAGGATTGGGTATTGAGGATTGAAGAATGAGGATTGAGGATGAGGATTGAGGATTGAGGATTGAGGATTGAAGATTGAGGATTGGGTATTGAGGATTGAAGAATGAGGATTGAGGATTGAGGATTGAGGATTGAGGATTGAAGATTGAGTATTGAGGATTGAAGATTGAGGGTTGAGGAATGAGGACTGAGTATTGAGGATTGAAGATTGAGTATTGAGGATTGAAGATTGAGGATTGAGTATTGAGGATTGAAGATTGAATATTGAGGACTGAGGATAGAGGGTTGTGGATTGAGAACGAGGACTGAGGGTTGAATATTGATGTTTGAGGTCTGAGGATTAAGGATTGAGGATTGAGAATTGAGGATTGAGGATTGAGGATTGAAGATTGAGGAATGGGTATTGAGGACTGAAGAATGAGGATTGAGGATTGAGGATTGAGGATTGAGGATTGCAGATTGAGTATTGAGGATTGAAGATTGAGGATTCAGGATTGAGGATTGAGGATTGAGGATTGAGGATTGGGGATTGAGGATTGAAGATTGGGTATTGAGGATTGAAAATTGAGGATTGAGGATTGAGGATTGAGGATTGAGGATTGAGCATTGAAGATTGAGGATTGGGGATTGAGGATTGAAGATTGAGTATTGATGATTGAATATTGAGGATTGATAATTGAGAATTGATGATTGAGGATTGAGGATTGAGTATTGAGGATTGAAGGTTGAGGATTGAGGATTGAGGATTGAGGGTTGATGATTGAGGATTGAGGATTGAGGATTGAGGATTGAAGATTGAGTATTGAGGATTGAAGATTGAGGATTAAGGATTGAGGATTGGGGATTGAGGATCTAGGATTGGAGATTGATTATTGGGTTTGAAGATTGAGGATTGAGGATTGAGGATTGCTAATTGAGAATTGAGGATGAGGACTGAGGGTTGAGGATTGAGGTTTGAGGAGCGAGGATTGAGGATTGAGGATTGAGGACAGAGGATTGACGATTGAGTATTGAAGATAGAGGATTTATGACTGAGGATTGAGGATTGAGGATTGAGGATTGAGGATTGAGGATTGAGGATTGAGGATTGAAGATTGAGTATTGAGGATTGAATATTGAGGATTGAGGTTTGAGGATTGAGAATGAGGGCTGAGGGTTGAGGATTGAGGTTTGAGTATAGAATCCTGAGAATTCAGGATATTCTATTGAGCATTGAGAATATAGGATTGATGGTTGAGGACTGAGGATTGAGGATTGAGAATTCAGGGTTCAGGATCGAGGATTGAAGATTGAGGATTGGGTATTGAGGATTGAAGAATGAGGATTGAGGATTGAGGATTGAGGATTGAGGATTGAGGATTGAAGATTGAGGATTGAGGATTGAAGTTTGAGGATTGAGTATTGACGATTGAGGATTGAGGTTTGAAGATTGAGGATTGAGGATTGAGGGCTGAGGATTGAGGATTGAGGATTGAAGATTGCATATTGATGATTGAATATTGAGGACTGAGTATTGAAGGTTGTGGATTGAGGACGAGGACTGAGGGTTGAATATTGATGTTTGAGGTCTGAGGATTAAGGATTGAGGATTGAGAATTGAGGATTGAGGATTGAGGATTGAAGATTGAGGATTGGGTATTGAGGTTTGAAGAATGAGGATTGAGGATTGAGGTTTGAGGATTGAGGATTGCAGATTGAGTATTGAGGATTGAAGATTGAGGATGGAGGATTGAGGATTGAGGATTGAAGATTGAGGATTGAGGATTGAGGATTGAGGATTGAAGATTGAAGATTGAGTATTGAAGATTGAGGATTGAGGATTGAGGATTGAGGATTGAGGATTCAGTGTTGGACAATGAGTATTGATGGTTGAAGATTGAGGGTTGGGGATTGAGGATTGAGGAATGAGTATTGAAGATTGAGAATTGATGATTGAGGATTGAGCATTGAGGATTGAAGATTGAGGATTGGGTATTGAGGATTGAAGAATTAGGATTTAGAATTGAGGATTGGGGATAGAGGATTGAGGGTTGAAGGTTGAGGATTGGGTATTGAGGATTGAAGAATGAGGATTGAGGATTGAACATTCAGGATTGGGTATTGAGGATTGAAGAATGAGGATTGAGGATTGAGGCTTGAGGATTGAGGACTGAGGATTGAAGATTGAGGATTGGGTATTGAGGATTGAAGAATGAGGATTGAGGATTGAGGATTGAGGATTGAGGATTGAAGATTGAGTATTGAGGATTGAATATTGAGGATTGAGGATTGAGGATTGAGGATTGATGATTGATGATTGAAGATTGATTATTGATGATTGAAGATTGAGGATTGAGGATTGAGGGTTGAGGATTGAGGACGAGGACTGACGGTTGAGGATTGAGGTTTGAGGATTGAGGATTGAGGATTGAGGACTGAGGCTTGAGGATTGAGGATTGAGTATTGAGGATTGACGCTTGAGGATTGAGGATCTAGGATTGGAGATTGATTTTTGGGGATTGAAGATTGAGGATTGAGGATTGAGGATTGCTAATTGAGAATTGAGGATGAGGACTGAGGGTTGAGGATTGAGGTTTGAGGAACGAGGATTGAGGATTGAGGATTGAGGACTGAGGATTGGCGATTGAGTATTGAATATTGAGAATTTATGACTGAGGATTCAGGATTGAGGATTGAGGATTGAGGATTGAGGATTGAAGATTGAGTATTGGGGATTGAATAATGAGGATTGAGGATTGAGGATTGAGAATGAGGGCTGAGGGTTGAGGATTGAGGTTTGAGTATAGAATCCTGAGAATTCAGGATATTCTATTGAGCATTGAGAATTTAGGATTGATGGTTGTGGACTGAGGATTGAGGATTGAGAATTCAGGGTTCAGGATCGAGGATTGAAGATTGAGGATTGGGTATTGAGGATTGAAGAATGAGGATTGAGGATTGAGGATTGAGGATTGAGGATTGAGGATTGAAGATTGAGGATTGGGTATTGAGGATTGAAGAATGAGGATTGAGGATTGATGATTGAGGATAGAGGATTGAGGATTGAAGATTGAGGATTGGGTATTGAGGATTGAAGATTGAGTATTGATGATTGAAGATTGAGCATGAAGGATTGAGGGTTGAGGATTGAGGACGAGGACTGACGGTTGAGGAATGAGGTTTGAGGATTGAGGGTTGAGGATAGAGGATTGAGGATTGAGTATTGAGTATTGAAGGTTGAGGATTGTGGATTGAGGATTGAGGACTGAGGATTGAATATTGAAGATTGAGTATTGATGCCTGAGGATTGAGGATTGAGGATTGAGTATTGAGAATTGAGGATTGATGGTTGAGTATTGAGGATTGAGGATTGAGTATTGAGTGTTGAAGATTGAGGATTGATGATTGAAGATTGAGGATTGGGGATTGAGGATTGAGGAATGAGTATTGAAGATTGAGGAGTGATGATTGAGGATTGAGGATTGAGGATTGGGTATTGAGGATTGAGCATTGAGGTTTGAGGACTGAGGGCTGAGGATTGAGGATTGAGGATTGAGGATTGAGGATGAGGGCTGAGGGTTGAGGATTGAGGTTTGAGGACTGAGGACTGAGGATTGAGGATTGAGGATTGAGGATTCAGTGTTGGACAATGATGATTGATGGTTGAAGATTGATGGTTGGGGATTGAGGATTGAGGAATGAGTATTGAAGATTGAGGATTGATGATTGAGGATTGAGCATTGAGGATTGAAGATTGAGGATTGGGTATTGAGGATTGAAGAATGAGGATTGAGGATTGAAGATTGAGTATTGAGGATTGAAGTTTGAGGATTGAGTATTAACGATTGAGGATTGAGGTTTGAAGATTGAGGATTGAGGATTGAGGGCTGAGGATTGAGGATTGAGGATTGAAGATTGCATATTGATGATTGAATATTGAGGACTGAGTATTGAAGGTTGTGGATTGAGGACGAGGACTGAGGGTTGAATATTGATGTTTGAGGTCTGAGGATTAAGGATTGAGGATTGAGAATTGAGGATTGAGGATTGAGGATTGAAGATTGAGGATTGGGTATTGAGGTTTGAAGAATGAGGATTGATGATTGAGGTTTGAGGATTGAGGATTGCAGATTGAGTATTGAGGATTGAAGATTGAGGATTGAGGATTGAGGATTGAAGATTGAGGATTGAGGATTGAGGATTGAGGATTGAGGATTGAAGATTGAGTATTGAGGATTGAAGATTGAGGATTGAGGATTGAGTACTGAGGATTGAGGATTGAGGACTGAGGATTGAAGATTGAGAATTGAAGATTGAGTATTGAGCACTGAATATTGACGATTGAGTATTGAAGATTGAGGATTGAGGATTGAGGATTGAGGATTGAGTATTCAGTGTTGGGCAATGAGGATTGATGGTTGAAGATTGAGGATTTGGGATTGAGTATTGAAGATTGAGGATTGATGATTGAGGATTGAGGATTGAGGATTGAAGATTGAGGATTGGGTATTGAGGATTGAAGAATTAGGATTGAGAATTGAGGATTGAGGATAGAGGATTGAGGGTTGAAGATTGAGGATTGGGTATTGAGGATTGAAGAATGAGGATTGAGGATTGAGGATTGAGGATTGAGGATTGAAGATAGAGTATTGAGGATTGAATATTGAGGATTGAGGATTGAGGATTGAGGATTGATGATTGATGATTGAAGATTGATTATTGATGATTGAAGATTGAGGATTGAGGATTGAGGGTTGAGGATTGAGGACGAGGACTGACGGTTGAGGATTGAGGTTTGAGGATTGAGGATTGAGGATTGAGGACTGAGGCTTGAGGATTGAGGATTGAGTATTGAGGATTGACGCTTGAGGATTGAGGATCTAGGATTGGAGATTGATTTTTGGGGATTGAAGATTGAGGATTGAGGATTGAGGATTGCTAATTGAGAATTGAGGATGAGGACTGAGGGTTGAGGATAAGAGGTTTGAGGAACGAGGATTGAGGATTGAGGATTGAGGACTGAGGATTGGCGATTGAGTATTGAATATTGAGAATTTATGACTGAGGATTCAGGATTGAGGATTGAGGATTGAGGATTGAGGATTGAAGATTGAGTATTGGGGATTGAATATTGAGGATTGAGGATTGAGGATTGAGAATGAGGGCTGAGGGTTGAGGATTGAGGTTTGAGTATAGAATCCTGAGAATTCAGGATATTCTATTGAGCATTGAGAATTTAGGATTGATGGTTGTGGACTGAGGATTGAGGATTGAGAATTCAGGATTGAGGATCGAGGATTGAAGATTGAGGATTGGGTATTGAGGATTGAAGAATGAGGATTGAAGATTGAGGATTGAGGATTGAGGATTGAGGATTGAGGATTGAGGATTGAGGATTGAGGATTGAGGATTGATGATTGAGTTTTGAGGATTGAGGATTGAGCATTGAGGTTTGAGGACTGAGGGCTGAGGATTGAGGATTGAGGATTGATGATTGAGGATTGAGGATTGAGGATTGACGATTGAGGATTGAGTATTGAGGATTGAGGATTGAGTACTGATGATTGAAGATTGAGGATTGAGGATTGAGGGTTGAGGATTGAGGACGAGGACTGACGGTTGAGGATTGAGGTTTGAGGATTGAGGATTGAGGATTGAGGACTGAGGCTTGAGGATTGACGATTGAGCATAGAGGATTGAAGATTGAGGACTGGCGATTGAGGATTGAAGATTGAGGATTAAGGACTGAGGATTGGGGATTGAGGATCTAGGATTGGAGATTGATTTTTGGGGATTGAAGATTGAGGATTGAGGATTGAGGATTGCTAATTGAGAATTGAGTATGAGGACTGAGGGTTGAGGATTGAGTATTGAGGATTGAAGATTGAGGATTGAGGTTTGAGGATTGTGAATGAGGGCTGAGGGTTGAGGATTGAGGTTTGAGTATAGAATCCTGAGAATTCAGGATATTCTATTGAGCATTGAGAATATAGGATTGATGGTTGTGGACTGAGGATTGAGGATTGAGAATTCAGGATTCAGGATCGAGGATTGAAGATTGAGGATTGGGTATTGAGGATTGAAGAATGAGGATTAAGGATTGAGGATTGAGAATTGAGGATTGAGGATTGAGGATTGAAGATTGAGGAATGGGTATTAAGGACTTAAGAATGAGGATTGAGGATTGAGGATTGAGGATTGAGGATTGCAGATTGAGTATTGAGGATTGAAGATTGAGGATTCAGGATTGAGGATTGAGGATTGAGGATTGAGGATTGAGGATTGAGGATTGAAGATTGGGTATTGAGGATTGAAAATTGAAGATTGAGGATTGAGGATTGAGGATTGAGCATTGAAGATTGAGGATTGGGGATTGAGGATTGACGATTGAGGATTGAGTATTGAGGATTGAGGATTGAGTACTGATGATTGAAGATTGAGGATTGAGGATTGAGGGTTGAGGATTGAGGACGAGGACTGACGGTTGAGGATTGAGGTTTGAGGATTGAGGATTGAGGATTGAGGACTGAGGCTTGAGGATTGACGATTGAGCATAGAGGATTGAAGATTGAGGACTGGCGATTGAGGATTGAAGATTGAGGATTAAGGACTGAGGATTGGGGATTGAGGATCTAGGATTGGAGATTGATTTTTGGGGATTGAAGATTGAGGATTGAGGATTGAGGATTGCTAATTGAGAATTGAGTATGAGGACTGAGGATTGAGGATTGAGTATTGAGGATTGAAGATTGAGGATTGAGGTTTGAGGATTGAGAATGAGGGCTGAGGGTTGAGGATTGAGGTTTGAGTATAGAATCCTGAGAATTCAGGATATTCTATTGAGCATTGAGAATATAGGATTGATGGTTGAGGACTGAGGATTGAGGATTGAGAATTCAGGATTCAGGATCGAGGATTGAAGATTGAGGATTGGGTATTGAGGATTGAAGAATGAGGATTGAGGATTGAGGATTGAGGATTGAGGATTGAGGATTGAAGATTGAGTATTGGGTATTGAGGATTGAAGAATGAGGATTGAGGGTTTAGGATTGAGGATTTAGGATTGAGTATTGAGCATTGAAGGTTGAGGATTGTGGATTGAGTATTGAGGATTGAGGATTGAATATTGAAGATTGAGTATTGATGCCTGAGTATTGAGGATTGAGGATTGAGGATTGAGAATTCAGGATTGAGGATCGAGGATTGAAGATTGAGGATTGGGTATTGAGGATTGAAGAATGAGGATTGAGGATTGATGATTGAGGATAGAGGATTGAGGATTGAAGATTGAGGATTGGGTATTGAGGATTGAAGAATGAGGATTGAGGGTTGAGGATAGAGGATTGAGGATTGAGTATTGAGTATTGAAGGTTGAGGATTGTGGATTGAGTATTGAGGATTGAATATTGAAGATTGAGTATTGATGCCTGAGGATTGAGGATTGAGGATTGAGTATTGAGAATTGAGGATTGATGGTTGAGTATTGAGGATTGAGGATTGAGTATTGAGTGTTGAAGATTGAGGATTGATGATTGAAGTTTGAGGATTGGGGATTGAGGATTGAGGAATGAGTATTGAAGATTGAGGATTGATGATTGAGGATTGAGGATTGAGGATTGGGTATTGAGGATTGAGCATTGAGGTTTGAGGACTGAGAGCTGAGGATTGAGGATTGAGGATTGAGGATTGAGGATGAGGGCTGAGGGCTGAGAATTGAGGTTTGAGGACTGAGGACTGAGGATTGAGGATTGAGAATTGAGGATTGAGGTTTGTGGAACGAGGATTGAGGATTGAGGATTGAGAATTGAGGATTGAGGACTGAGGATTGAAGATTGAGAATTGGGTATTGAGGATTGAAGAATGAGGATTGAAGATTGAGTGTTGAGGATTGAAGATTGAGGATTGAGGATTGAGTACTGAGGATTGAGGATTGAAGATTGAGGATCGAGGATTGAGAATTGAAGATTGAGTATTGAGGACTGAAGATTGACGATTGAGGATTGAAGATTGAGGATTGGGGATTGAGGATTGAGGATTGAGCATTGAAGAGTGAGGATTGGGGATTCAGGATTGACGACTGAGGATTGAGTATTGAGGATTGAAGGTTGAGTATTGATGATTGAAGATTGAGGATTGAGGATTGAGGGTTGAGGATTGAGGACGAGGACTGACGGTTGAGGAATGAGGTTTGAGGATTGAGGGTTGTGGATTGAGGACGAGGACTGAGGGTTGAATATTGATGTTTGATGCCTGAGGATTGAGGATTGAAAATTGAGGATTGAGGATTGAGGATTGAGGATTGAGGATTGAGCATTGAATATTGAGGATTGGGGATTGAGGATTGAAGATTGAGTATTGATGATTGAATATTGAGGATTGATAATTGAGAATTGATGATTGAGGATTGAGGATTGAGTATTGAGGATTGAAGGTTGAGGATTGAGGATTGAGGATTGAGGATTGATGATTGAGGATTGAGGATTGAGGATTGAGGATTGAAGATTGAGTATTGAGGATTGAAGATTGAGGATTAAGGATTGAGGATTGGGGATTGAGGATCTAGGATTGGAGATTGATTATTGGGTTTGAAGATTGAGGATTGAGGATTGAAGATTGCTAATTGAGATTGAGGATGAGGACTGAGGGTTGAGGATTGAGGTTTGAGGAGCGAGGATTGAGGATTGAGGATTGAGGACAGAGGATTGACGATTGAGTATTGAAGATAGAGGATTTATGACTGAGGATTGAGGATTGAGGATTGAGGATTGAGGATTGAGGATTGAGGATTGAGGATTGAAGATTGAGTATTGAGGATTGAATATTGAGGATTGAGGTTTGAGGATTGAGAATGAGGGCTGAGGGTTGAGGATTGAGGTTTGAGTATAGAATCCTGAGAATTCAGGATATTCTATTGAGCATTGAGAATATAGGATTGATGGTTGAGGACTGAGGATTGAGGATTGAGAATTCAGGGTTCAGGATCGAGGATTGAAGATTGAGGATTGGGTATTGAGGATTGAAGAATGAGGATTGAGGATTGAGGATTGAGGATTGAGGATTGAGGATTGAAGATTGAGGATTGGGTATTGAGGATTGAAGAATGAGGATTGAGGGTTTAGGATTGAGGATTTAGGATTGAGTATTGAGCATTGAAGATTGAGGATTGGGTATTGAGGATTGAAGAATGAGGATTGAGGATTGAGGATTGAGGATAGAGGATTGAGGATTGAAGATTGAGGATTGGGTATTGAGGATTGAAGAATGAGGATTGAGGGTTGAGGATAGAGGATTGAGGATTGAGTATTGAGTATTGATGGTTGAGGATTGTGGACTGAGGATTGAGGATTGAGGATTGAATATTGAAGATTGAGTATTGATGCCTGAGGATTGAGGATTGAGGATTGAGTATTGAGAATTGAGGATTGATGGTTGAGTATTGAGGATTGAGGATTGAGTATTGAGTGTTGAAGATTGAGGATTGATGATTGAAGATTGAGGATTGGGGATTGAGGATTGAGGAATGAGTATTGAAGATTGAGGAGCGATGATTGAGGATTGAGGATTGAGGATTGGGTATTGAGGATTGAGCATTGAGGTTTGAGGACTGAGGGCTGAGGATTGAGGATTGAGGATTGAGGATTGAGGATGAGGGCTCAGGGTTGAGGATTGAGGTTTGAGGACTGAGGACTGAGGATTGAGGATTGAGGATTGAGGATTCAGTGTTGGACAATGATGATTGATGGTTGAAGATTGATGGTTGGGGATTCAGGATTGAGGAATGAGTATTGAAGATTGAGGATTGATGATTGAGGATTGAGCATTGAGGATTGAAGATTGAGGATTGGGTATTGAGGATTGAAGAATGAGGATTGAGGATTGAAGATTGAGTATTGAGGATTGAAGTTTGAGGATTGAGTATTGACGATTGAGGATTGAGGTTTGAAGATTGAGGATTGAGGATTGAGGGCTGAGGATTGAGGATTGAGGATTGAAGATTGCATATTGATGATTGAATATTGAGGACTGAGTATTGAAGGTTGTGGATTGAGGACTAGGACTGAGGGTTGAATATTGATGTTTGAGGTCTGAGGATTAAGGATTGAGGATTGAGAATTGAGGATTGAGGATTGAGGGTTGAAGATTGAGGATTGGGTATTGAGGTTTGAAGAATGAGGATTGATGATTGAGGTTTGAGGATTGAGGATTGCAGATTGAGTATTGAGGATTGAAGATTGAGGATTGAGGATTGAGGATTGAAGATTGAGGATTGAGGATTGAGGATTGAGGATTGAGGATTGAAGATTGGGCATTGAGGATTGAAGATTGAGGATTGAGTATAGACGATTGAGGATTGAGGTTTGAAGATTGAGGATTGAGGATTGATGGTTGAGTATTGAGGATTGAGGATTGAAGATTGCATATTGATGATTGAATATTGAGGACTGAGAATTGAAGGTTGTGGATTGAGGACGAGGACTGAGGGTTGAATATTGATGTTTGAGGTCTGAGGATTAAGGATTGAGGATTGAAAATTGAGGATTGAGGATTGAGGATTGAAGATTGAGGATTGGGTATTGAGGTTTGAAGAATGAGGATTGATGATTGAGGTTTGAGGATTGAGGATTGCAGATTGAGTATTGAGGATTGAAGATTGAGGATTGAGGATTGAGGATTGAAGATTGAGGATTGAGGATTGAGGATTGAGGATTGAGGATTGAAGATTGAGTATTGAGGATTGAAGATTGAGGATTGAGGATTGAGTACTGAGGATTGAGGATTGAGGACTGAGGATTGAAGATTGAGAATTGAAGATTGAGTATTGAGCACTGAATATTGACGATTGAGTATTGAAGATTGAGGATTGAGGATTGAGGATTGAGGATTGAGTGTTCAGTGTTGGGCAATGAGGATTGATGGTTGAAGATTGAGGATTTGGGATTGAGTATTGAAGATTGAGGATTGATGATTGAGGATTGAGGATTGAGTATTGAAGATTGAGGATTGGGTATTGAGGATTGAAGAATTAGGATTGAGAATTGAGGATTGAGGATAGAGGATTGAGGGTTGAAGATTGAGGATTGGGTATTGAGGATTGAAGAATGAGGATTGAGGATTGAGGATTGAGGATTGAGGATTGAAGATTGAGTATTGAGGATTGAATATTGAGGATTGAGGATTGAGGATTAAGGATTGATGATTGATGATTGAAGATTGATTATTGATGATTGAAGATTGAGGATTGAGGATTGAGGGTTGAGGATTGAGGACGAGGACTGACGGTTGAGGATTGAGGTTTGAGGATTGAGGATTGAGGATTGAGGATTGGGGATTGAGGATCTAGGATTGGAGATTGATTTTTGGGTTTGAAGATTGAGGATTGAGGATTGAGGATTGCTAATTGAGAATTGAGGATGAGGACTGAGGGTTGAGGATTGAGGTTTGAGGAGCGAGGATTGAGGATTGAGGATTGAGGACAGAGGATTGACGATTGAGTATTGAAGATAGAGGATTTATGACTGAGGATTGAGGATTGAGGATTGAGGATTGAGGATTGAGGATTGAGGATTGAGGATTGAAGATTGAGTATTGAGGATTGAATATTGAGGATTGAGGTTTGAGGATTGAGAATGAGGGCTGAGGGTTGAGGATTGAGGTTTGAGTATAGAATCCTGAAAATTCAGGATATTCTATTGAGCATTGAAAATATAGGATTGATGGTTGAGGACTGAGGATTGAGGATTGAGAATTCAGGATTCAGGATCGAGGATTGAAGATTGAGGATTGGGTATTGAGGATTGAAGAATGAGGATTGAGGATTGAGGATTGAGGATCGAGGATTGAGGATTGAAGATTGAGGATTGGGTATTGAGGATTGAAGAATGAGGATTGAGGGTTTAGGATTGAGGATTGAAGATTGAGGATTGGGTATTGAGGATTGAAGAATGAGGATTGAGGGTTTAGGATTGAGGATTTAGGATTGAGTATTGAGCATTGAAGATTGAGGATTGGGTATTGAGGATTGAAGAATGAGGATTGAGGATTGAGGATTGAGGATAGAGGATTGAGGATTGAAGATTGAGGATTGGGTATTGAGGATTGAAGAATGAGGATTGAGGGTTGAGGATAGAGGATTGAGGATTGAGTATTGAGTATTGAAGGTTGAGGATTGTGGATTGAGGATTGAGGACTGAGGATTGAATATTGAAGATTGAGTATTGATGCCTGAGGATTGAGGATTGAGGATTGAGTATTGAGAATTGAGGATTGATGGTTGAGTATTGAGGATTGAGGATTGAGTATTGAGTGTTGAAGATTGAGGATTGATGATTGAAGATTGAGGATTGGGGATTGAGGATTGAGGAATGAGTAATGAAGATTGAGGAGTGATGATTGAGGATTGAGGATTGAGGATTGGGTATTGAGGATTGAGCATTGAGGTTTGAGGACTGAGGGCTGAGGATTGAGGATTGAGGATTGAGGATTGAGGATGAGGGCTGAGGGTTGAGGATTGAGGTTTGAGGACTGAGGACTGAGGATTGAGGATTGAGGATTGAGGATTCAGTGTTGGACAATGATGATTGATGGTTGAAGATTGATGGTTGGGGATTGAGGATTGAGGAATGAGTATTGAAGGTTGAGGATTGATGATTGAGGATTGAGCATTGAGGATTGAAGATTGAGGATTGGGTATTGAGGATTGAAGAATGAGGATTGAGGATTGAAGATTGAGTATTGAGGATTGAAGTTTGAGGATTGAGTATTAACGATTGAGGATTGAGGTTTGAAGATTGAGGATTGAGGATTGAGGGCTGAGGATTGAGGATTGAGGATTGAAGATTGCATATTGATGATTGAATATTGAGGACTGAGTATTGAAGGTTGTGGATTGAGGACGAGGACTGAGGGTTGAATATTGATGTTTGAGGTCTGAGGATTAAGGATTGAGGATTGAGAATTGAGGATTGAGGATTGAGGATTGAAGATTGAGGATTGGGTATTGAGGTTTGAAGAATGAGGATTGATGATTGAGGTTTGAGGATTGAGGATTGCAGATTGAGTATTGAGGATTGAAGATTGAGGATTGAGGATTGAGGATTGAAGATTGAGGATTGAGGATTGAGGATTGAGGATTGAGGATTGAAGATTGAGTATTGAGGATTGAAGATTGAGGATTGAGGATTGAGTACTGAGGATTGAGGATTGAGGACTGAGGATTGAAGATTGAGAATTGAAGATTGAGTATTGAGCACTGAATATTGACGATTGAGTATTGAAGATTGAGGATTGAGGATTGAGGATTGAGGATTGAGTATTCAGTGTTGGGCAATGAGGATTGATGGTTGAAGATTGAGGATTTGGGATTGAGTATTGAAGATTGAGGATTGATGATTGAGGATTGAGGATTGAGGATTGAAGATTGAGGATTGGGTATTGAGGATTGAAGAATTAGGATTGAGAATTGAGGATTGAGGATAGAGGATTGAGGGTTGAAGATTGAGGATTGGGTATTGAGGATTGAAGAATGAGGATTGAGGATTGAGGATTGAGGATTGAGGATTGAAGATAGAGTATTGAGGATTGAATATTGAGGATTGAGGATTGAGGATTGAGGATTGATGATTGATGATTGAAGATTGATTATTGATGATTGAAGATTGAGGATTGAGGATTGAGGGTTGAGGATTGAGGACGAGGACTGACGGTTGAGGATTGAGGTTTGAGGATTGAGGATTGAGGATTGAGGACTGAGGCTTGAGGATTGAGGATTGAGTATTGAGGATTGACGCTTGAGGATTGAGGATCTAGGATTGGAGATTGATTTTTGGGGATTGAAGATTGAGGATTGAGGATTGAGGATTGCTAATTGAGAATTGAGGATGAGGACTGAGGGTTGAGGATTGAGGTTTGAGGAACGAGGATTGAGGATTGAGGATTGAGGACTGAGGATTGGCGATTGAGTATTGAATATTGAGAATTTATGACTGAGGATTCAGGATTGAGGATTGAGGATTGAGGATTGAGGATTGAAGATTGAGTATTGGGGATTGAATATTGAGGATTGAGGATTGAGGATTGAGAATGAGGGCTGAGGGTTGAGGATTGAGGTTTGAGTATAGAATCCTGAGAATTCAGGATATTCTATTGAGCATTGAGAATTTAGGATTGATGGTTGTGGACTGAGGATTGAGGATTGAGAATTCAGGATTGAGGATCGAGGATTGAAGATTGAGGATTGGGTATTGAGGATTGAAGAATGAGGATTGAAGATTGAGGATTGAGGATTGAGGATTGAGGATTGAGGATTGAGGATTGAGGATTGAGGATTGAGGATTGATGATTGAGTTTTGAGGATTGAGGATTGAGCATTGAGGTTTGAGGACTGAGGGCTGAGGATTGGGGATTGAGGATTGATGATTGAGGATTGAGGATTGAGGATTGACGATTGAGGATTGAGTATTGAGGATTGAGGATTGAGTACTGATGATTGAAGATTGAGGATTGAGGATTGAGGGTTGAGGATTGAGGACGAGGACTGACGGTTGAGGATTGAGGTTTGAGGATTGAGGATTGAGGATTGAGGACTGAGGCTTGAGGATTGACGATTGAGCATAGAGGATTGAAGATTGAGGACTGGCGATTGAGGATTGAAGATTGAGGATTAAGGACTGAGGATTGGGGATTGAGGATCTAGGATTGGAGATTGATTTTTGGGGATTGAAGATTGAGGATTGAGGATTGAGGATTGCTAATTGAGAATTGAGTATGAGGACTGAGGGTTGAGGATTGAGTATTGAGGATTGAAGATTGAGGATTGAGGTTTGAGGATTGAGAATGAGGGCTGAGGGTTGAGGATTGAGGTTTGAGTATAGAATCCTGAGAATTCAGGATATTCTATTGAGCATTGAGAATATAGGATTGATGGTTGAGGACTGAGGATTGAGGATTGAGAATTCAGGATTCAGGATCGAGGATTGAAGATTGAGGATTGGGTATTGAGGATTGAAGAATGAGGATTAAGGATTGAGGATTGAGAATTGAGGATTGAGGATTGAGGATTGAAGATTGAGGAATGGGTATTAAGGACTTAAGAATGAGGATTGAGGATTGAGGATTGAGGATTGAGGATTGCAGATTGAGTATTGAGGATTGAAGATTGAGGATTCAGGATTGAGGATTGAGGATTGAGGATTGAGGATTGAGGATTGAGGATTGAAGATTGGGTATTGAGGATTGAAAATTGAAGATTGAGGATTGAGGATTGAGGATTGAGCATTGAAGATTGAGGATTGGGGATTGAGGATTGACGATTGAGGATTGAGTATTGAGGATTGAGGATTGAGTACTGATGATTGAAGATTGAGGATTGAGGATTGAGGGTTGAGGATTGAGGACGAGGACTGACGGTTGAGGATTGAGGTTTGAGGATTGAGGATTGAGGATTGAGGACTGAGGCTTGAGGATTGACGATTGAGCATAGAGGATTGAAGATTGAGGACTGGCGATTGAGGATTGAAGATTGAGGATTAAGGACTGAGGATTGGGGATTGAGGATCTAGGATTGGAGATTGATTTTTGGGGATTGAAGATTGAGGATTGAGGATTGAGGATTGCTAATTGAGAATTGAGTATGAGGACTGAGGATTGAGGATTGAGTATTGAGGATTGAAGATTGAGGATTGAGGTTTGAGGATTGAGAATGAGGGCTGAGGGTTGAGGATTGAGGTTTGAGTATAGAATCCTGAGAATTCAGGATATTCTATTGAGCATTGAGAATATAGGATTGATGGTTGAGGACTGAGGATTGAGGATTGAGAATTCAGGATTCAGGATCGAGGATTGAAGATTGAGGATTGGGTATTGAGGATTGAAGAATGAGGATTGAGGATTGAGGATTGAGGATTGAGGATTGAGGATTGAAGATTGAGGATTGGGTATTGAGGATTGAAGAATGAGGATTGAGGGTTTAGGATTGAGGATTTAGGATTGAGTATTGAGCATTGAAGGTTGAGGATTGTGGATTGAGTATTGAGGATTGAGGATTGAATATTGAAGATTGAGTATTGATGCCTGAGTATTGAGGATTGAGGATTGAGGATTGAGAATTCAGGATTGAGGATCGAGGATTGAAGATTGAGGATTGGGTATTGAGGATTGAAGAATGAGGATTGAGGATTGAGGATTGAGGATAGAGGATTGAGGATTGAAGATTGAGGATTGGGTATTGTGGATTGAAGAATGAGGATTGAGGGTTGAGGATAGAGGATTGAGGATTGAGTATTGAGTATTGAAGGTTGAGGATTGTGGATTGAGGATTGAGGATTGAATATTGAAGATTGAGTATTGATGCCTGAGGATTGAGGATTGAGGATTGAGTATTGAGAATTGAGGATTGATGGTTGAGTATTGAGGATTGAGGATTGAGTATTGAGTGTTGAAGATTGAGGATTGATGATTGAAGTTTGAGGATTGGGGATTGAGGATTGAGGAATGAGTATTGAAGATTGAGGACTGATGATTGAGGATTGAGGATTGAGGATTGGGTATTGAGGATTGAGCATTGAGGTTTGAGGACTGAGAGCTGAGGATTGAGGATTGAGGATTGAGGATTGAGGATGAGGGCTGAGGGCTGAGAATTGAGGTTTGAGGACTGAGGACTGAGGATTGAGGATTGAGAATTGAGGATTGAGGTTTGTGGAACGAGGATTGAGGATTGAGGATTGAGAATTGAGGATTGAGGACTGAGGATTGAAGATTGAGAATTGGGTATTGAGGATTGAAGAATGAGGATTGAAGATTGAGTGTTGAGGATTGAAGATTGAGGATTGAGGATTGAGTACTGAGGATTGAGGATTGAGGATTGAGGATCGAAGATTGAGAATTGAAGATTGAGTATTGAGGACTGAAGATTGACGATTGTGGATTGAAGATTGAGGATTGGGGATTGAGGATTGAGGATTGAGCATTGAAGAGTGAGGATTGGGGATTCAGGATTGACGACTGAGGATTGAGTATTGAGGATTGAAGGTTGAGTATTGATGATTGAAGATTGAGGATTGAGGATTGAGGGTTGAGGATTGAGGACGAGGACTGACGGTTGAGGAATGAGGTTTGAGGATTGAGGGTTGTGGATTGAGGACGAGGACTGAGGGTTGAATATTGATGTTTGATGCCTGAGGATTGAGGATTGAAAATTGAGGATTGAGGATTGAGGATTGGGGATTGAGGATTGAGCATTGAAGATTGAGGATTGGGGATTGAGGATTGAAGATTGAGTATTGATGATTGAATATTGAGGATTGATAATTGAGAATTGATGATTGAGGATTGAGGATTGAGTATTGAGGATTGAAGGTTGAGGATTGAGGATTGAGGATTGAGGATTGATGATTGAGGATTGAGGATTGAGGATTGAGGATTGAAGATTGAGTATTGAGGATTGAAGATTGAGGATTAAGGATTGAGGATTGGGGATTGAGGATCTAGGATTGGAGATTGATTATTGGGTTTGAAGATTGAGGATTGAGGATTGAAGATTGCTAATTGAGAATTGAGGATGAGGACTGAGGGTTGAGGATTGAGGTTTGAGGAGCGAGGATTGAGGATTGAGGATTGAGGACAGAGGATTGACGATTGAGTATTGAAGATAGAGGATTTATGACTGAGGATTGAGGATTGAGGATTGAGGATTGAGGATTGAGGATTGAGGATTGAGGATTGAAGATTGAGTATTGAGGATTGAATATTGAGGATTGAGGTTTGAGGATTGAGAATGAGGGCTGAGGGTTGAGGATTGAGGTTTGAGTATAGAATCCTGAGAATTCAGGATATTCTATTGAGCATTGAGAATTTAGGATTGATGGTTGAGGACTGAGGATTGAGGATTGAGAATTCAGGGTTCAGGATCGAGGATTGAAGATTGAGGATTGGGTATTGAGGATTGAAGAATGAGGATTGAGGATTGAGGATTGAGGATTGAGGATTGAGGATTGAAGATTGAGGATTGGGTATTGAGGATTGAAGAATGAGGATTGAGGGTTTAGGATTGAGGATTTAGGATTGAGTATTGAGCATTGAAGATTGAGGATTGGGTATTGAGGATTGAAGAATGAGGATTGAGTATTGAGGATTGAAGATTCAGGGTTGAGGATTGAGTACTGAGGATTGAGTATTGAGGACTGAGGATTGAAGATTGAGAATTGAAGATTGAGTATTGAGGACTGAATATTGACGATTGAGGATTGAAGATTGAGGATTGAGGTTTGAGGATTGAGGATTGAGGATTCAGTGTTGGACAATGAGGATTGATGGTTGAAGATTGAGTATTGGGGATTGAGGATTGAGGAATGAGTATTGAAGATTGAGGATTGATGATTGAGGATTGAGGATTGAGGATTGAAGATTGAGGATTGGGTATTGAGGATTGAAGAATTAGGATTGAGTGTTGAGGATTGAGAATAGAGGATTCAGGGTTGAAGATTGAGGATTGGGTATTGAGGATTGAAGAATGAGGATTGAGGATTGAAGATTGAGGATTGGGTATTGAGGATTGAAGAATGAGGATTGAGGATGAGGATTGAGGATTGAGGATTGAGGATTGAAGATTGAGGATTGGGTATTGAGGATTGAAGAATGAGGATTGAAGATTGAATATTGAGGACTGAGGATTGAGGGTTGTGGATTGAGAACGAGGACTGAGGGTTGAATATTGATGTTTGAGGTCTGAGGATTAAGGATTGAGGATTGAGAATTGAGGATTGAGGATTGAGGATTGAAGATTGAGGAATGGGTATTGAGGACTGAAGAATGAGGATTGAGGATTGAGGATTGAGGATTGAGGATTGCAGATTGAGTATTGAGGATTGAAGATTGAGGATTCAGGATTGAGGATTGAGGATTGAGGATTGAGGATTGAGGATTGAGGATTGAAGATTGGGTATTGAGGATTGAAAATTGAGGATTGAGGATTGAGGATTGAGGATTGAGGATTGAGCATTGAAGATTGAGGATTGGGGATTGAGGATAGAAGATTGAGTATTGATGATTGAATATTGAGGATTGATAATTGAGAATTGATGATTGAGGATTGAGGATTGAGTATTGAGGATTGAAGGTTGAGGATTGAGGATTGAGGATTGAGGATTGATGATTGAGGATTGAGGATTGAGGATTGAGGATTGAAGATTGAGTATTGAGGATTGAAGATTGAGGATTAAGGATTGAGGATTGGGGATTGAGGATCTAGGATTGGAGATTGATTATTGGGTTTGAAGATTGAGGATTGAGGATTGAGGATTGCTAATTGAGAATTGAGGATGAGGACTGAGGGTTGAGGATTGAGGTTTGAGGAGCGAGGATTGAGGATTGAGGATTGAAGATTGAGTATTGAGGATTGAATATTGAGGATTGAGGTTTGAGGATTGAGAATGAGGGCTGAGGGTTGAGGATTGAGGTTTGAGTATAGAATCCTGAGAATTCAGGATATTCTATTGAGCATTGAGAATATAGGATTGATGGTTGAGGACTGAGGATTGAGGATTGAGAATTCAGGGTTCAGGATCGAGGATTAAAGATTGAGGATTGGGTATTGAGGATTGAAGAATGAGGATTGAGGATTGAGGATTGAGGATTGGGGATTGAGGATTGAAGATTGAGGATTGGGTATTGAGGACTGAAGAATTAGGATTGAGAGTTGAGGATTGAGAATAGAGGATTCAGGGTTGAAGATTGAGGATTGGGTATTGAGGATTGAAGAATGAGGATTGAGGATTGAAGATTGAGGATTGGGTATTGAGGATTGAAGAATGAGGATTGAGGATGAGGATTGAGGATTGAGGATTGAGGATTGAAGATTGAGGATTGGGTATTGAGGATTGAAGAATGAGGATTGAGGATTGAGGATTGAGGATTGAGGATTGAAGATTGAGTATTGAGGATTGAAGATTGAGGGTTGAGGAATGAGGACTGAGTATTGAGGATTGAAGATTGAGTATTGAGGATTGAAGATTGAGGATTGAGTATTGAGGATTGAAGATTGAATATTGAGGACTGAGGATAGAGGGTTGTGGATTGAGAACGAGGACTGAGGGTTGAATATTGATGTTTGAGGTCTGAGGATTAAGGATTGAGGATTGAGAATTGAGGATTGAGGATTGAGGATTGAAGATTGAGGAATGGGTATTGAGGACTGAAGAATGAGGATTGAGGATTGAGGATTGAGGATTGAGGATTGCAGATTGAGTATTGAGGATTGAAGATTGAGGATTCAGGATTGAGGATTGAGGATTGAGGATTGAGGATTGGGGATTGAGGATTGAAGATTGGGTATTGAGGATTGAAAATTGAGGATTGAGGATTGAGGATTGAGGATTGAGGATTGAGCATTGAAGATTGAGGATTGGGGATTGAGGATTGAAGATTGAGTATTGATGATTGAATATTGAGGATTGATAATTGAGAATTGATGATTGAGGATTGAGGATTGAGTATTGAGGATTGAAGGTTGAGGATTGAGGATTGAGGATTGAGGGTTGATGATTGAGGATTGAGGATTGAGGATTGAGGATTGAAGATTGAGTATTGAGGATTGAAGATTGAGGATTAAGGATTGAGGATTGGGGATTGAGGATCTAGGATTGGAGATTGATTATTGGGTTTGAAGATTGAGGATTGAGGATTGAGGATTGCTAATTGAGAATTGAGGATGAGGACTGAGGGTTGAGGATTGAGGTTTGAGGAGCGAGGATTGAGGATTGAGGATTGAGGACAGAGGATTGACGATTGAGTATTGAAGATAGAGGATTTATGACTGAGGATTGAGGATTGAGGATTGAGGATTGAGGATTGAGGATTGAGGATTGAGGATTGAAGATTGAGTATTGAGGATTGAATATTGAGGATTGAGGTTTGAGGATTGAGAATGAGGGCTGAGGGTTGAGGATTGAGGTTTGAGTATAGAATCCTGAGAATTCAGGATATTCTATTGAGCATTGAGAATATAGGATTGATGGTTGAGGACTGAGGATTGAGGATTGAGAATTCAGGGTTCAGGATCGAGGATTGAAGATTGAGGATTGGGTATTGAGGATTGAAGAATGAGGATTGAGGATTGAGGATTGAGGATTGAGGATTGAGGATTGAAGATTGAGGATTGAGGATTGAAGTTTGAGGATTGAGTATTGACGATTGAGGATTGAGGTTTGAAGATTGAGGATTGAGGATTGAGGGCTGAGGATTGAGGATTGAGGATTGAAGATTGCATATTGATGATTGAATATTGAGGACTGAGTATTGAAGGTTGTGGATTGAGGACGAGGACTGAGGGTTGAATATTGATGTTTGAGGTCTGAGGATTAAGGATTGAGGATTGAGAATTGAGGATTGAGGATTGAGGATTGAAGATTGAGGATTGGGTATTGAGGTTTGAAGAATGAGGATTGAGGATTGAGGTTTGAGGATTGAGGATTGCAGATTGAGTATTGAGGATTGAAGATTGAGGATGGAGGATTGAGGATTGAGGATTGAAGATAGAGGATTGAGGATTGAGGATTGAGGATTGAAGATTGAAGATTGAGTATTGAAGATTGAGGATTGAGGATTGAGGATTGAGGATTGAGGATTCAGTGTTGGACAATGAGTATTGATGGTTGAAGATTGAGGGTTGGGGATTGAGGATTGAGGAATGAGTATTGAAGATTGAGAATTGATGATTGAGGATTGAGCATTGAGGATTGAAGATTGAGGATTGGGTATTGAGGATTGAAGAATTAGGATTTAGAATTGAGGATTGGGGATAGAGGATTGAGGGTTGAAGGTTGAGGATTGGGTATTGAGGATTGAAGAATGAGGATTGAGGATTGAACATTCAGGATTGGGTATTGAGGATTGAAGAATGAGGATTGAGGATTGAGGCTTGAGGATTGAGGACTGAGGATTGAAGATTGAGGATTGGGTATTGAGGATTGAAGAATGAGGATTGAGGATTGAGGATTGAGGATTGAGGATTGAAGATTGAGTATTGAGGATTGAATATTGAGGATTGAGGATTGAGGATTGAGGATTGATGATTGATGATTGAAGATTGATTATTGATGATTGAAGATTGAGGATTGAGGATTGAGGGTTGAGGATTGAGGACGAGGACTGACGGTTGAGGATTGAGGTTTGAGGATTGAGGATTGAGGATTGAGGACTGAGGCTTGAGGATTGAGGATTGAGTATTGAGGATTGACGCTTGAGGATTGAGGATCTAGGATTGGAGATTGATTTTTGGGGATTGAAGATTGAGGATTGAGGATTGAGGATTGCTAATTGAGAATTGAGGATGAGGACTGAGGGTTGAGGATTGAGGTTTGAGGAACGAGGATTGAGGATTGAGGATTGAGGACTGAGGATTGGCGATTGAGTATTGAATATTGAGAATTTATGACTGAGGATTCAGGATTGAGGATTGAGGATTGAGGATTGAGGATTGAAGATTGAGTATTGGGGATTGAATAATGAGGATTGAGGATTGAGGATTGAGAATGAGGGCTGAGGGTTGAGGATTGAGGTTTGAGTATAGAATCCTGAGAATTCAGGATATTCTATTGAGCATTGAGAATTTAGGATTGATGGTTGTGGACTGAGGATTGAGGATTGAGAATTCAGGGTTCAGGATCGAGGATTGAAGATTGAGGATTGGGTATTGAGGATTGAAGAATGAGGATTGAGGATTGAGGATTGAGGATTGAGGATTGAGGATTGAAGATTGAGGATTGGGTATTGAGGATTGAAGAATGAGGATTGAGGGTTTGGGATTGAGGATTTAGGATTGAGTATTGAGCATTGAAGATTGAGGATTGGGTATTGAGGATTGAAGAATGAGGATTGAGGATTGAGGATTGAGGATAGAGGATTGAGGATTGAAGATTGAGGATTGGGTATTGAGGATTGAAGAATGAGGATTGAGGGTTGAGGATAGAGGATTGAGGATTGAGTATTGAGTATTGATGGTTGAGGATTGTGGACTGAGGATTGAGGATTGAGGATTGAATATTGAAGATTGAGTATTGATGCCTGAGGATTGAGGATTGAGGATTGAGTATTGAGAATTGAGGATTGATGGTTGAGTATTGAGGATTGAGGATTGAGTATTGAGTGTTGAAGATTGAGGATTGATGATTGAAGATTGAGGATTGGGGATTGAGGATTGAGGAATGAGTATTGAAGATTGAGGAGTGATGATTGAGGATTGAGGATTGAGGATTGGGTATTGAGGATTGAGCATTGAGGTTTGAGGACTGAGGGCTGAGGATTGAGGATTGAGGATTGAGGATTGAGGATGAGGGCTCAGGGTTGAGGATTGAGGTTTGAGGACTGAGGACTGAGGATTGAGGATTGAGGATTGAGGATTCAGTGTTGGACAATGATGATTGATGGTTGAAGATTGATGGTTGGGGATTCAGGATTGAGGAATGAGTATTGAAGATTGAGGATTGATGATTGAGGATTGAGCATTGAGGATTGAAGATTGAGGATTGGGTATTGAGGATTGAAGAATGAGGATTGAGGATTGAAGATTGAGTATTGAGGATTGAAGTTTGAGGATTGAGTATTGACGATTGAGGATTGAGGTTTGAAGATTGAGGATTGAGGATTGAGGGCTGAGGATTGAGGATTGAGGATTGAAGATTGCATATTGATGATTGAATATTGAGGACTGAGTATTGAAGGTTGTGGATTGAGGACTAGGACTGAGGGTTGAATATTGATGTTTGAGGTCTGAGGATTAAGGATTGAGGATTGAGAATTGAGGATTGAGGATTGAGGGTTGAAGATTGAGGATTGGGTATTGAGGTTTGAAGAATGAGGATTGATGATTGAGGTTTGAGGATTGAGGATTGCAGATTGAGTATTGAGGATTGAAGATTGAGGATTGAGGATTGAGGATTGAAGATTGAGGATTGAGGATTGAGGATTGAGGATTGAGGATTGAAGATTGAGTATTGAGGATTGAAGATTGAGGATTGAGGATTGAGTACTGAGGATTGAGGATTGAGGACTGAGGATTGAAGATTGAGAATTGAAGATAGAGCATTGAGCACTGAATATTGACGATTGAGTATTGAAGATTGAGGATTGAGGATTGAGGATTGAGGATTGAGTATTCAGTGTTGGGCAACGAGGTTTGATGGTTGAAGATTGAGGATTTGGGATTGAGTATTGAAGATTGAGGATTGAGGATTGAAGATTGAGGACTGAGTATTGAGGATTGAAGATTGAATATTGAGGACTGAGGATTGAGGGTTGTGGATTGAGGACGAGGACTGAGGGTTGAATATTGATGTTTGAGGTCTGAGGATTAAGGATGGAGGATTGAGAATTGAGGATTGAGGATTGAGGATTGAAGATTGAGGAATGGGTATTAAGGACTGAAGAATGAGGATTGAGGATTGAGGATTGAGGATTGAGGATTGCAGATTGAGTATTGAGGATTGAAGATTGAGGATTCAGGATTGAGGATTGAGGATTGAGGATTGAGGATTGAGGATTGAGGATTGAAGATTGGGTATTGAGGATTGAAAATTGAAGATTGAGGATTGAGGATTGAGGATTGAGGATTGAGCATTGAAGATTGAGGATTGGGGATTGAGGATTGACGATTGAGGATTGAGTATTGAGGATTGAGGATTGAGTACTGATGATTGAAGATTGAGGATTGAGGATTGAGGGTTGAGGATTGAGGACGAGGACTGACGGTTGAGGATTGAGGTTTGAGGATTGAGGATTGAGGATTGAGGACTGAGGCTTGAGGATTGACGATTGAGCATAGAGGATTGAAGATTGAGGACTGGCGATTGAGGATTGAAGATTGAGGATTAAGGACTGAGGATTGGGGATTGAGGATCTAGGATTGGAGATTGATTTTTGGGGATTGAAGATTGAGGATTGAGGATTGAGGATTGCTAATTGAGAATTGAGTATGAGGACTGAGGGTTGAGGATTGAGTATTGAGGATTGAAGATTGAGGATTGAGGTTTGAGGATTGAGAATGAGGGCTGAGGGTTGAGGATTGAGGTTTGAGTATAGAATCCTGAGAATTCAGGATATTCTATTGAGCATTGAGAATATAGGATTGATGGTTGAGGACTGAGGATTGAGGATTGAGAATTCAGGATTCAGGATCGAGAATTGAAGATTGAGGATTGGGTATTGAGGATTGAAGAATGAGGATTGAGGATTGAGGATTGAGGATTGAGGATTGAGGATTGAAGATTGAGGATTGGGTATTGAGGATTGAAGAATGAGGATTGAGGGTTTAGGATTGAGGATTTAGGATTGAGTATTGAGCATTGAAAGTTGAGGATTGTGGATTGAGTATTGAGGATTGAGGATTGAATATTGAAGATTGAGTATTGATGCCTGAGTATTGAGGGTTGAGGATTGAGGATTGAGAATTCAGGATTGAGGATCGAGGATTGAAGATTGAGGATTGGGTATTGAGGATTGAAGAGTGAGGATTGAGGATTGAGGATTGAGGATAGAGGATTGAGGATTGAAGATTGAGGATTGGGTATTGAGGATTGAAGAATGAGGATTGAGGGTTGAGGATAGAGGATTGAGGATTGAGTATTGAGTATTGAAGGTTGAGGATTGTGGATTGAGGATTGAGGATTGAATATTGAAGATTGAGTATTGATGCCTGAGGATTGAGGATTGAGGATTGAGTATTGAGAATTGAGGATTGATGGTTGAGTATTGAGGATTGAGGATTGAGTATTGAGTGTTGAAGATTGAGGATTGATGATTGAAGATTGAGGATTGGGGATTGAGGATTGAGGAATGAGTATTGAAGATTGAGGATTGATGATTGAGGATTGAGGATTGAGGATTGGGTATTGAGGATTGAGCATTGAGGTTTGAGGACTGAGAGCTGAGGATTGAGGATTGAGGATTGAGGATTGAGGATGAGGGCTGAGGGTTGAGAATTGAGGTTTGAGGACTGACGACTGAGGATTGAGGATTGAGAATTGAGGATTGAGGTTTGTGGAACGAGGATTGAGGATTGAGGATTGAGAATTGAGGATTGAGGACTGAGGATTGAAGATTGAGAATTGGGTATTGAGGATTGAAGAATGAGGATTGAAGATTGAGTGTTGAGGATTGAAGATTGAGGATTGAGGATTGAGTACTGAGGATTGAGGATTGAGGATTGAGGATCGAAGATTGAGAATTGAAGATTGAGTATTGAGGACTGAAGATTGACGATTGAGGATTGAAGATTGAGGATTGGGGATTGAGGATTGAGGATTGAGCATTGAAGAGTGAGGATTGGGGATTGAGGATTGACGACTGAGGATTGAGTATTGAGGATTGAAGGTTGAGTATTGATGATTGAAGATTGAGGATTGAGGATTGAGGGTTGAGGATTGAGGACGAGGACTGACGGTTGAGGAATGAGGTTTGAGGATTGAGGGTTGTGGATTGAGGACGAGGACTGAGGGTTGAATATTGATGTTTGATGCCTGAGGATTGAGGATTGAGGATTGAGGATTGAAGATTGAGGATTGGGTATTGAGGTTTGAAGAATGAGGATTGATGATTGAGGTTTGAGGATTGAGGATTGCAGATTGAGTATTGAGGATTGAAGATTGAGGATTGAGGATTGAGGATTGAAGATTGAGGATTGAGGATTGAGGATTGAGGATTGAGGATTGAAGATTGAGTATTGAGGATTGAAGATTGAGGATTGAGGATTGAGTACTGAGGATTGAGGATTGAGGACTGAGGATTGAAGATTGAGAATTGAAGATTGAGTATTGAGCACTGAATATTGACGATTGAGTATTGAAGATTGAGGATTGAGGATTGAGGATTGAGGATTGAGTGTTCAGTGTTGGGCAATGAGGATTGATGGTTGAAGATTGAGGATTTGGGATTGAGTATTGAAGATTGAGGATTGATGATTGAGGATTGAGGATTGAGTATTGAAGATTGAGGATTGGGTATTGAGGATTGAAGAATTAGGATTGAGAATTGAGGATTGAGGATAGAGGATTGAGGGTTGAAGATTGAGGATTGGGTATTGAGGATTGAAGAATGAGGATTGAGGATTGAGGATTGAGGATTGAGGATTGAAGATTGAGTATTGAGGATTGAATATTGAGGATTGAGGATTGAGGATTAAGGATTGATGATTGATGATTGAAGATTGATTATTGATGATTGAAGATTGAGGATTGAGGATTGAGGGTTGAGGATTGAGGACGAGGACTGACGGTTGAGGATTGAGGTTTGAGGATTGAGGATTGAGGATTGAGGATTGGGGATTGAGGATCTAGGATTGGAGATTGATTTTTGGGTTTGAAGATTGAGGATTGAGGATTGAGGATTGCTAATTGAGAATTGAGGATGAGGACTGAGGGTTGAGGATTGAGGTTTGAGGAGCGAGGATTGAGGATTGAGGATTGAGGACAGAGGATTGACGATTGAGTATTGAAGATAGAGGATTTATGACTGAGGATTGAGGATTGAGGATTGAGGATTGAGGATTGAGGATTGAGGATTGAGGATTGAAGATTGAGTATTGAGGATTGAATATTGAGGATTGAGGTTTGAGGATTGAGAATGAGGGCTGAGGGTTGAGGATTGAGGTTTGAGTATAGAATCCTGAAAATTCAGGATATTCTATTGAGCATTGAAAATATAGGATTGATGGTTGAGGACTGAGGATTGAGGATTGAGAATTCAGGATTCAGGATCGAGGATTGAAGATTGAGGATTGGGTATTGAGGATTGAAGAATGAGGATTGAGGATTGAGGATTGAGGATCGAGGATTGAGGATTGAAGATTGAGGATTGGGTATTGAGGATTGAAGAATGAGGATTGAGGGTTTAGGATTGAGGATTGAAGATTGAGGATTGGGTATTGAGGATTGAAGAATGAGGATTGAGGGTTTAGGATTGAGGATTTAGGATTGAGTATTGAGCATTGAAGATTGAGGATTGGGTATTGAGGATTGAAGAATGAGGATTGAGGATTGAGGATTGAGGATAGAGGATTGAGGATTGAAGATTGAGGATTGGGTATTGAGGATTGAAGAATGAGGATTGAGGGTTGAGGATAGAGGATTGAGGATTGAGTATTGAGTATTGAAGGTTGAGGATTGTGGATTGAGGATTGAGGACTGAGGATTGAATATTGAAGATTGAGTATTGATGCCTGAGGATTGAGGATTGAGGATTGAGTATTGAGAATTGAGGATTGATGGTTGAGTATTGAGGATTGAGGATTGAGTATTGAGTGTTGAAGATTGAGGATTGATGATTGAAGATTGAGGATTGGGGATTGAGGATTGAGGAATGAGTAATGAAGATTGAGGAGTGATGATTGAGGATTGAGGATTGAGGATTGGGTATTGAGGATTGAGCATTGAGGTTTGAGGACTGAGGGCTGAGGATTGAGGATTGAGGATTGAGGATTGAGGATGAGGGCTGAGGGTTGAGGATTGAGGTTTGAGGACTGAGGACTGAGGATTGAGGATTGAGGATTGAGGATTCAGTGTTGGACAATGATGATTGATGGTTGAAGATTGATGGTTGGGGATTGAGGATTGAGGAATGAGTATTGAAGGTTGAGGATTGATGATTGAGGATTGAGCATTGAGGATTGAAGATTGAGGATTGGGTATTGAGGATTGAAGAATGAGGATTGAGGATTGAAGATTGAGTATTGAGGATTGAAGTTTGAGGATTGAGTATTAACGATTGAGGATTGAGGTTTGAAGATTGAGGATTGAGGATTGAGGGCTGAGGATTGAGGATTGAGGATTGAAGATTGCATATTGATGATTGAATATTGAGGACTGAGTATTGAAGGTTGTGGATTGAGGACGAGGACTGAGGGTTGAATATTGATGTTTGAGGTCTGAGGATTAAGGATTGAGGATTGAGAATTGAGGATTGAGGATTGAGGATTGAAGATTGAGGATTGGGTATTGAGGTTTGAAGAATGAGGATTGATGATTGAGG
Source organism: Calliopsis andreniformis (assembly GCF_051401765.1). Taxonomy (NCBI): domain Eukaryota; kingdom Metazoa; phylum Arthropoda; class Insecta; order Hymenoptera; family Andrenidae; genus Calliopsis; species Calliopsis andreniformis. The sequence continues at coordinate 548,058 of NW_027480570.1, forward strand.
TTTGAGGATTGAGGATTGCAGATTGAGTATTGAGGATTGAAGATTGAGGATTGAGGATTGAGGATTGAAGATTGAGGATTGAGGATTGAGGATTGAGGATTGAGGATTGAAGATTGAGTATTGAGGATTGAAGATTGAGGATTGAGGATTGAGTACTGAGGATTGAGGATTGAGGACTGAGGATTGAAGATTGAGAATTGAAGATTGAGTATTGAGCACTGAATATTGACGATTGAGTATTGAAGATTGAGGATTGAGGATTGAGGATTGAGGATTGAGTATTCAGTGTTGGGCAATGAGGATTGATGGTTGAAGATTGAGGATTTGGGATTGAGTATTGAAGATTGAGGATTGATGATTGAGGATTGAGGATTGAGGATTGAAGATTGAGGATTGGGTATTGAGGATTGAAGAATTAGGATTGAGAATTGAGGATTGAGGATAGAGGATTGAGGGTTGAAGATTGAGGATTGGGTATTGAGGATTGAAGAATGAGGATTGAGGATTGAGGATTGAGGATTGAGGATTGAAGATAGAGTATTGAGGATTGAATATTGAGGATTGAGGATTGAGGATTGAGGATTGATGATTGATGATTGAAGATTGATTATTGATGATTGAAGATTGAGGATTGAGGATTGAGGGTTGAGGATTGAGGACGAGGACTGACGGTTGAGGATTGAGGTTTGAGGATTGAGGATTGAGGATTGAGGACTGAGGCTTGAGGATTGAGGATTGAGTATTGAGGATTGACGCTTGAGGATTGAGGATCTAGGATTGGAGATTGATTTTTGGGGATTGAAGATTGAGGATTGAGGATTGAGGATTGCTAATTGAGAATTGAGGATGAGGACTGAGGGTTGAGGATTGAGGTTTGAGGAACGAGGATTGAGGATTGAGGATTGAGGACTGAGGATTGGCGATTGAGTATTGAATATTGAGAATTTATGACTGAGGATTCAGGATTGAGGATTGAGGATTGAGGATTGAGGATTGAAGATTGAGTATTGGGGATTGAATATTGAGGATTGAGGATTGAGGATTGAGAATGAGGGCTGAGGGTTGAGGATTGAGGTTTGAGTATAGAATCCTGAGAATTCAGGATATTCTATTGAGCATTGAGAATTTAGGATTGATGGTTGTGGACTGAGGATTGAGGATTGAGAATTCAGGATTGAGGATCGAGGATTGAAGATTGATGATTGGGTATTGAGGATTGAAGAATGAGGATTGAAGATTGAGGATTGAGGATTGAGGATTGAGGATTGAGGATTGAGGATTGAGGATTGAGGATTGAGGATTGATGATTGAGTTTTGAGGATTGAGGATTGAGCATTGAGGTTTGAGGACTGAGGGCTGAGGATTGGGGATTGAGGATTGATGATTGAGGATTGAGGATTGAGGATTGACGATTGAGGATTGAGTATTGAGGATTGAGGATTGAGTACTGATGATTGAAGATTGAGGATTGAGGATTGAGGGTTGAGGATTGAGGACGAGGACTGACGGTTGAGGATTGAGGTTTGAGGATTGAGGATTGAGGATTGAGGACTGAGGCTTGAGGATTGACGATTGAGCATAGAGGATTGAAGATTGAGGACTGGCGATTGAGGATTGAAGATTGAGGATTAAGGACTGAGGATTGGGGATTGAGGATCTAGGATTGGAGATTGATTTTTGGGGATTGAAGATTGAGGATTGAGGATTGAGGATTGCTAATTGAGAATTGAGTATGAGGACTGAGGGTTGAGGATTGAGTATTGAGGATTGAAGATTGAGGATTGAGGTTTGAGGATTGAGAATGAGGGCTGAGGGTTGAGGATTGAGGTTTGAGTATAGAATCCTGAGAATTCAGGATATTCTATTGAGCATTGAGAATATAGGATTGATGGTTGAGGACTGAGGATTGAGGATTGAGAATTCAGGATTCAGGATCGAGGATTGAAGATTGAGGATTGGGTATTGAGGATTGAAGAATGAGGATTGAGGATTGAGGATTGAGGATTGAGGATTGAGGATTGAAGATTGAGGATTGGGTATTGAGGATTGAAGAATGAGGATTGAGGGTTTAGGATTGAGGATTTAGGATTGAGTATTGAGCATTGAAGGTTGAGGATTGTGGATTGAGTATTGAGGATTGAGGATTGAATATTGAAGATTGAGTATTGATGCCTGAGTATTGAGGATTGAGGATTGAGGATTGAGAATTCAGGATTGAGGATCGAGGATTGAAGATTGAGGATTGGGTATTGAGGATTGAAGAATGAGGATTGAGGATTGAGGATTGAGGATAGAGGATTGAGGATTGAAGATTGAGGATTGGGTATTGTGGATTGAAGAATGAGGATTGAGGGTTGAGGATAGAGGATTGAGGATTGAGTATTGAGTATTGAAGGTTGAGGATTGTGGATTGAGGATTGAGGATTGAATATTGAAGATTGAGTATTGATGCCTGAGGATTGAGGATTGAGGATTGAGTATTGAGAATTGAGGATTGATGGTTGAGTATTGAGGATTGAGGATTGAGTATTGAGTGTTGAAGATTGAGGATTGATGATTGAAGTTTGAGGATTGGGGATTGAGGATTGAGGAATGAGTATTGAAGATTGAGGATTGATGATTGAGGATTGAGGATTGAGGATTGGGTATTGAGGATTGAGCATTGAGGTTTGAGGACTGAGAGCTGAGGATTGAGGATTGAGGATTGAGGATTGAGGATGAGGGCTGAGGGCTGAGAATTGAGGTTTGAGGACTGAGGACTGAGGATTGAGGATTGAGAATTGAGGATTGAGGTTTGTGGAACGAGGATTGAGGATTGAGGATTGAGAATTGAGGATTGAGGACTGAGGATTGAAGATTGAGAATTGGGTATTGAGGATTGAAGAATGAGGATTGAAGATTGAGTGTTGAGGATTGAAGATTGAGGATTGAGGATTGAGTACTGAGGATTGAGGATTGAGGATTGAGGATCGAAGATTGAGAATTGAAGATTGAGTATTGAGGACTGAAGATTGACGATTGTGGATTGAAGATTGAGGATTGGGGATTGAGGATTGAGGATTGAGCATTGAAGAGTGAGGATTGGGGATTCAGGATTGACGACTGAGGATTGAGTATTGAGGATTGAAGGTTGAGTATTGATGATTGAAGATTGAGGATTGAGGATTGAGGGTTGAGGATTGAGGACGAGGACTGACGGTTGAGGAATGAGGTTTGAGGATTGAGGGTTGTGGATTGAGGACGAGGACTGAGGGTTGAATATTGATGTTTGATGCCTGAGGATTGAGGATTGAAAATTGAGGATTGAGGATTGAGGATTGGGGATTGAGGATTGAGCATTGAAGATTGAGGATTGGGGATTGAGGATTGAAGATTGAGTATTGATGATTGAATATTGAGGATTGATAATTGAGAATTGATGATTGAGGATTGAGGATTGAGTATTGAGGATTGAAGGTTGAGGATTGAGGATTGAGGATTGAGGATTGATGATTGAGGATTGAGGATTGAGGATTGAGGATTGAAGATTGAGTATTGAGGATTGAAGATTGAGGATTAAGGATTGAGGATTGGGGATTGAGGATCTAGGATTGGAGATTGATTATTGGGTTTGAAGATTGAGGATTGAGGATTGAAGATTGCTAATTGAGAATTGAGGATGAGGACTGAGGGTTGAGGATTGAGGTTTGAGGAGCGAGGATTGAGGATTGAGGATTGAGGACAGAGGATTGACGATTGAGTATTGAAGATAGAGGATTTATGACTGAGGATTGAGGATTGAGGATTGAGGATTGAGGATTGAGGATTGAGGATTGAGGATTGAAGATTGAGTATTGAGGATTGAATATTGAGGATTGAGGTTTGAGGATTGAGAATGAGGGCTGAGGGTTGAGGATTGAGGTTTGAGTATAGAATCCTGAGAATTCAGGATATTCTATTGAGCATTGAGAATTTAGGATTGATGGTTGAGGACTGAGGATTGAGGATTGAGAATTCAGGGTTCAGGATCGAGGATTGAAGATTGAGGATTGGGTATTGAGGATTGAAGAATGAGGATTGAGGATTGAGGATTGAGGATTGAGGATTGAGGATTGAAGATTGAGGATTGGGTATTGAGGATTGAAGAATGAGGATTGAGGGTTTAGGATTGAGGATTTAGGATTGAGTATTGAGCATTGAAGATTGAGGATTGGGTATTGAGGATTGAAGAATGAGGATTGAGTATTGAGGATTGAAGATTGAGGGTTGAGGATTGAGTACTGAGGATTGAGTATTGAGGACTGAGGATTGAAGATTGAGAATTGAAGATTGAGTATTGAGGACTGAATATTGACGATTGAGGATTGAAGATTGAGGATTGAGGTTTGAGGATTGAGGATTGAGGATTCAGTGTTGGACAATGAGGATTGATGGTTGAAGATTGAGTATTGGGGATTGAGGATTGAGGAATGAGTATTGAAGATTGAGGATTGATGATTGAGGATTGAGGATTGAGGATTGAAGATTGAGGATTGGGTATTGAGGATTGAAGAATTAGGATTGAGTGTTGAGGATTGAGAATAGAGGATTCAGGGTTGAAGATTGAGGATTGGGTATTGAGGATTGAAGAATGAGGATTGAGGATTGAAGATTGAGGATTGGGTATTGAGGATTGAAGAATGAGGATTGAGGATGAGGATTGAGGATTGAGGATTGAGGATTGAAGATTGAGGATTGGGTATTGAGGATTGAAGAATGAGGATTGAGGATTGAGGATTGAGGATTGAGGATTGAAGATTGAGTATTGAGGATTGAAGATTGAGGGTTGAGGAATGAGGACTGAGTATTGAGGATTGAAGATTGAGTATTGAGGATTGAAGATTGAGGATTGAGTATTGAGGATTGAAGATTGAATATTGAGGACTGAGGATTGAGGGTTGTGGATTGAGAACGAGGACTGAGGGTTGAATATTGATGTTTGAGGTCTGAGGATTAAGGATTGAGGATTGAGAATTGAGGATTGAGGATTGAGGATTGAAGATTGAGGAATGGGTATTGAGGACTGAAGAATGAGGATTGAGGATTGAGGATTGAGGATTGAGGATTGCAGATTGAGTATTGAGGATTGAAGATTGAGGATTCAGGATTGAGGATTGAGGATTGAGGATTGAGGATTGAGGATTGAGGATTGAAGATTGGGTATTGAGGATTGAAAATTGAGGATTGAGGATTGAGGATTGAGGATTGAGGATTGAGCATTGAAGATTGAGGATTGGGGATTGAGGATAGAAGATTGAGTATTGATGATTGAATATTGAGGATTGATAATTGAGAATTGATGATTGAGGATTGAGGATTGAGTATTGAGGATTGAAGATTGAGGATTGAGGATTGAGGATTGAGGATTGATGATTGAGGATTGAGGATTGAGGATTGAGGATTGAAGATTGAGTATTGAGGATTGAAGATTGAGGATTAAGGATTGAGGATTGGGGATTGAGGATCTAGGATTGGAGATTGATTATTGGGTTTGAAGATTGAGGATTGAGGATTGAGGATTGCTAATTGAGAATTGAGGATGAGGACTGAGGGTTGAGGATTGAGGTTTGAGGAGCGAGGATTGAGGATTGAGGATTGAAGATTGAGTATTGAGGATTGAATATTGAGGATTGAGGTTTGAGGATTGAGAATGAGGGCTGAGGGTTGAGGATTGAGGTTTGAGTATAGAATCCTGAGAATTCAGGATATTCTATTGAGCATTGAGAATATAGGATTGATGGTTGAGGACTGAGGATTGAGGATTGAGAATTCAGGGTTCAGGATCGAGGATTAAAGATTGAGGATTGGGTATTGAGGATTGAAGAATGAGGATTGAGGATTGAGGATTGAGGATTGGGGATTGAGGATTGAAGATTGAGGATTGGGTATTGAGGACTGAAGAATTAGGATTGAGAGTTGAGGATTGAGAATAGAGGATTCAGGGTTGAAGATTGAGGATTGGGTATTGAGGATTGAAGAATGAGGATTGAGGATTGAAGATTGAGGATTGGGTATTGAGGATTGAAGAATGAGGATTGAGGATGAGGATTGAGGATTGAGGATTGAGGATTGAAGATTGAGGATTGGGTATTGAGGATTGAAGAATGAGGATTGAGGATTGAGGATTGAGGATTGAGGATTGAAGATTGAGTATTGAGGATTGAAGATTGAGGGTTGAGGAATGAGGACTGAGTATTGAGGATTGAAGATTGAGTATTGAGGATTGAAGATTGAGGATTGAGTATTGAGGATTGAAGATTGAATATTGAGGACTGAGGATAGAGGGTTGTGGATTGAGAACGAGGACTGAGGGTTGAATATTGATGTTTGAGGTCTGAGGATTAAGGATTGAGGATTGAGAATTGAGGATTGAGGATTGAGGATTGAAGATTGAGGAATGGGTATTGAGGACTGAAGAATGAGGATTGAGGATTGAGGATTGAGGATTGAGGATTGCAGATTGAGTATTGAGGATTGAAGATTGAGGATTCAGGATTGAGGATTGAGGATTGAGGATTGAGGATTGGGGATTGAGGATTGAAGATTGGGTATTGAGGATTGAAAATTGAGGATTGAGGATTGAGGATTGAGGATTGAGGATTGAGCATTGAAGATTGAGGATTGGGGATTGAGGATTGAAGATTGAGTATTGATGATTGAATATTGAGGATTGATAATTGAGAATTGATGATTGAGGATTGAGGATTGAGTATTGAGGATTGAAGGTTGAGGATTGAGGATTGAGGATTGAGGGTTGATGATTGAGGATTGAGGATTGAGGATTGAGGATTGAAGATTGAGTATTGAGGATTGAAGATTGAGGATTAAGGATTGAGGATTGGGGATTGAGGATCTAGGATTGGAGATTGATTATTGGGTTTGAAGATTGAGGATTGAGGATTGAGGATTGCTAATTGAGAATTGAGGATGAGGACTGAGGGTTGAGGATTGAGGTTTGAGGAGCGAGGATTGAGGATTGAGGATTGAGGACAGAGGATTGACGATTGAGTATTGAAGATAGAGGATTTATGACTGAGGATTGAGGATTGAGGATTGAGGATTGAGGATTGAGGATTGAGGATTGAGGATTGAAGATTGAGTATTGAGGATTGAATATTGAGGATTGAGGTTTGAGGATTGAGAATGAGGGCTGAGGGTTGAGGATTGAGGTTTGAGTATAGAATCCTGAGAATTCAGGATATTCTATTGAGCATTGAGAATATAGGATTGATGGTTGAGGACTGAGGATTGAGGATTGAGAATTCAGGGTTCAGGATCGAGGATTGAAGATTGAGGATTGGGTATTGAGGATTGAGGATTGAGGATTGAAGATTGAGGATTGAGGATTGAGGATTGAGGATTGAAGATTGAAGATTGAGTATTGAAGATTGAGGATTGAGGATTGAGGATTGAGGATTGAGGATTCAGTGTTGGACAATGAGTATTGATGGTTGAAGATTGAGGGTTGGGGATTGAGGATTGAGGAATGAGTATTGAAGATTGAGAATTGATGATTGAGGATTGAGCATTGAGGATTGAAGATTGAGGATTGGGTATTGAGGATTGAAGAATTAGGATTTAGAATTGAGGATTGGGGATAGAGGATTGAGGGTTGAAGGTTGAGGATTGGGTATTGAGGATTGAAGAATGAGGATTGAGGATTGAACATTCAGGATTGGGTATTGAGGATTGAAGAATGAGGATTGAGGATTGAGGCTTGAGGATTGAGGACTGAGGATTGAAGATTGAGGATTGGGTATTGAGGATTGAAGAATGAGGATTGAGGATTGAGGATTGAGGATTGAGGATTGAAGATTGAGTATTGAGGATTGAATATTGAGGATTGAGGATTGAGGATTGAGGATTGATGATTGATGATTGAAGATTGATTATTGATGATTGAAGATTGAGGATTGAGGATTGAGGGTTGAGGATTGAGGACGAGGACTGACGGTTGAGGATTGAGGTTTGAGGATTGAGGATTGAGGATTGAGGACTGAGGCTTGAGGATTGAGGATTGAGTATTGAGGATTGACGCTTGAGGATTGAGGATCTAGGATTGGAGATTGATTTTTGGGGATTGAAGATTGAGGATTGAGGATTGAGGATTGCTAATTGAGAATTGAGGATGAGGACTGAGGGTTGAGGATTGAGGTTTGAGGAACGAGGATTGAGGATTGAGGATTGAGGACTGAGGATTGGCGATTGAGTATTGAATATTGAGAATTTATGACTGAGGATTCAGGATTGAGGATTGAGGATTGAGGATTGAGGATTGAAGATTGAGTATTGGGGATTGAATAATGAGGATTGAGGATTGAGGATTGAGAATGAGGGCTGAGGGTTGAGGATTGAGGTTTGAGTATAGAATCCTGAGAATTCAGGATATTCTATTGAGCATTGAGAATTTAGGATTGATGGTTGTGGACTGAGGATTGAGGATTGAGAATTCAGGGTTCAGGATCGAGGATTGAAGATTGAGGATTGGGTATTGAGGATTGAAGAATGAGGATTGAGGATTGAGGATTGAGGATTGAGGATTGAGGATTGAAGATTGAGGATTGGGTATTGAGGATTGAAGAATGAGGATTGAGGGTTTAGGATTGAGGATTTAGGATTGAGTATTGAGCATTGAAGATTGAGGATTGGGTATTGAGGATTGAAGAATGAGGATTGAGGATTGAGGATTGAGGATAGAGGATTGAGGATTGAAGATTGAGGATTGGGTATTGAGGATTGAAGAATGAGGATTGAGGGTTGAGGATAGAGGATTGAGGATTGAGTATTGAGTATTGATGGTTGAGGATTGTGGACTGAGGATTGAGGATTGAGGATTGAATATTGAAGATTGAGTATTGATGCCTGAGGATTGAGGATTGAGGATTGAGTATTGAGAATTGAGGATTGATGGTTGAGTATTGAGGATTGAGGATTGAGTATTGAGTGTTGAAGATTGAGGATTGATGATTGAAGATTGAGGATTGGGGATTGAGGATTGAGGAATGAGTATTGAAGATTGAGGAGTGATGATTGAGGATTGAGGATTGAGGATTGGGTATTGAGGATTGAGCATTGAGGTTTGAGGACTGAGGGCTGAGGATTGAGGATTGAGGATTGAGGATTGAGGATGAGGGCTCAGGGTTGAGGATTGAGGTTTGAGGACTGAGGACTGAGGATTGAGGATTGAGGATTGAGGATTCAGTGTTGGACAATGATGATTGATGGTTGAAGATTGATGGTTGGGGATTCAGGATTGAGGAATGAGTATTGAAGATTGAGGATTGATGATTGAGGATTGAGCATTGAGGATTGAAGATTGAGGATTGGGTATTGAGGATTGAAGAATGAGGATTGAGGATTGAAGATTGAGTATTGAGGATTGAAGTTTGAGGATTGAGTATTGACGATTGAGGATTGAGGTTTGAAGATTGAGGATTGAGGATTGAGGGCTGAGGATTGAGGATTGAGGATTGAAGATTGCATATTGATGATTGAATATTGAGGACTGAGTATTGAAGGTTGTGGATTGAGGACTAGGACTGAGGGTTGAATATTGATGTTTGAGGTCTGAGGATTAAGGATTGAGGATTGAGAATTGAGGATTGAGGATTGAGGGTTGAAGATTGAGGATTGGGTATTGAGGTTTGAAGAATGAGGATTGATGATTGAGGTTTGAGGATTGAGGATTGCAGATTGAGTATTGAGGATTGAAGATTGAGGATTGAGGATTGAGGATTGAAGATTGAGGATTGAGGATTGAGGATTGAGGATTGAGGATTGAAGATTGAGTATTGAGGATTGAAGATTGAGGATTGAGGATTGAGTACTGAGGATTGAGGATTGAGGACTGAGGATTGAAGATTGAGAATTGAAGATAGAGCATTGAGCACTGAATATTGACGATTGAGTATTGAAGATTGAGGATTGAGGATTGAGGATTGAGGATTGAGTATTCAGTGTTGGGCAACGAGGTTTGATGGTTGAAGATTGAGGATTTGGGATTGAGTATTGAAGATTGAGGATTGAGGATTGAAGATTGAGGACTGAGTATTGAGGATTGAAGATTGAATATTGAGGACTGAGGATTGAGGGTTGTGGATTGAGGACGAGGACTGAGGGTTGAATATTGATGTTTGAGGTCTGAGGATTAAGGATGGAGGATTGAGAATTGAGGATTGAGGATTGAGGATTGAAGATTGAGGAATGGGTATTAAGGACTGAAGAATGAGGATTGAGGATTGAGGATTGAGGATTGAGGATTGCAGATTGAGTATTGAGGATTGAAGATTGAGGATTCAGGATTGAGGATTGAGGATTGAGGATTGAGGATTGAGGATTGAGGATTGAAGATTGGGTATTGAGGATTGAAAATTGAAGATTGAGGATTGAGGATTGAGGATTGAGGATTGAGCATTGAAGATTGAGGATTGGGGATTGAGGATTGACGATTGAGGATTGAGTATTGAGGATTGAGGATTGAGTACTGATGATTGAAGATTGAGGATTGAGGATTGAGGGTTGAGGATTGAGGACGAGGACTGACGGTTGAGGATTGAGGTTTGAGGATTGAGGATTGAGGATTGAGGACTGAGGCTTGAGGATTGACGATTGAGCATAGAGGATTGAAGATTGAGGACTGGCGATTGAGGATTGAAGATTGAGGATTAAGGACTGAGGATTGGGGATTGAGGATCTAGGATTGGAGATTGATTTTTGGGGATTGAAGATTGAGGATTGAGGATTGAGGATTGCTAATTGAGAATTGAGTATGAGGACTGAGGGTTGAGGATTGAGTATTGAGGATTGAAGATTGAGGATTGAGGTTTGAGGATTGAGAATGAGGGCTGAGGGTTGAGGATTGAGGTTTGAGTATAGAATCCTGAGAATTCAGGATATTCTATTGAGCATTGAGAATATAGGATTGATGGTTGAGGACTGAGGATTGAGGATTGAGAATTCAGGATTCAGGATCGAGAATTGAAGATTGAGGATTGGGTATTGAGGATTGAAGAATGAGGATTGAGGATTGAGGATTGAGGATTGAGGATTGAGGATTGAAGATTGAGGATTGGGTATTGAGGATTGAAGAATGAGGATTGAGGGTTTAGGATTGAGGATTTAGGATTGAGTATTGAGCATTGAAAGTTGAGGATTGTGGATTGAGTATTGAGGATTGAGGATTGAATATTGAAGATTGAGTATTGATGCCTGAGTATTGAGGGTTGAGGATTGAGGATTGAGAATTCAGGATTGAGGATCGAGGATTGAAGATTGAGGATTGGGTATTGAGGATTGAAGAGTGAGGATTGAGGATTGAGGATTGAGGATAGAGGATTGAGGATTGAAGATTGAGGATTGGGTATTGAGGATTGAAGAATGAGGATTGAGGGTTGAGGATAGAGGATTGAGGATTGAGTATTGAGTATTGAAGGTTGAGGATTGTGGATTGAGGATTGAGGATTGAATATTGAAGATTGAGTATTGATGCCTGAGGATTGAGGATTGAGGATTGAGTATTGAGAATTGAGGATTGATGGTTGAGTATTGAGGATTGAGGATTGAGTATTGAGTGTTGAAGATTGAGGATTGATGATTGAAGATTGAGGATTGGGGATTGAGGATTGAGGAATGAGTATTGAAGATTGAGGATTGATGATTGAGGATTGAGGATTGAGGATTGGGTATTGAGGATTGAGCATTGAGGTTTGAGGACTGAGAGCTGAGGATTGAGGATTGAGGATTGAGGATTGAGGATGAGGGCTGAGGGTTGAGAATTGAGGTTTGAGGACTGACGACTGAGGATTGAGGATTGAGAATTGAGGATTGAGGTTTGTGGAACGAGGATTGAGGATTGAGGATTGAGAATTGAGGATTGAGGACTGAGGATTGAAGATTGAGAATTGGGTATTGAGGATTGAAGAATGAGGATTGAAGATTGAGTGTTGAGGATTGAAGATTGAGGATTGAGGATTGAGTACTGAGGATTGAGGATTGAGGATTGAGGATCGAAGATTGAGAATTGAAGATTGAGTATTGAGGACTGAAGATTGACGATTGAGGATTGAAGATTGAGGATTGGGGATTGAGGATTGAGGATTGAGCATTGAAGAGTGAGGATTGGGGATTGAGGATTGACGACTGAGGATTGAGTATTGAGGATTGAAGGTTGAGTATTGATGATTGAAGATTGAGGATTGAGGATTGAGGGTTGAGGATTGAGGACGAGGACTGACGGTTGAGGAATGAGGTTTGAGGATTGAGGGTTGTGGATTGAGGACGAGGACTGAGGGTTGAATATTGATGTTTGATGCCTGAGGATTGAGGATTGAGGATTGAGAATTGATGATTGAGGACTGTGGGTTGAAGATTGAGGATTGTGTATTGAGGATTGAAGAATGACGATTGGGGATTGAGGATTGAGGATTGAGGATTCAAGATTGAGTATTGAGGATTGAAGATTGAGGATTGAGGATTGAGGATTGAGGATTGAGGATTGAAGATTGAGTATTGAGGATTGAAGATTGAGGATTGAGTATTGAGTGTTGAGGATAGAGGATTGAGGTTTGAAGATAGAGTATTGAGGATTGAGGATTGAGGATTGAGGATTGAGGATTGAGCATGAGGGCTGAGGGTTGAGGATTGAGGTTTGATGACTGAGGACTGACGATTGAGGATTGAGGATTGAGGATTGAGGATTGAGGATTGAAGATTGAGGATTGGGTATTGAGGATTGAAGAATGAGGATTGAGCATTGAGGATTGAGGATTGAGGATTGAGGATTGAGGATTGAAGATTGAGGATTGAGTATTGAGGATTGAAGAATGAGGATTGAGGATTGAGGATTGAGGATAGAGGATTGAAGATTGAGTATTGAGGATTGAAGATTGAGGGTTGAGGATTGAGTACTGAGGATTGAGTATTGAGGACTGAGGATTGAAGATTGAGAATTGAAGATTGAGTATTGAGGACTGAATATTGACGATTGAGGATTGAAGATTGAGGATTGAGGTTTGAGGATTGAGGATTGAGGATTCAGTGTTGGACAATGAGGATTGATGGTTGAAGATTGAGTATTGGGGATTGAGGATTGAGGAATGAGTATTGAAGATTGAGGATTGATGATTGAGGATTGAGGATTGAGGATTGAAGATTGAGGATTGGGTATTGAGGATTGAAGAATTAGGATTGAGTGTTGAGGATTGAGAATAGAGGATTCAGGGTTGAAGATTGAGGATTGGGTATTGAGGATTGAAGAATGAGGATTGAGGATTGAAGATTGAGGATTGGGTATTGAGGATTGAAGAATGAGGATTGAGGATGAGGATTGAGGATTGAGGATTGAGGATTGAAGATTGAGGATTGGGTATTGAGGATTGAAGAATGAGGATTGAGGATTGAGGATTGAGGATTGAGGATTGAAGATTGAGTATTGAGGATTGAAGATTGAGGGTTGAGGAATGAGGACTGAGTATTGAGGATTGAAGATTGAGTATTGAGGATTGAAGATTGAGGATTGAGTATTGAGGATTGAAGATTGAATATTGAGGACTGAGGATTGAGGGTTGTGGATTGAGAACGAGGACTGAGGGTTGAATATTGATGTTTGAGGTCTGAGGATTAAGGATTGAGGATTGAGAATTGAGGATTGAGGATTGAGGATTGAAGATTGAGGAATGGGTATTGAGGACTGAAGAATGAGGATTGAGGATTGAGGATTGAGGATTGAGGATTGCAGATTGAGTATTGAGGATTGAAGATTGAGGATTCAGGATTGAGGATTGAGGATTGAGGATTGAGGATTGAGGATTGAGGATTGAAGATTGGGTATTGAGGATTGAAAATTGAGGATTGAGGATTGAGGATTGAGGATTGAGGATTGAGCATTGAAGATTGAGGATTGGGGATTGAGGATAGAAGATTGAGTATTGATGATTGAATATTGAGGATTGATAATTGAGAATTGATGATTGAGGATTGAGGATTGAGTATTGAGGATTGAAGGTTGAGGATTGAGGATTGAGGATTGAGGATTGATGATTGAGGATTGAGGATTGAGGATTGAGGATTGAAGATTGAGTATTGAGGATTGAAGATTGAGGATTAAGGATTGAGGATTGGGGATTGAGGATCTAGGATTGGAGATTGATTATTGGGTTTGAAGATTGAGGATTGAGGATTGAGGATTGCTAATTGAGAATTGAGGATGAGGACTGAGGGTTGAGGATTGAGGTTTGAGGAGCGAGGATTGAGGATTGAGGATTGAAGATTGAGTATTGAGGATTGAATATTGAGGATTGAGGTTTGAGGATTGAGAATGAGGGCTGAGGGTTGAGGATTGAGGTTTGAGTATAGAATCCTGAGAATTCAGGATATTCTATTGAGCATTGAGAATATAGGATTGATGGTTGAGGACTGAGGATTGAGGATTGAGAATTCAGGGTTCAGGATCGAGGATTGAATATTGAGGATTGGGTATTGAGGATTGAAGAATGAGGATTGAGGATTGAGGATTGAGGATTGAGGATTGAGGATTGAAGATTGAGGATTGGGTATTGAGGACTGAAGAATTAGGATTGAGAGTTGAGGATTGAGAATAGAGGATTCAGGGTTGAAGATTGAGGATTGGGTATTGAGGATTGAAGAATGAGGATTGAGGATTGAAGATTGAGGATTGGGTATTGAGGATTGAAGAATGAGGATTGAGGATGAGGATTGAGGATTGAGGATTGAGGATTGAAGATTGAGGATTGGGTATTGAGGATTGAAGAATGAGGATTGAGGATTGAGGATTGAGGATTGAGGATTGAAGATTGAGTATTGAGGATTGAAGATTGAGGGTTGAGGAATGAGGACTGAGTATTGAGGATTGAAGATTGAGTATTGAGGATTGAAGATTGAGGATTGAGTATTGAGGATTGAAGATTGAATATTGAGGACTGAGGATAGAGGGTTGTGGATTGAGAACGAGGACTGAGGGTTGAATATTGATGTTTGAGGTCTGAGGATTAAGGATTGAGGATTGAGAATTGAGGATTGAGGATTGAGGATTGAAGATTGAGGAATGGGTATTGAGGACTGAAGAATGAGGATTGAGGATTGAGGATTGAGGATTGAGGATTGCAGATTGAGTATTGAGGATTGAAGATTGAGGATTCAGGATTGAGGATTGAGGATTGAGGATTGAGGATTGGGGATTGAGGATTGAAGATTGGGTATTGAGGATTGAAAATTGAGGATTGAGGATTGAGGATTGAGGATTGAGGATTGAGCATTGAAGATTGAGGATTGGGGATTGAGGATTGAAGATTGAGTATTGATGATGGAATATTGAGGATTGATAATTGAGAATTGATGATTGAGGATTGAGGATTGAGTATTGAGGATTGAAGGTTGAGGATTGAGGATTGAGGATTGAGGGTTGATGATTGAGGATTGAGGATTGAGGATTGAGGATTGAAGATTGAGTATTGAGAATTGAAGATTGAGGATTAAGGATTGAGGATTGGGGATTGAGGATCTAGGATTGGAGATTGATTATTGGGTTTGAAGATTGAGGATTGAGGATTGAGGATTGCTAATTGAGAATTGAGGATGAGGACTGAGGGTTGAGGATTGAGGTTTGAGGAGCGAGGATTGAGGATTGAGGATTGAGGACAGAGGATTGACGATTGAGTATTGAAGATAGAGGATTTATGACTGAGGATTGAGGATTGAGGATTGAGGATTGAGGATTGAGGATTGAGGATTGAGGATTGAAGATTGAGTATTGAGGATTGAATATTGAGGATTGAGGTTTGAGGATTGAGAATGAGGGCTGAGGGTTGAGGATTGAGGTTTGAGTATAGAATCCTGAGAATTCAGGATATTCTATTGAGCATTGAGAATATAGGATTGATGGTTGAGGACTGAGGATTGAGGATTGAGAATTCAGGGTTCAGGATCGAGGATTGAAGATTGAGGATTGGGTATTGAGGATTGAAGAATGAGGATTGAGGATTGAGGATTGAGGATTGAGGATTGAGGATTGAAGATTGAGGATTGAGGATTGAAGTTTGAGGATTGAGTATTGACGATTGAGGATTGAGGTTTGAAGATTGAGGATTGAGGATTGAGGGCTGAGGATTGAGGATTGAGGATTGAAGATTGCATATTGATGATTGAATATTGAGGACTGAGTATTGAAGGTTGTGGATTGAGGACGAGGACTGAGGGTTGAATATTGATGTTTGAGGTCTGAGGATTAAGGATTGAGGATTGAGAATTGAGGATTGAGGATTGAGGATTGAAGATTGAGGATTGGGTATTGAGGTTTGAAGAATGAGGATTGAGGATTGAGGTTTGAGGATTGAGGATTGCAGATTGAGTATTGAGGATTGAAGATTGAGGATGGAGGATTGAGGATTGAGGATTGAAGATTGAGGATTGAGGATTGAGGATTGAGGATTGAAGATTGAAGATTGAGTATTGAAGATTGAGGATTGAGGATTGAGGATTGAGGATTGAGGATTCAGTGTTGGACAATGAGTATTGATGGTTGAAGATTGAGGGTTGGGGATTGAGGATTGAGGAATGAGTATTGAAGATTGAGAATTGATGATTGAGGATTGAGCATTGAGGATTGAAGATTGAGGATTGGGTATTGAGGATTGAAGAATTAGGATTTAGAATTGAGGATTGGGGATAGAGGATTGAGGGTTGAAGGTTGAGGATTGGGTATTGAGGATTGAAGAATGAGGATTGAGGATTGAACATTCAGGATTGGGTATTGAGGATTGAAGAATGAGGATTGAGGATTGAGGCTTGAGGATTGAGGACTGAGGATTGAAGATTGAGGATTGGGTATTGAGGATTGAAGAATGAGGATTGAGGATTGAGGATTGAGGATTGAGGATTGAAGATTGAGTATTGAGGATTGAATATTGAGGATTGAGGATTTAGGATTGAGGATTGATGATTGCTGATTGAAGATTGATTATTGATGATTGAAGATTGAGGATTGAGGATTGAGGGTTGAGGATTGAGGACGAGGACTGACGGTTGAGGATTGAGGTTTGAGGATTGAGGATTGAGGATTGAGGACTGAGGCTTGAGGATTGAGGATTGAGTATTGAGGATTGACGCTTGAGGATTGAGGATCTAGGATTGGAGATTGATTTTTGGGGATTGAAGATTGAGGATTGAGGATTGAGGATTGCTAATTGAGAATTGAGGATGAGGACTGAGGGTTGAGGATTGAGGTTTGAGGAACGAGGATTGAGGATTGAGGATTGAGGACTGAGGATTGGCGATTGAGTATTGAATATTGAGAATTTATGACTGAGGATTCAGGATTGAGGATTGAGGATTGAGGATTGAGGATTGAAGATTGAGTATTGGGGATTGAATATTGAGGATTGAGGATTGAGGATTGAGAATGAGGGCTGAGGGTTGAGGATTGAGGTTTGAGTATAGAATCCTGAGAATTCAGGATATTCTATTGAGCATTGAGAATTTAGGATTGATGGTTGTGGACTGAGGATTGAGGATTGAGAATTCAGGATTGAGGATCGAGGATTGAAGATTGAGGATTGGGTATTGAGGATTGAAGAATGAGGATTGAAGATTGAGGATTGAGGATTGAGGATTGAGGATTGAGGATTGAGGATTGAGGATTGAGGATTGATGATTGAGTTTTGAGGATTGAGGATTGAGCATTGAGGTTTGAGGACTGAGGAATGAGGATTGAGGATTGAGGATTGATGATTGAGGATTGAGGATTGAGGATTGTGCATTGAAGAGTGAGGATTGAGGTTTGAAGATTCATGATTGAGGATTGAGGATTGAGGATTGAGGATTGAGGATTGAAGATTGAATATAGATGATTGAATATTGAGGACTGAGGATTGATGGTTGTGGATTGAGGACGAGGACTGAGGGTTGAATAATGATGTTTGAGGTCAGAGGATTATGGATTGAGGATCGAGAATTGAAGTTTGAGAATTGAGGATTGAAGATTGAGGATTGGGTATTGAGAACTGAGGGTTGAAGATTGAGGATTGGTTATTGAGGATTGAAGAATGAGGATTGAGGATTGAGGATTGCAGATTGAGTATTGAGGATTGAAGATTGAGGATTCAGGATTGAGGATTGAGGATTGAGGATTGAGGGTTGAGGATTGAGGACGAGGACTGACGGTTGAGGGTTGAGGTTTGAGGATTGAGGATTGAGGATTGAGGATTGGGTATTGAGGATTGAGCATTGAGGTTTGAGGACTGAGGGCTGAGGATTGAGGATTGAGGATTGAGGTTTGAGGATGAGGGCTGAGGGTTGAGGATTGAGGTTTGAGGACTGAGGACTGAGGATTGAGGATTGAGGATTGAGGATTGAGGATTGAGGATTGAAGATTGAGGATTGGGTATTGAGGTTTGAAGAATGAGGATTGGGTATTGAGGATTGAAGAATGAGGATTGAGGATTGAGGATTGAGGATTGAGGATTGAAGATTGAGTACTGAGGATTGAAGATTGAGGGTTGAGGATTGAGTACTGAGGATTGAGTATTGAGGACTGAGGATTGAAGATTGAGAATTGAAGATTGAGTATTGAGGACTGAATATTGACGATTGAGGATTGAAGATTGAGGATTGAGGATTGAGGATTGAGGATTGAGGATTCAGTGTTGGACAATGAGGATTGATGGTTGATGATTGAGGATTGAGGATTGAGGATTGAAGATTGAGGATTGGGTATTGAGGATTGAAGAATTAGGATTGAGAATTGAGGATAGAGGAGAGAGGATTGAGGGTTGAAGATTGAGGATTGGGTATCGAGGGTTGAAGAATGAGGATTGAGGATTGAAGATTGAGGATTGGGTATTGAGGATTGAAAAATGAGGATTGGGGATTGAGGATTGAGGATTGAGGATTGAGGATTGAAGATTGAGGATTGGGTATTGAGGATTGGAGAATGAGGATTGAGGATTGAGGATTGATGATTGAGGATTGAAGATTGAGTATTGAGGACTGAAGATTGAGGATTGAGGATTGAGGATTGAGTATTGAGGATTGAAGGTTGAGTATTGAGGATTGAAGATTGAGGATTGAGGATTGAGTCCTGAGGATTGAAGATTGAATATTGAGGACTGAGGATTGAGGGTTGTGGATTGAGGACGAGGACTGAGGGTTGAATATTGATGTTTGAGGTCTGAGGATTAAGGATTGAGGATTGAGAATTGAGGATTGAGGATTGAGGATTGAAGATTGAGGAATGGGTATTAAGGACTGAAGAATGAGGATTGAGGATTGAGGATTGAGGATTGAGGATTGCAGATTGAGTATTGAGGATTGAAGATTGAGGATTCAGGATTGAGGATTGAGGATTGAGGATTGAGGATTGAGGATTGAGGATTGAAGATTGGGTATTGAGGATTGAAAATTGAAGATTGAGGATTGAGAATTGAGGATTGAGGATTGAGCATTGAAGATTGAGGATTGGGGATTGAGGATTGACGATTGAGGATTGAGTATTGAGGATTGAGGATTGAGTACTGATGATTGAAGATTGAGGATTGAGGATTGAGGAATGAGTATTGAAGATTGAGGATTGATGATTGAGGATTGAGGATTGAGGATTGGGTATTGAGGATTGAGCATTGAGGTTTGAGGACTGAGAGCCGAGGATTGAGGATTGAGGATTGAGGATTGAGGATGAGGGCTGAGGGTTGAGAATTGAGGTTTGAGGACTGAGGACTGAGGATTGAGGATTGAGAATTGAGGATTGAGGTTTGTGGAACGAGGATTGAGGATTGAGGATTGAGAATTGAGGATTGAGGACTGAGGATTGAAGATTGAGAACTGGGTATTGAGGATTGAAGAATGAGGATTGAAGATTGAGTGTTGAGGATTGAAGATTGAGGATTGAGGATTGAGTACTGAGGATTGAGGATTGAGGATTGAGGATCGAAGATTGAGAATTGAAGATTGAGTATTGAGGACTGAAGATTGACGATTGAGGATTGAAGATTGAGGATTGGGGATTGAGGATTGAGGATTGAGCATTGAAGAGTGAGGATTGGGGATTGAGGATTGACGACTGAGGATTGAGTATTGAGGATTGAAGGTTGAGTATTGATGATTGAAGAATGAGGATTGAGGATTGAGGGTTGAGGATTGAGGACGAGGACTGACGGTTGAGGAATGAGGTTTGAGGATTGAGGGTTGTGGATTGAGGACGAGGACTGAGGGTTGAATATTGATGTTTGATGCCTGAGGATTGAGGATTGAGGATTGAGAATTGATGATTGAGGACTGTGGGTTGAAGATTGAGGATTGGGTATTGAGGATTGAAGAATGACGATTGGGGATTGAGGATTGAGGATTGAGGATTCAAGATTGAGTATTGAGGATTGAAGATTGAGGATTGAGGATTGAGGATTGAGGATTGAGGATTGTAGATTGAGTATTGAGGATTGAAGATTGAGGATTGAGTATTGAGTGTTGAGGATAGAGGATTGAGGTTTGAAGATAGAGTATTGAGGATTGAGGATTGAGGATTGAGGATTGAGGATTGAGCATGAGGGCTGAGGGTTGAGGATTGAGGTTTGATGACTGAGGACTGACGATTGAGGATTGAGGATTGAGGATTGAGGATTGACGATTGAAGATTGAGGATTGGGTATTGAGGATTGAAGAATTAGGATTGAGTGTTGAGGATTGAGAATAGAGGATTCAGGGTTGAAGATTGAGGATTGGGTATTGAGGATTGAAGAATGAGGATTGAGGATTGAAGATTGAGGATTGGGTATTGAGGATTGAAGAATGAGGATTGAGGATGAGGATTGAGGATTGAGGATTGAGGATTGAAGATTGAGGATTGGGTATTGAGGATTGAAGAATGAGGATTGAGGATTGAGGATTGAGGATTGAGGATTGAAGATTGAGTATTGAGGATTGAAGATTGAGGGTTGAGGAATGAGGACTGAGTATTGAGGATTGAAGATTGAGTATTGAGGATTGAAGATTGAGGATTGAGTATTGAGGATTGAAGATTGAATATTGAGGACTGAGGATTGAGGGTTGTGGATTGAGAACGAGGACTGAGGGTTGAATATTGATGTTTGAGGTCTGAGGATTAAGGATTGAGGATTGAGAATTGAGGATTGAGGATTGAGGATTGAAGATTGAGGAATGGGTATTGAGGACTGAAGAATGAGGATTGAGGATTGAGGATTGAGGATTGAGGATTGCAGATTGAGTATTGAGGATTGAAGATTGAGGATTCAGGATTGAGGATTGAGGATTGAGGATTGAGGATTGAGGATTGAGGATTGAAGATTGGGTATTGAGGATTGAAAATTGAGGATTGAGGATTGAGGATTGAGGATTGAGGATTGAGCATTGAAGATTGAGGATTGGGGATTGAGGATTGAAGATTGAGTATTGATGATTGAATATTGAGGATTGATAATTGAGAATTGATGATTGAGGATTGAGGATTGAGTATTGAGGATTGAAGGTTGAGGATTGAGGATTGAGGATTGAGGATTGATGATTGAGGATTGAGGATTGAGGATTGAGGATTGAAGATTGAGTATTGAGGATTGAAGATTGAGGATTAAGGATTGAGGATTGGGGATTGAGGATCTAGGATTGGAGATTGATTATTGGGTTTGAAGATTGAGGATTGAGGATTGAGGATTGCTAATTGAGAATTGAGGATGAGGACTGAGGGTTGAGGATTGAGGTTTGAGGAGCGAGGATTGAGGATTGAGGATTGAGGACAGAGGATTGACGATTGAGTATTGAAGATAGAGGATTTATGACTGAGGATTGAGGATTGAGGATTGAGGATTGAGGATTGAGGATTGAGGATTGAGGATTGAAGATTGAGTATTGAGGATTGAATATTGAGGATTGAGGTTTGAGGATTGAGAATGAGGGCTGAGGGTTGAGGATTGAGGTTTGAGTATAGAATCCTGAGAATTCAGGATATTCTATTGAGCATTGAGAATATAGGATTGATGGTTGAGGACTGAGGATTGAGGATTGAGAATTCAGGGTTCAGGATCGAGGATTGAAGATTGAGGATTGGGTATTGAGGATTGAAGAATGAGGATTGAGGATTGAGGATTGAGGATTGAGGATTGAGGATTGAAGATTGAGGATTGGGTATTGAGGACTGAAGAATTAGGATTGAGAGTTGAGGATTGAGAATAGAGGATTCAGGGTTGAAGATTGAGGATTGGGTATTGAGGATTGAAGAATGAGGATTGAGGATTGAAGATTGAGGATTGGGTATTGAGGATTGAAGAATGAGGATTGAGGATGAGGATTGAGGATTGAGGATTGAGGATTGAAGATTGAGGATTGGGTATTGAGGATTGAAGAATTAGGATTGAGTGTTGAGGATTGAGAATAGAGGATTCAGGGTTGAAGATTGAGGATTGGGTATTGAGGATTGAAGAATGAGGATTGAGGATTGAAGATTGAGGATTGGGTATTGAGGATTGAAGAATGAGGATTGAGGATGAGGATTGAGGATTGAGGATTGAGGATTGAAGATTGAGGATTGGATATTGAGGATTGAAGAATGAGGATTGAGGATTGAGGATTGAGGATTGAGGATTGAAGATTGAGTATTGAGGATTGAAGATTGAGGGTTGAGGAATGAGGACTGAGTATTGAGGATTGAAGATTGAGTATTGAGGATTGAAGATTGAGGATTGAGTATTGAGGATTGAAGATTGAATATTGAGGACTGAGGATTGAGGGTTGTGGATTGAGAACGAGGACTGAGGGTTGAATATTGATGTTTGAGGTCTGAGGATTAAGGATTGAGGATTGAGAATTGAGGATTGAGGATTGAGGATTGAAGATTGAGGAATGGGTATTGAGGACTGAAGAATGAGGATTGAGGATTGAGGATTGAGGATTGAGGATTGCAGATTGAGTATTGAGGATTGAAGATTGAGGATTCAGGATTGAGGATTGAGGATTGAGGATTGAGGATTGAGGATTGAGGATTGAAGATTGGGTATTGAGGATTGAAAATTGAGGATTGAGGATTGAGGATTGAGGATTGAGGATTGAGCATTGAAGATTGAGGATTGGGGATTGAGGATAGAAGATTGAGTATTGATGATTGAATATTGAGGATTGATAATTGAGAATTGATGATTGAGGATTGAGGATTGAGTATTGAGGATTGAAGGTTGAGGATTGAGGATTGAGGATTGAGGATTGATGATTGAGGATTGAGGATTGAGGATTGAGGATTGAAGATTGAGTATTGAGGATTGAAGATTGAGGATTAAGGATTGAGGATTGGGGATTGAGGATCTAGGATTGGAGATTGATTATTGGGTTTGAAGATTGAGGATTGAGGATTGAGGATTGCTAATTGAGAATTGAGGATGAGGACTGAGGGTTGAGGATTGAGGTTTGAGGAGCGAGGATTGAGGATTGAGGATTGAAGATTGAGTATTGAGGATTGAATATTGAGGATTGAGGTTTGAGGATTGAGAATGAGGGCTGAGGGTTGAGGATTGAGGTTTGAGTATAGAATCCTGAGAATTCAGGATATTCTATTGAGCATTGAGAATATAGGATTGATGGTTGAGGACTGAGGATTGAGGATTGAGAATTCAGGGTTCAGGATCGAGGATTGAAGATTGAGGATTGGGTATTGAGGATTGAAGAATGAGGATTGAGGATTGAGGATTGAGGATTGAGGATTGAGGATTGAAGATTGAGGATTGGGTATTGAGGACTGAAGAATTAGGATTGAGAGTTGAGGATTGAGAATAGAGGATTCAGGGTTGAAGATTGAGGATTGGGTATTGAGGATTGAAGAATGAGGATTGAGGATTGAAGATTGAGGATTGGGTATTGAGGATTGAAGAATGAGGATTGAGGATGAGGATTGAGGATTGAGGATTGAGGATTGAAGATTGAGGATTGGGTATTGAGGATTGAAGAATGAGGATTGAGGATTGAGGATTGAGGATTGAGGATTGAAGATTGAGTATTGAGGATTGAAGATTGAGGGTTGAGGAATGAGGACTGAGTATTGAGGATTGAAGATTGAGTATTGAGGATTGAAGATTGAGGATTGAGTATTGAGGATTGAAGATTGAATATTGAGGACTGAGGATAGAGGGTTGTGGATTGAGAACGAGGACTGAGGGTTGAATATTGATGTTTGAGGTCTGAGGATTAAGGATTGAGGATTGAGAATTGAGGATTGAGGATTGAGGATTGAGGATTGCAGATTGAGTATTGAGGATTGAAGATTGAGGATTCAGGATTGAGGATTGAGGATTGAGGATTGAGGATTGGGGATTGAGGATTGAAGATTGGGTATTGAGGATTGAAAATTGAGGATTGAGGATTGAGGATTGAGGATTGAGGATTGAGCATTGAAGATTGAGGATTGGGGATTGAGGATTGAAGATTGAGTATTGATGATTGAATATTGAGGATTGATAATTGAGAATTGATGATTGAGGATTGAGGATTGAGTATTGAGGATTGAAGGTTGAGGATTGAGGATTGAGGATTGAGGGTTGATGATTGAGGATTGAGGATTGAGGATTGAGGATTGAAGATTGAGTATTGAGGATTGAAGATTGAGGATTAAGGATTGAGGATTGGGGATTGAGGATCTAGGATTGGAGATTGATTATTGGGTTTGAAGATTGAGGATTGAGGATTGAGGATTGCTAATTGAGAATTGAGGATGAGGACTGAGGGTTGAGGATTGAGGTTTGAGGAGCGAGGATTGAGGATTGAGGATTGAGGACAGAGGATTGACGATTGAGTATTGAAGATAGAGGATTTATGACTGAGGATTGAGGATTGAGGATTGAGGATTGAGGATTGAGGATTGAGGATTGAGGATTGAAGATTGAGTATTGAGGATTGAATATTGAGGATTGAGGTTTGAGGATTGAGAATGAGGGCTGAGGGTTGAGGATTGAGGTTTGAGTATAGAATCCTGAGAATTCAGGATATTCTATTGAGCATTGAGAATATAGGATTGATGGTTGAGGACTGAGGATTGAGGATTGAGAATTCAGGGTTCAGGATCGAGGATTGAAGATTGAGGATTGGGTATTGAGGATTGAAGAATGAGGATTGAGGATTGAGGATTGAGGATTGAGGATTGAGGATTGAAGATTGAGGATTGAGGATTGAAGTTTGAGGATTGAGTATTGACGATTGAGGATTGAGGTTTGAAGATTGAGGATTGAGGATTGAGGGCTGAGGATTGAGGATTGAGGATTGAAGATTGAAGATTGAGTATTGAGGATTGAATATTGAGGATTGAGGTTTGAGGATTGAGAATGAGGGCTGAGGGTTGAGGATTGAGGTTTGAGTATAGAATCCTGAGAATTCAGGATATTCTATTGAGCATTGAGAATATAGGATTGATGGTTGAGGACTGAGGATTGAGGATTGAGAATTCAGGGTTCAGGATCGAGGATTGAAGATTGAGGATTGGGTATTGAGGATTGAAGAATGAGGATTGAGGATTGAGGATTGAGGATTGAGGATTGAGGATTGAAGATTGAGGATTGGGTATTGAGGACTGAAGAATTAGGATTGAGAGTTGAGGATTGAGAATAGAGGATTCAGGGTTGAAGATTGAGGATTGGGTATTGAGGATTGAAGAATGAGGATTGAGGATTGAAGATTGAGGATTGGGTATTGAGGATTGAAGAATGAGGATTGAGGATGAGGATTGAGGATTGAGGATTGAGGATTGAAGATTGAGGATTGGGTATTGAGGATTGAAGAATTAGGATTGAGTGTTGAGGATTGAGAATAGAGGATTCAGGGTTGAAGATTGAGGATTGGGTATTGAGGATTGAAGAATGAGGATTGAGGATTGAAGATTGAGGATTGGGTATTGAGGATTGAAGAATGAGGATTGAGGATGAGGATTGAGGATTGAGGATTGAGGATTGAAGATTGAGGATTGGATATTGAGGATTGAAGAATGAGGATTGAGGATTGAGGATTGAGGATTGAGGATTGAAGATTGAGTATTGAGGATTGAAGATTGAGGGTTGAGGAATGAGGACTGAGTATTGAGGATTGAAGATTGAGTATTGAGGATTGAAGATTGAGGATTGAGTATTGAGGATTGAAGATTGAATATTGAGGACTGAGGATTGAGGGTTGTGGATTGAGAACGAGGACTGAGGGTTGAATATTGATGTTTGAGGTCTGAGGATTAAGGATTGAGGATTGAGAATTGAGGATTGAGGATTGAGGATTGAAGATTGAGGAATGGGTATTGAGGACTGAAGAATGAGGATTGAGGATTGAGGATTGAGGATTGAGGATTGCAGATTGAGTATTGAGGATTGAAGATTGAGGATTCAGGATTGAGGATTGAGGATTGAGGATTGAGGATTGAGGATTGAGGATTGAAGATTGGGTATTGAGGATTGAAAATTGAGGATTGAGGATTGAGGATTGAGGATTGAGGATTGAGCATTGAAGATTGAGGATTGGGGATTGAGGATAGAAGATTGAGTATTGATGATTGAATATTGAGGATTGATAATTGAGAATTGATGATTGAGGATTGAGGATTGAGTATTGAGGATTGAAGGTTGAGGATTGAGGATTGAGGATTGAGGATTGATGATTGAGGATTGAGGATTGAGGATTGAGGATTGAAGATTGAGTATTGAGGATTGAAGATTGAGGATTAAGGATTGAGGATTGGGGATTGAGGATCTAGGATTGGAGATTGATTATTGGGTTTGAAGATTGAGGATTGAGGATTGAGGATTGCTAATTGAGAATTGAGGATGAGGACTGAGGGTTGAGGATTGAGGTTTGAGGAGCGAGGATTGAGGATTGAGGATTGAAGATTGAGTATTGAGGATTGAATATTGAGGATTGAGGTTTGAGGATTGAGAATGAGGGCTGAGGGTTGAGGATTGAGGTTTGAGTATAGAATCCTGAGAATTCAGGATATTCTATTGAGCATTGAGAATATAGGATTGATGGTTGAGGACTGAGGATTGAGGATTGAGAATTCAGGGTTCAGGATCGAGGATTGAAGATTGAGGATTGGGTATTGAGGATTGAAGAATGAGGATTGAGGATTGAGGATTGAGGATTGAGGATTGAGGATTGAAGATTGAGGATTGGGTATTGAGGACTGAAGAATTAGGATTGAGAGTTGAGGATTGAGAATAGAGGATTCAGGGTTGAAGATTGAGGATTGGGTATTGAGGATTGAAGAATGAGGATTGAGGATTGAAGATTGAGGATTGGGTATTGAGGATTGAAGAATGAGGATTGAGGATGAGGATTGAGGATTGAGGATTGAGGATTGAAGATTGAGGATTGGGTATTGAGGATTGAAGAATGAGGATTGAGGATTGAGGATTGAGGATTGAGGATTGAAGATTGAGTATTGAGGATTGAAGATTGAGGGTTGAGGAATGAGGACTGAGTATTGAGGATTGAAGATTGAGTATTGAGGATTGAAGATTGAGGATTGAGTATTGAGGATTGAAGATTGAATATTGAGGACTGAGGATAGAGGGTTGTGGATTGAGAACGAGGACTGAGGGTTGAATATTGATGTTTGAGGTCTGAGGATTAAGGATTGAGGATTGAGAATTGAGGATTGAGGATTGAGGATTGAGGATTGCAGATTGAGTATTGAGGATTGAAGATTGAGGATTCAGGATTGAGGATTGAGGATTGAGGATTGAGGATTGGGGATTGAGGATTGAAGATTGGGTATTGAGGATTGAAAATTGAGGATTGAGGATTGAGGATTGAGGATTGAGGATTGAGCATTGAAGATTGAGGATTGGGGATTGAGGATTGAAGATTGAGTATTGATGATTGAATATTGAGGATTGATAATTGAGAATTGATGATTGAGGATTGAGGATTGAGTATTGAGGATTGAAGGTTGAGGATTGAGGATTGAGGATTGAGGGTTGATGATTGAGGATTGAGGATTGAGGATTGAGGATTGAAGATTGAGTATTGAGGATTGAAGATTGAGGATTAAGGATTGAGGATTGGGGATTGAGGATCTAGGATTGGAGATTGATTATTGGGTTTGAAGATTGAGGATTGAGGATTGAGGATTGCTAATTGAGAATTGAGGATGAGGACTGAGGGTTGAGGATTGAGGTTTGAGGAGCGAGGATTGAGGATTGAGGATTGAGGACAGAGGATTGACGATTGAGTATTGAAGATAGAGGATTTATGACTGAGGATTGAGGATTGAGGATTGAGGATTGAGGATTGAGGATTGAGGATTGAGGATTGAAGATTGAGTATTGAGGATTGAATATTGAGGATTGAGGTTTGAGGATTGAGAATGAGGGCTGAGGGTTGAGGATTGAGGTTTGAGTATAGAATCCTGAGAATTCAGGATATTCTATTGAGCATTGAGAATATAGGATTGATGGTTGAGGACTGAGGATTGAGGATTGAGAATTCAGGGTTCAGGATCGAGGATTGAAGATTGAGGATTGGGTATTGAGGATTGAAGAATGAGGATTGAGGATTGAGGATTGAGGATTGAGGATTGAGGATTGAAGATTGAGGATTGAGGATTGAAGTTTGAGGATTGAGTATTGACGATTGAGGATTGAGGTTTGAAGATTGAGGATTGAGGATTGAGGGCTGAGGATTGAGGATTGAGGATTGAAGATTGCATATTGATGATTGAATATTGAGGACTGAGTATTGAAGGTTGTGGATTGAGGACGAGGACTGAGGGTTGAATATTGATGTTTGAGGTCTGAGGATTAAGGATTGAGGATTGAGAATTGAGGATTGAGGATTGAGGATTGAAGATTGAGGATTGGGTATTGAGGTTTGAAGAATGAGGATTGAGGATTGAGGTTTGAGGATTGAGGATTGCAGATTGAGTATTGAGGATTGAAGATTGAGGATGGAGGATTGAGGATTGAGGATTGAAGATTGAGGATTGAGGATTGAGGATTGAGGATTGAAGATTGAAGATTGAGTATTGAAGATTGAGGATTGAGGATTGAGGATTGAGGATTGAGGATTCAGTGTTGGACAATGAGTATTGATGGTTGAAGATTGAGGGTTGGGGATTGAGGATTGAGGAATGAGTATTGAAGATTGAGAATTGATGATTGAGGATTGAGCATTGAGGATTGAAGATTGAGGATTGGGTATTGAGGATTGAAGAATTAGGATTTAGAATTGAGGATTGGGGATAGAGGATTGAGGGTTGAAGGTTGAGGATTGGGTATTGAGGATTGAAGAATGAGGATTGAGGATTGAACATTCAGGATTGGGTATTGAGGATTGAAGAATGAGGATTGAGGATTGAGGCTTGAGGATTGAGGACTGAGGATTGAAGATTGAGGATTGGGTATTGAGGATTGAAGAATGAGGATTGAGGATTGAGGATTGAGGATTGAGGATTGAAGATTGAGTATTGAGGATTGAATATTGAGGATTGAGGATTGAGGATTGAGGATTGATGATTGATGATTGAAGATTGATTATTGATGATTGAAGATTGAGGATTGAGGATTGAGGGTTGAGGATTGAGGACGAGGACTGACGGTTGAGGATTGAGGTTTGAGGATTGAGGATTGAGGATTGAGGACTGAGGCTTGAGGATTGAGGATTGAGTATTGAGGATTGACGCTTGAGGATTGAGGATCTAGGATTGGAGATTGATTTTTGGGGATTGAAGATTGAGGATTGAGGATTGAGGATTGCTAATTGAGAATTGAGGATGAGGACTGAGGGTTGAGGATTGAGGTTTGAGGAACGAGGATTGAGGATTGAGGATTGAGGACTGAGGATTGGCGATTGAGTATTGAATATTGAGAATTTATGACTGAGGATTCAGGATTGAGGATTGAGGATTGAGGATTGAGGATTGAAGATTGAGTATTGGGGATTGAATATTGAGGATTGAGGATTGAGGATTGAGGATTGAGGATTGAGGATTGAGGATTGAGAATTCAGGATTGAGGATCGAGGATTGAAGATTGAGGATTGGGTATTGAGGATTGAAGAATGAGGATTGAAGATTGAGGATTGAGGATTGAGGATTGAGGATTGAGGATTGAGGATTGAGGATTGAGGATTGATGATTGAGTTTTGAGGATTGAGGATTGAGCATTGAGGTTTGAGGACTGAGGAATGAGGATTGAGGATTGAGGATTGATGATTGAGGATTGAGGATTGAGGATTGTGCATTGAAGAGTGAGGATTGAGGTTTGAAGATTCATGATTGAGGATTGAGGATTGAGGATTGAGGATTGAGGATTGAAGATTGAATATAGATGATTGAATATTGAGGACTGAGGATTGATGGTTGTGGATTGAGGACGAGGACTGAGGGTTGAATAATGATGTTTGAGGTCAGAGGATTATGGATTGAGGATCGAGAATTGAAGTTTGAGAATTGAGGATTGAAGATTGAGGATTGGGTATTGAGAACTGAGGGTTGAAGATTGAGGATTGGTTATTGAGGATTGAAGAATGAGGATTGAGGATTGAGGATTGCAGATTGAGTATTGAGGATTGAAGATTGAGGATTCAGGATTGAGGATTGAGGATTGAGGATTGAGGGTTGAGGATTGAGGACGAGGACTGACGGTTGAGGGTTGAGGTTTGAGGATTGAGGATTGAGGATTGAGGATTGGGTATTGAGGATTGAGCATTGAGGTTTGAGGACTGAGGGCTGAGGATTGAGGATTGAGGATTGAGGTTTGAGGATGAGGGCTGAGGGTTGAGGATTGAGGTTTGAGGACTGAGGACTGAGGATTGAGGATTGAGGATTGAGGATTGAGGATTGAGGATTGAAGATTGAGGATTGGGTATTGAGGTTTGAAGAATGAGGATTGGGTATTGAGGATTGAAGAATGAGGATTGAGGATTGAGGATTGAGGATTGAGGATTGAAGATTGAGTACTGAGGATTGAAGATTGAGGGTTGAGGATTGAGTACTGAGGATTGAGTATTGAGGACTGAGGATTGAAGATTGAGAATTGAAGATTGAGTATTGAGGACTGAATATTGACGATTGAGGATTGAAGATTGAGGATTGAGGATTGAGGATTGAGGATTGAGGATTCAGTGTTGGACAATGAGGATTGATGGTTGATGATTGAGGATTGAGGATTGAGGATTGAAGATTGAGGATTGGGTATTGAGGATTGAAGAATTAGGATTGAGAATTGAGGATAGAGGAGAGAGGATTGAGGGTTGAAGATTGAGGATTGGGTATCGAGGGTTGAAGAATGAGGATTGAGGATTGAAGATTGAGGATTGGGTATTGAGGATTGAAAAATGAGGATTGGGGATTGAGGATTGAGGATTGAGGATTGAGGATTGAAGATTGAGGATTGGGTATTGAGGATTGGAGAATGAGGATTGAGGATTGAGGATTGATGATTGAGGATTGAAGATTGAGTATTGAGGACTGAAGATTGAGGATTGAGGATTGAGGATTGAGTATTGAGGATTGAAGGTTGAGTATTGAGGATTGAAGATTGAGGATTGAGGATTGAGTCCTGAGGATTGAAGATTGAATATTGAGGACTGAGGATTGAGGGTTGTGGATTGAGGACGAGGACTGAGGGTTGAATATTGATGTTTGAGGTCTGAGGATTAAGGATTGAGGATTGAGAATTGAGGATTGAGGATTGAGGATTGAAGATTGAGGAATGGGTATTAAGGACTGAAGAATGAGGATTGAGGATTGAGGATTGAGGATTGAGGATTGCAGATTGAGTATTGAGGATTGAAGATTGAGGATTCAGGATTGAGGATTGAGGATTGAGGATTGAGGATTGAGGATTGAGGATTGAAGATTGGGTATTGAGGATTGAAAATTGAAGATTGAGGATTGAGAATTGAGGATTGAGGATTGAGCATTGAAGATTGAGGATTGGGGATTGAGGATTGACGATTGAGGATTGAGCATGAGGGCTGAGGGTTGAGGATTGAGGTTTGATGACTGAGGACTGACGATTGAGGATTGAGGATTGAGGATTGAGGATTGACGATTGAAGATTGAGGATTGGGTATTGAGGATTGAAGAATTAGGATTGAGTGTTGAGGATTGAGAATAGAGGATTCAGGGTTGAAGATTGAGGATTGGGTATTGAGGATTGAAGAATGAGGATTGAGGATTGAAGATTGAGGATTGGGTATTGAGGATTGAAGAATGAGGATTGAGGATGAGGATTGAGGATTGAGGATTGAGGATTGAAGATTGAGGATTGGGTATTGAGGATTGAAGAATGAGGATTGAGGATTGAGGATTGAGGATTGAGGATTGAAGATTGAGTATTGAGGATTGAAGATTGAGGGTTGAGGAATGAGGACTGAGTATTGAGGATTGAAGATTGAGTATTGAGGATTGAAGATTGAGGATTGAGTATTGAGGATTGAAGATTGAATATTGAGGACTGAGGATTGAGGGTTGTGGATTGAGAACGAGGACTGAGGGTTGAATATTGATGTTTGAGGTCTGAGGATTAAGGATTGAGGATTGAGAATTGAGGATTGAGGATTGAGGATTGAAGATTGAGGAATGGGTATTGAGGACTGAAGAATGAGGATTGAGGATTGAGGATTGAGGATTGAGGATTGCAGATTGAGTATTGAGGATTGAAGATTGAGGATTCAGGATTGAGGATTGAGGATTGAGGATTGAGGATTGAGGATTGAGGATTGAAGATTGGGTATTGAGGATTGAAAATTGAGGATTGAGGATTGAGGATTGAGGATTGAGGATTGAGCATTGAAGATTGAGGATTGGGGATTGAGGATTGAAGATTGAGTATTGATGATTGAATATTGAGGATTGATAATTGAGAATTGATGATTGAGGATTGAGGATTGAGTATTGAGGATTGAAGGTTGAGGATTGAGGATTGAGGATTGAGGATTGATGATTGAGGATTGAGGATTGAGGATTGAGGATTGAAGATTGAGTATTGAGGATTGAAGATTGAGGATTAAGGATTGAGGATTGGGGATTGAGGATCTAGGATTGGAGATTGATTATTGGGTTTGAAGATTGAGGATTGAGGATTGAGGATTGCTAATTGAGAATTGAGGATGAGGACTGAGGGTTGAGGATTGAGGTTTGAGGAGCGAGGATTGAGGATTGAGGATTGAGGACAGAGGATTGACGATTGAGTATTGAAGATAGAGGATTTATGACTGAGGATTGAGGATTGAGGATTGAGGATTGAGGATTGAGGATTGAGGATTGAGGATTGAAGATTGAGTATTGAGGATTGAATATTGAGGATTGAGGTTTGAGGATTGAGAATGAGGGCTGAGGGTTGAGGATTGAGGTTTGAGTATAGAATCCTGAGAATTCAGGATATTCTATTGAGCATTGAGAATATAGGATTGATGGTTGAGGACTGAGGATTGAGGATTGAGAATTCAGGGTTCAGGATCGAGGATTGAAGATTGAGGATTGGGTATTGAGGATTGAAGAATGAGGATTGAGGATTGAGGATTGAGGATTGAGGATTGAGGATTGAAGATTGAGGATTGGGTATTGAGGACTGAAGAATTAGGATTGAGAGTTGAGGATTGAGAATAGAGGATTCAGGGTTGAAGATTGAGGATTGGGTATTGAGGATTGAAGAATGAGGATTGAGGATTGAAGATTGAGGATTGGGTATTGAGGATTGAAGAATGAGGATTGAGGATGAGGATTGAGGATTGAGGATTGAGGATTGAAGATTGAGGATTGGGTATTGAGGATTGAAGAATTAGGATTGAGTGTTGAGGATTGAGAATAGAGGATTCAGGGTTGAAGATTGAGGATTGGGTATTGAGGATTGAAGAATGAGGATTGAGGATTGAAGATTGAGGATTGGGTATTGAGGATTGAAGAATGAGGATTGAGGATGAGGATTGAGGATTGAGGATTGAGGATTGAAGATTGAGGATTGGATATTGAGGATTGAAGAATGAGGATTGAGGATTGAGGATTGAGGATTGAGGATTGAAGATTGAGTATTGAGGATTGAAGATTGAGGGTTGAGGAATGAGGACTGAGTATTGAGGATTGAAGATTGAGTATTGAGGATTGAAGATTGAGGATTGAGTATTGAGGATTGAAGATTGAATATTGAGGACTGAGGATTGAGGGTTGTGGATTGAGAACGAGGACTGAGGGTTGAATATTGATGTTTGAGGTCTGAGGATTAAGGATTGAGGATTGAGAATTGAGGATTGAGGATTGAGGATTGAAGATTGAGGAATGGGTATTGAGGACTGAAGAATGAGGATTGAGGATTGAGGATTGAGGATTGAGGATTGCAGATTGAGTATTGAGGATTGAAGATTGAGGATTCAGGATTGAGGATTGAGGATTGAGGATTGAGGATTGAGGATTGAGGATTGAAGATTGGGTATTGAGGATTGAAAATTGAGGATTGAGGATTGAGGATTGAGGATTGAGGATTGAGCATTGAAGATTGAGGATTGGGGATTGAGGATAGAAGATTGAGTATTGATGATTGAATATTGAGGATTGATAATTGAGAATTGATGATTGAGGATTGAGGATTGAGTATTGAGGATTGAAGGTTGAGGATTGAGGATTGAGGATTGAGGATTGATGATTGAGGATTGAGGATTGAGGATTGAGGATTGAAGATTGAGTATTGAGGATTGAAGATTGAGGATTAAGGATTGAGGATTGGGGATTGAGGATCTAGGATTGGAGATTGATTATTGGGTTTGAAGATTGAGGATTGAGGATTGAGGATTGCTAATTGAGAATTGAGGATGAGGACTGAGGGTTGAGGATTGAGGTTTGAGGAGCGAGGATTGAGGATTGAGGATTGAAGATTGAGTATTGAGGATTGAATATTGAGGATTGAGGTTTGAGGATTGAGAATGAGGGCTGAGGGTTGAGGATTGAGGTTTGAGTATAGAATCCTGAGAATTCAGGATATTCTATTGAGCATTGAGAATATAGGATTGATGGTTGAGGACTGAGGATTGAGGATTGAGAATTCAGGGTTCAGGATCGAGGATTGAAGATTGAGGATTGGGTATTGAGGATTGAAGAATGAGGATTGAGGATTGAGGATTGAGGATTGAGGATTGAGGATTGAAGATTGAGGATTGGGTATTGAGGACTGAAGAATTAGGATTGAGAGTTGAGGATTGAGAATAGAGGATTCAGGGTTGAAGATTGAGGATTGGGTATTGAGGATTGAAGAATGAGGATTGAGGATTGAAGATTGAGGATTGGGTATTGAGGATTGAAGAATGAGGATTGAGGATGAGGATTGAGGATTGAGGATTGAGGATTGAAGATTGAGGATTGGGTATTGAGGATTGAAGAATGAGGATTGAGGATTGAGGATTGAGGATTGAGGATTGAAGATTGAGTATTGAGGATTGAAGATTGAGGGTTGAGGAATGAGGACTGAGTATTGAGGATTGAAGATTGAGTATTGAGGATTGAAGATTGAGGATTGAGTATTGAGGATTGAAGATTGAATATTGAGGACTGAGGATAGAGGGTTGTGGATTGAGAACGAGGACTGAGGGTTGAATATTGATGTTTGAGGTCTGAGGATTAAGGATTGAGGATTGAGAATTGAGGATTGAGGATTGAGGATTGAGGATTGCAGATTGAGTATTGAGGATTGAAGATTGAGGATTCAGGATTGAGGATTGAGGATTGAGGATTGAGGATTGGGGATTGAGGATTGAAGATTGGGTATTGAGGATTGAAAATTGAGGATTGAGGATTGAGGATTGAGGATTGAGGATTGAGCATTGAAGATTGAGGATTGGGGATTGAGGATTGAAGATTGAGTATTGATGATTGAATATTGAGGATTGATAATTGAGAATTGATGATTGAGGATTGAGGATTGAGTATTGAGGATTGAAGGTTGAGGATTGAGGATTGAGGATTGAGGGTTGATGATTGAGGATTGAGGATTGAGGATTGAGGATTGAAGATTGAGTATTGAGGATTGAAGATTGAGGATTAAGGATTGAGGATTGGGGATTGAGGATCTAGGATTGGAGATTGATTATTGGGTTTGAAGATTGAGGATTGAGGATTGAGGATTGCTAATTGAGAATTGAGGATGAGGACTGAGGGTTGAGGATTGAGGTTTGAGGAGCGAGGATTGAGGATTGAGGATTGAGGACAGAGGATTGACGATTGAGTATTGAAGATAGAGGATTTATGACTGAGGATTGAGGATTGAGGATTGAGGATTGAGGATTGAGGATTGAGGATTGAGGATTGAAGATTGAGTATTGAGGATTGAATATTGAGGATTGAGGTTTGAGGATTGAGAATGAGGGCTGAGGGTTGAGGATTGAGGTTTGAGTATAGAATCCTGAGAATTCAGGATATTCTATTGAGCATTGAGAATATAGGATTGATGGTTGAGGACTGAGGATTGAGGATTGAGAATTCAGGGTTCAGGATCGAGGATTGAAGATTGAGGATTGGGTATTGAGGATTGAAGAATGAGGATTGAGGATTGAGGATTGAGGATTGAGGATTGAGGATTGAAGATTGAGGATTGAGGATTGAAGTTTGAGGATTGAGTATTGACGATTGAGGATTGAGGTTTGAAGATTGAGGATTGAGGATTGAGGGTTGAGGATTGAGGACGAGGACTGACGGTTGAGGATTGAGGTTTGAGGATTGAGGATTGAGGATTGAGGACTGAGGCTTGAGGATTGAGGATTGAGTATTGAGGATTGACGCTTGAGGATTGAGGATCTAGGATTGGAGATTGATTTTTGGGGATTGAAGATTGAGGATTGAGGATTGAGGATTGCTAATTGAGAATTGAGGATGAGGACTGAGGGTTGAGGATTGAGGTTTGAGGAACGAGGATTGAGGATTGAGGATTGAGGACTGAGGATTGGCGATTGAGTATTGAATATTGAGAATTTATGACTGAGGATTCAGGATTGAGGATTGAGGATTGAGGATTGAGGATTGAAGATTGAGTATTGGGGATTGAATATTGAGGATTGAGGATTGAGGATTGAGAATGAGGGCTGAGGGTTGAGGATTGAGGTTTGAGTATAGAATCCTGAGAATTCAGGATATTCTATTGAGCATTGAGAATTTAGGATTGATGGTTGTGGACTGAGGATTGAGGATTGAGAATTCAGGATTGAGGATCGAGGATTGAAGATTGAGGATTGGGTATTGAGGATTGAAGAATGAGGATTGAAGATTGAGGATTGAGGATTGAGGATTGAGGATTGAGGATTGAGGATTGAGGATTGAGGATTGATGATTGAGTTTTGAGGGTTGAGGATTGAGCATTGAGGTTTGAGGACTGAGGAATGAGGATTGAGGATTGAGGATTGATGATTGAGGATTGAGGATTGAGGATTGTGCATTGAAGAGTGAGGATTGAGGTTTGAAGATTCATGATTGAGGATTGAGGATTGAGGATTGAGGATTGAGGATTGAAGATTGAATATAGATGATTGAATATTGAGGACTGAGGATTGATGGTTGTGGATTGAGGACGAGGACTGAGGGTTGAATAATGATGTTTGAGGTCAGAGGATTATGGATTGAGGATCGAGAATTGAAGTTTGAGGATTGAGGATTGAAGATTGAGGATTGGGTATTGAGAACTGAGGGTTGAAGATTGAGGATTGGTTATTGAGGATTGAAGAATGAGGATTGAGGATTGAGGATTGCAGATTGAGTATTGAGGATTGAAGATTGAGGATTCAGGATTGAGGATTGAGGATTGAGGATTGAGGGTTGAGGATTGAGGACGAGGACTGACGGTTGAGGGTTGAGGTTTGAGGATTGAGGATTGAGGATTGAGGATTGGGTATTGAGGATTGAGCATTGAGGTTTGAGGACTGAGGGCTGAGGATTGAGGATTGAGGATTGAGGTTTGAGGATGAGGGCTGAGGGTTGAGGATTGAGGTTTGAGGACTGAGGACTGAGGATTGAGGATTGAGGATTGAGGATTGAGGATTGAGGATTGAAGATTGAGGATTGGGTATTGAGGTTTGAAGAATGAGGATTGGGTATTGAGGATTGAAGAATGAGGATTGAGGATTGAGGATTGAGGATTGAGGATTGAAGATTGAGTACTGAGGATTGAAGATTGAGGGTTGAGGATTGAGTACTGAGGATTGAGTATTGAGGACTGAGGATTGAAGATTGAGAATTGAAGATTGAGTATTGAGGACTGAATATTGACGATTGAGGATTGAAGATTGAGGATTGAGGATTGAGGATTGAGGATTGAGGATTCAGTGTTGGACAATGAGGATTGATGGTTGATGATTGAGGATTGAGGATTGAGGATTGAAGATTGAGGATTGGGTATTGAGGATTGAAGAATTAGGATTGAGAATTGAGGATAGAGGATAGAGGATTGAGGGTTGAAGATTGAGGATTGGGTATCGAGGGTTGAAGAATGAGGATTGAGGATTGAAGATTGAGGATTGGGTATTGAGGATTGAAAAATGAGGATTGGGGATTGAGGATTGAGGATTGAGGATTGAGGATTGAAGATTGAGGATTGGGTATTGAGGATTGGAGAATGAGGATTGAGGATTGAGGATTGATGATTGAGGATTGAAGATTGAGTATTGAGGACTGAAGATTGAGGATTGAGGATTGAGGATTGAGTATTGAGGATTGAAGATTGAGTATTGAGGATTGAAGATTGAGGACTGAGTATTGAGGATTGAAGATTGAATATTGAGGACTGAGGATTGAGGGTTGTGGATTGAGGACGAGGACTGAGGGTTGAATATTGATGTTTGAGGTCTGAGGATTAAGGATTGAGGATTGAGAATTGAGGATTGAGGATTGAGGATTGAAGATTGAGGAATGGGTATTAAGGACTGAAGAATGAGGATTGAGGATTGAGGATTGAGGATTGAGGATTGCAGACTGAGTGTTGAGGATTGAAGATTGAGGATTCAGGATTGAGGATTGAGGATTGAGGATTGAGGATCGAGGATTGAGGATTGAAGATTGGGTATTGAGGATTGAAAATTGAAGATTGAGGATTGAGAATTGAGGATTGAGGATTGAGCATTGAAGATTGAGGATTGGGGATTGAGGATTGACGATTGAGGATTGAGTATTGAGGATTGAGGATTGAGTACTGATGATTGAAGATTGAGGATTGAGGATTGAGGAATGAGTATTGAAGATTGAGGATTGATGATTGAGGATTGAGGATTGAGGATTGGGTATTGAGGATTGAGCATTGAGGTTTGAGGACTGAGAGCCGAGGATTGAGGATTGAGGATTGAGGATTGAGGATGAGGGCTGAGGGTTGAGAATTGAGGTTTGAGGACTGAGGACTGAGGATTGAGGATTGAGAATTGAGGATTGAGGTTTGTGGAACGAGGATTGAGGATTGAGGATTGAGAATTGAGGATTGAGGACTGAGGATTGAAGATTGAGAATTGGGTATTGAGGATTGAAGAATGAGGATTGAAGATTGAGTGTTGAGGATTGAAGATTCAGGATTGAGGATTGAGTACTGAGGATTGAGGATTGAGGATTGAGGATCGAAGATTGAGAATTGAAGATTGAGTATTGAGGACTGAAGATTGACGATTGAGGATTGAAGATTGAGGATTGGGGATTGAGGATTGAGGATTGAGCATTGAAGAGTGAGGATTGGGGATTGAGGATTGACGACTGAGGATTGAGTATTGAGGATTGAAGGTTGAGTATTGATGATTGAAGAATGAGGATTGAGGATTGAGGGTTGAGGATTGAGGACGAGGACTGACGGTTGAGGAATGAGG
Source organism: Calliopsis andreniformis (assembly GCF_051401765.1). Taxonomy (NCBI): domain Eukaryota; kingdom Metazoa; phylum Arthropoda; class Insecta; order Hymenoptera; family Andrenidae; genus Calliopsis; species Calliopsis andreniformis. The sequence continues at coordinate 587,868 of NW_027480570.1, forward strand.
TTTGAGGATTGAGGGTTGTGGATTGAGGACGAGGACTGAGGGTTGAATATTGATGTTTGATGCCTGAGGATTGAGGATTGAGGATTGAGAATTCATGATTGAGGACTGTGGGTTGAAGATTGAGGATTGGGTATTGAGGATTGAAGAATGACGATTGGGGATTGAGGATTGAGGATTGAGGATTCAAGATTGAGTATTGAGGATTGAAGATTGAGGATTGAGGATTGAGGATTGAGGATTGAGGATTGTAGATTGAGTATTGAGGATTGAAGATTGAGGATTGAGTATTGAGTGTTGAGGATAGAGGATTGAGGTTTGAAGATAGAGTATTGAGGATTGAGGATTGAGGATTGAGGATTGAGGATTGAGCATGAGGGCTGAGGGTTGAGGATTGAGGTTTGATGACTGAGGACTGACGATTGAGGATTGAGGATTGAGGATTGAGGATTGAGGATTGAAGATTGAGGATTGGGTATTGAGGATTGAAGAATTAGGATTGAGTGTTGAGGATTGAGAATAGAGGATTCAGGGTTGAAGATTGAGGATTGGGTATTGAGGATTGAAGAATGAGGATTGAGGATTGAAGATTGAGGATTGGGTATTGAGGATTGAAGAATGAGGATTGAGGATGAGGATTGAGGATTGAGGATTGAGGATTGAAGATTGAGGATTGGGTATTGAGGATTGAAGAATGAGGATTGAGGATTGAGGATTGAGGATTGAGGATTGAAGATTGAGTATTGAGGATTGAAGATTGAGGGTTGAGGAATGAGGACTGAGTATTGAGGATTGAAGATTGAGTATTGAGGATTGAAGATTGAGGATTGAGTATTGAGGATTGAAGATTGAATATTGAGGACTGAGGATTGAGGGTTGTGGATTGAGAACGAGGACTGAGGGTTGAATATTGATGTTTGAGGTCTGAGGATTAAGGATTGAGGATTGAGAATTGAGGATTGAGGATTGAGGATTGAAGATTGAGGAATGGGTATTGAGGACTGAAGAATGAGGATTGAGGATTGAGGATTGAGGATTGAGGATTGCAGATTGAGTATTGAGGATTGAAGATTGAGGATTCAGGATTGAGGATTGAGGATTGAGGATTGAGGATTGAGGATTGAGGATTGAAGAATGACGATTGGGGATTGAGGATTGAGGATTGAGGATTCAAGATTGAGTATTGAGGATTGAAGATTGAGGATTGAGGATTGAGAATTGAGGATTGAGGATTGAAGATTGAGTATTGAGGATTGAAGATTGAGGATTGAGTATTGAGTGTTGAGGATAGAGGATTGAGGTTTGAAGATAGAGTATTGAGGATTGAGGATTGAGGATTGAGGATTGAGGATTGAGCATGAGGGCTGAGGGTTGAGGATTGAGGTTTGATGACTGAGGACTGACGATTGAGGATTGAGGATTGAGGATTGAGGATTGAGGATTGAAGATTGAGGATTGGGTATTGAGGATTGAAGAATGAGGATTGAGCATTGAGGATTGAGGATTGAGGATTGAGGATTGAGGATTGAAGATTGAGGATTCAGTATTGAGGATTGAAGAATGAGGATTGAGGATTGAGGATTGAGGATAGAGGATTGAAGATTGAGTATTGAGGATTGAAGGTTGAGGGTTGAGGATTGAGTACTGAGGATTGAGTATTGAGGACTGAGGATTGAAGATTGAGAATTGAAGATTGAGTATTGAGGACTGAATATTGACGATTGAGGATTGAAGATTGAGGATTGAGGTTTGAGGATTGAGGATTGAGGATTCAGTGTTGGACAATGAGGATTGATGGTTGAAGATTGAGTATTGGGGATTGAGGATTGAGGAATGAGTATTGAAGATTGAGGATTGATGATTGAGGATTGAGGATTGAGGATTGAAGATTGAGGATTGGGTATTGAGGATTGAAGAATTAGGATTGAGAGTTGAGGATTGAGAATAGAGGATTCAGTGTTGAAGATTGAGGATTGGGTATTGAGGATTGAAGAATGAGGATTGAGGATTGAAGATTGAGGATTGGGTATTGAGGATTGAAGAATGAGGATTGAGGATGAGGATTGAGGATTGAGGATTGAGGATTGAAGATTGAGGATTGGGTATTGAGGATTGAAGAATGAGGATTGAGGATTGAGGATTGAGGATTGAGGATTGAAGATTGAGTATTAAGGATTGAAGATTGAGGGTTGAGGAATGAGGACTGAGTATTGAGGATTGAAGATTGAGTATTGAGGATTGAAGATTGAGGATTGAGTATTGAGGATTGAAGATTGAATATTGAGGACTGAGGATTGAGGGTTGTGGATTGAGAACGAGGACTGAGGGTTGAATATTGATGTTTGAGGTCTGAGGATTAAGGATTGAGGATTGAGAATTGAGGATTGAGGATTGAGGATTGAAGATTGAGGAATGGGTATTGAGGACTGAAGAATGAGGATTGAGGATTGAGGATTGAGGATTGAGGATTGCAGATTGAGTATTGAGGATTGAAGATTGAGGATTCAGGATTGAGGATTGAGGATTGAGGATTGAGGATTGAGGATTGAGGATTGAAGATTGGGTATTGAGGATTGAAAATTGAGGATTGAGGATTGAGGATTGAGGATTGAGGATTGAGCATTGAAGATTGAGGATTGGGGATTGAGGATTGAAGATTGAGTATAGATGATTGAATATTGAGGATTGATAATTGAGAATTGATGATTGAGGATTGAGGATTGAGTATTGAGGATTGAAGGTTGAGGATTGAGGATTGAGGATTGAGGATTGATGATTGAGGATTGAGGATTGAGGATTGAGGATTGAAGATTGAGTATTGAGGATTGAAGATTGAGGATTAAGGATTGAGGATTGGGGATTGAGGATCCAGGATTGGAGATTGATTATTGGGTTTGAAGATTGAGGATTGAGGATTGAGGATTGCTAATTGAGAATTGAGGATGAGGACTGAGGGTTGAGGATTGAGGTTTGAGGAGCGAGGATTGAGGATTGAGGATTGAGGACAGAGGATTGACGATTGAGTATTGAAGATAGAGGATTTATGACTGAGGATTGAGGATTGAGGATTGAGGATTGAGGATTGAGGATTGAGGATTGAGGATTGAAGATTGTGTATTGAGGATTGAATATTGAGGATTGAGGTTTGAGGATTGAGAATGAGGGCTGAGGGTTGAGGATTGAGGTTTGAGTATAGAATCCTGAGAATTCAGGATATTCTATTGAGCATTGAGAATATAGGATTGATGGTTGAGGACTGAGGATTGAGGATTGAGAATTCAGGGTTCAGGATCGAGGATTGAAGATTGAGGATTGGGTATTGAGGATTGAAGAATGAGGATTGAGGATTGAGGATTGAGGATTGAGGATTGAGGATTGAAGATTGAGGATTGGGTATTGAGGATTGAAGAATGAGGATTGAGGGTTTAGGATTGAGGATTTAGGATTGAGTATTGAGCATTGAAGATTGAGGATTGGGTATTGAGGATTGAAGAATGAGGATTGAGGATTGACGATTGAGGATAGAGGATTGAGGATTGAAGATTGAGGATTGGGTATTGAGGATTGAAGAATGAGGATTGAGGGTTGAGGATAGAGGATTGAGGATTGAGTATTGAGTATTGAAGGTTGAGGATTGTGGATTGAGGATTGAGGATTGAGGATTGAATATTGAAGATTGAGTATTGATGCCTGAGGATTGAGGATTGAGGATTGAGTATTGATAATTGAGGATTGATGGTTGAGTATTGAGGATTGAGGATTGAGTATTGAGTGTTGAAGATTGAGGATTGATGATTGAAGATTGAGGATTGGGGATTGAGGATTGAGGAATGAGTATTGAAGATTGAGGAGTGATGATTGAGGATTGAGGATTGAGGATTGTGTATTGAGGATTGAGCATTGAGGTATGAGGACTGAGGGCTGAGGATTGAGGATTGAGGATTGAGGATTGAGGATGAGGGCTGAGGGTTGAGGATTGAGGTTTGAGGACTGAGGACTGAGGATTGAGGATTGAGGATTGAGGATTCAGTGTTGGACAATGATGATTGATGGTTGAAGATTGATGGTTGGGGATTGAGGATTGAGGAATGAGTATTGAAGATTGAGGATTGATGATTGAGGATTGAGCATTGAGGATTGAAGATTGAGGATTGGGTATTGAGGATTGAAGAATGAGGATTGAGGATTGAAGATTGAGTATTGAGGATTGAGGGCTGAGGATTGAGGATTGAGGATTGAAGATTGCATATTGATGATTGAATATTGAGGACTGAGTATTGAAGGTTGTGGATTGAGGACGAGGACTGAGGGTTGAATATTGATGTTTGAGGTCTGAGGATTAAGGATTGAGGATTGAGAATTGAGGATTGATGATTGAGGATTGAAGATTGAGGATTGGGTATTGAGGTTTGAAGAATGAGGATTGAGGATTGAGGTTTGAGGATTGAGGATTGCAGATTGAGTATTGAGGATTGAAGATTGAGGATTCAGGATTGAGGATTGAGGATTGAGGATTGAGGATTGAGGATTGTGGATTGAAGATTGGGTATTGAGGATTGAAGATTGAGGATTGAGGATTGAGGATTGAGGATTGAGGATTGAGCATTGAAGATTGAGGATTGGGGATTGAGGATTGACGATTGAGGATTGAGTATTGAGGACTGAAGATTGAGGAATGGGTATTGAGGATTGAAGAATGAGGATTGAGGATTGAGGATTGAGGATTGAGTATTGCAGATTGATTATTGAGGACTGAATATAGACGATTGAGGATTGAAGATTGAGGATTGAGGTTTGAGGATTGAGGATTGGGGATTCAGTGTTGGACAATGAGGATTGATGGTAGAAGATTGAGTATTGGGGATTGAGGATTGAGGAATGAGTATTGAAGATTGAGGATTGATGACTGAGGATTGAGGATTGAGGATTGAAGATTGAGGATTGGGTATTGAGGATTGAAGAATTAGGATTGAGAGTTGAGGATTGAGAATAGAGGATTCAGGGTTGAAGATTGAGGATTGGGTATTGAGGATTGAAGAATGAGGATTGAGGATTGAAGATTGAGGATTGGGTATTGAGGATTGAAGAATGAGGATTGAGGATGAGGATTGAGGATTGAGGATTGAGGATTGAAGATTGAGGATTGGGTATTGAGGATTGAAGAATGAGGATTGAGGATTGAGGATTGAGGATTGAGGATTGAAGATTGAGTATTGAGGATTGAAGATTGAGGGTTGAGGAATGAGGACTGAGTATTGAGGATTGAAGATTGAGTATTGAGGATTGAAGATTGAGGTTTGAGTATTGAGGATTGAAGATTGAATATTGAGGACTGAGGATTGAGGGTTGTAGATTGAGAACGAGGACTGAGGGTTGCATATTGATGTTTGAGGTCTGAGGATTAAGGATTGAGGATTGAGAATTGAGGATTGAGGATTGAGGATTGAAGATTGAGGAATGGGTATTGAGGACTGAAGAATGAGGATTGAGGATTGAGGATTGAGGATTGAGGATTGCAGATTGAGTATTGATGATTGAAGATTGAGGATTCAGGATTGAGGATTGAGGATTGAGTATTGAGGATTGAGGATTGAGGATTGAAGATTGGGTATTGAGGATTGAAAATTGAGGATTGAGGATTGAGGATTGAGGATTGAGGATTGAGCATTGAAGATTGAGGATTGGGGATTGAGGATTGAAGATTGAGTATTGATGATTGAATATTGAGGATTGATAATTGAGAATTGATGATTGAGTATTGAGGATTGAGTATTGAGGATTGAAGGTTGAGGATTGAGGATTGAGGATTGAGGATTGATGATTGAGGATTGAGGATTGAGGATTGAGGATTGAAGATTGAAGATTGAGTATTGAGGGTTGAAGATTGAGGATTAAGGATTGAGGATTGGGGATTGAGGATCTAGGATTGGAGATTGATTATTGGGTGTGAAGATTGAGGATTGAGGATTGAGGATTGCTAATTGAGAATTGAGGATGAGGACTGAGGGTTGAGGATTGAGGTTTGAGGAGCGAGGATTGAGGATTGAGGATTGAGGACAGAGGATTGACGATTGAGTATTGAAGATAGAGGATTTATGACTGAGGATTGAGGATTGAGGATTGAGGATTGAGGATTGAGGATTGAGGATTGAGGATTGAAGATTGAGTATTGAGGATTGAATATTGAGGATTGAGGTTTGAGGATTGAGAATGAGGGCTGAGGGTTGAGGATTGAGGTTTGAGTATAGAATCCTGAGAATTCAGGATATTCTATTGAGCATTGAGAATATAGGATTGATGGTTGAGGACTGAGGATTGAGGATTGAGAATTCAGGGTTCAGGATCGAGGATTGAAGATTGAGGATTGGGTATTGAGGATTGAAGAATGAGGATTGAGGATTGAGGATTGAGGATTGAGGATTGAGGATTGAGGATTGAAGATTGAGGATTGGGTATTGAGGATTGAAGAATTAGGATTGAGAGTTGAGGATTGAGAATAGAGGATTCAGGGTTGAAGATTGAGGATTGGGTATTGAGGATTGAAGAATGAGGATTGAGGATTGAAGATTGAGGATTGGGTATTGAGTATTGAGCATTGAAGATCGAGGATTGGGTATTGAGGATTGAAGAATGAGGATTGAGGATTGAGGATTGAGGATAGAGGATTGAGGATTGAAGATTGAGGATTGGGTATTGAGGATTGAAGAATGAGGATTGAGGGTTGAGGATAGAGGATTGAGGATAGAGTATTGAGTATTGAAGGTTGAGGATTGTGGATTGAGGATTGAGGATTGAGGATTGAATATTGAAGATTGAGTATTGATGCCTGAGGATTGAGGATTGAGGATTGAGTATTGAGAATTGAGGATTGATGGTTGAGTATTGAGGATTGAGGATTGAGTATTGAGTGTTGAAGATTGAGGATTGATGATTGAAGATTGAGGATTGGGGATTGAGGATTGAGGAATGAGTATTGAAGATTGATGAGTGATGATTGAGGATTGAGGATTGAGGATTGTGTATTGAGGATTGAGCATTGAGGTTTGAGGACTGAGGGCTGAGGATTGAGGATTGAGGATTGAGGATTGAGGATGAGGGCTGAGGGTTGAGGATTGAGGTTTGAGGACTGAGGACTGAGGATTGAGGATTGAGGATTGAGGATTCAGTGTTGGACAATGATGATTGATGGTTGAAGATTGATGGTTGGGGATTGAGGATTGAGGAATGAGTATTGAAGATTGAGGATTGATGATTGAGGATTGAGCATTGAGGATTGAAGATTGAGGATTGGGTATTGAGGATTGAAGAATGAGGATTGAGGATTGAAGATTGAGTATTGAGGATTGAAGTTTGAGGATTGAGTATTGACGATTGAGGATTGAGGTTTGAAGATTGAGGATTGAGGATTGAGGGCTGAGGATTGAGGATTGAGGATTGAAGATTGCATATTGATGATTGAATATTGAGGACTGAGTATTGAAGGTTGTGGATTGAGGACGAGGACTGAGGGTTGAATATTGATGTTTGAGGTCTGAGGATTAAGGATTGAGGATTGAGAATTGAGGATTGAGGATTGAGGATTGAAGATTGAGGATTGGGTATTGAGGTTTGAAGAATGAGGATTGAGGATTGAGGTTTGAGGATTGAGGATTGCAGATTGAGTACTGAGGATTGAAGATTGAGGATTGAGGATTGAGGATTGAGGATTGAAGATTGATGATTGAGGATTGAGGATTGAGGATTGAAGATTGAAGAATGAGGATTGAGGATTGAGGATTGAGGGTTGAGGATTGAAGATTGAGTATTGAGGATTGAAGATTGAGGATTGAGGATTGCGGATTGAGTATTGAGGATTGAAGATTGAGTATTGAGGATTGAAGATTGAGGATTGAGTATTGAGGATTGAAGATTGAATATTGAGGACTGAGGATTGAGGGTTGTGGATTGAGGACGAGGACTGAGGGTTGAATTTTGATGTTTGATGTCAGAGGATTAAGGATTGAGGATTGAGAATTGAGGATTGAAGAATGACGATTGGGGATTGAGGATTGAGGATTGAGGATTCAAGATTGAGTATTGAGGATTGAAGATTGAGGATTGAGGATTGAGGATTGAGGATTGAGGATTGAAGATTGAGTATTGAGGATTGAAGATTGAGGATTGAGTATTGAGTGTTGAGGATAGAGGATTGAGGTTTGAAGATAGAGTATTGAGGATTGAGGATTGAGGATTGAGGATTGAGGATTGAGCATGAGGGCTGAGGGTTGAGGATTGAGGTTTGATGACTGAGGACTGACGATTGAGGATTGAGGATTGAGGATTGAGGATTGAGGATTGAAGATTGAGGATTGGGTATTGAGGATTGAAGAATGAGGATTGAGCATTGAGGATTGAGGATTGAGGATTGAGGATTGAGGATTGAAGATTGAGGATTCAGTATTGAGGATTGAAGAATGAGGATTGAGGATTGAGGATTGAGGATAGAGGATTGAAGATTGAGTATTGAGGATTGAAGATTGAGGGTTGAGGATTGAGTACTGAGGATTGAGTATTGAGGACTGAGGATTGAAGATTGAGAATTGAAGATTGAGTATTGAGGACTGAATATTGACGATTGAGGATTGAAGATTGAGGATTGAGGTTTGAGGATTGAGGATTGAGGATTCAGTGTTGGACAATCAGGATTGATGGTTGAAGACTGAGTATTGGGGATTGAGGATTGAGGAATGGGTATTGAAGATTGAGGATTGATGATTGAGGATTGAGGATTGAGGATTGAAGATTGAGAATTGGGTATTGAGGATTGAAGAATTAGGATTGAGAGTTGAGGATTGAGAATAGAGGATTCAGGGTTGAAGATTGAGGATTGGGTATTGAGGATTGAAGAATGAGGATTGAGGATTGAAGATTGAGGATTGGGTATTGAGGATTGAAGAATGAGGATTGAGGATGAGGATTGAGGATTGAGGATTGAGGATTGAAGATTGAGGATTGGGTATTGAGGATTGAAGAATGAGGATTGAGGATTGAGGATTGAGGATTGAGGATTGAAGATTGAGTATTAAGGATTGAAGATTGAGGGTTGAGGAATGAGGACTGAGTATTGAGGATTGAAGATTGAGTATTGAGGATTGAAGATTGAGGATTGAGTATTGAGGATTGAAGATTGAATATTGAGGACTGAGGATTGAGGGTTGTGGATTGAGAACGAGGACTGAGGGTTGAATATTGATGTTTGAGGTCTGAGGATTAAGGATTGAGGATTGAGAATTGAGGATTGAGGATTGAGGATTGAAGATTGAGGAATGGGTATTGAGGACTGAAGAATGAGGATTGAGGATTGAGGATTGAGGATTGAGGATTGCAGATTGAGTATTGAGGATTGAAGATTGAGGATTCAGGATTGAGGATTGAGGATTGAGGATTGAGGATTGAGGATTGAGGATTGAAGATTGGGTATTGAGGATTGAAAATTGAGGATTGAGGATTGAGGATTGAGGATTGAGGATTGAGCATTGAAGATTGAGGATTGGGGATTGAGGATTGAAGATTGAGTATTGATGATTGAATATTGAGGATTGATAATTGAGAATTGATGATTGAGGATTGAGGATTGAGTATTGAGGATTGAAGGTTGAGGATTGAGGATTGAGGATTGAGGATTAAGGATTGAGGATTGGGGATTGAGGATCTAGGATTGGAGATTGATTATTGGGTTTGAAGATTGAGGATTGAGGATTGAGGATTGCTAATTGAGAATTGAGGATGAGGACTGAGGGTTGAGGATTGAGGTTTGAGGAGCGAGGATTGAGGATTGAGGATTGAGGACAGAGGATTGACGATTGAGTATTGAAGATAGAGGATTTATGACTGAGGATTGAGGATTGAGGATTGAGGATTGAGGATTGAGGATTGAGGATTGAGGATTGAAGATTGAGTATTGAGGATTGAATATTGAGGATTGAGGTTTGAGGATTGAGAATGAGGGCTGAGGGTTGAGGATTGAGGTTTGAGTATAGAATCCTGAGAATTCAGGATATTCTATTGAGCATTGAGAATATAGGATGGATGGTTGTGGACTGAGGATTGAGGATTGAGAATTCAGGGTTCAGGATCGAGGATTGAAGATTGAGGATTGGGTATTGAGGATTGAAGAATGAGGATTGAGGATTGAGGATTGAGGATTGAGGATTGAGGATTGAAGATTGAGGATTGGGTATTGAGGATTGAAGAATGAGGATTGAGGGTTTAGGATTGAGGATTTAGGATTGAGTATTGAGCATTGAAGATTGAGGATTGGGTATTGAGGATTGAAGAATTAGGATTGAGGATTGAGGATTGAGGATAGAGGATTGAGGATTGAAGATTGAGGATTGGGTATTGAGGATTGAAGAATGAGGATTGAGGGTTGAGGATAGAGGATTGAGGATTGAGTAGTGAGTATTGAAGGTTGAGGATTGTGGATTGAGGATTGAGGATTGAGGATTGAATATTGAAGATTGAGTATTGATGCCTGAGGATTGAGGATTGAGGATTGAGTATTGAGAATTGAGGATTGATGGTTGAGTATTGAGGATTGAGGATTGAGTATTGAGTGTTGAAGATTGAGGATTGATGATTGAAGATTGAGGATTGGGGATTGGGGATTGAGGAATGAGTATTGAAGATTGAGGACTGATGATTGAGGATTGAGGATTGAGGATTGGGTATTGAGGATTGAGCATTGAGGTTTGAGGACTGAGGGCTGAGGATTGAGGATTGAGGATTGAGGATTGGGGATTGAGGATTGAGGATGAGGGCTGAGGGTTGAGGATTGAGTATTGACGATTGAGGATTGAGGTTTGAAGATTGAGGATTGAGGATTGAGGGCTGAGGATTGAGGATTGAGGATTGATGATTGCATATTGATGATTGAATATTGAGGACTGAGTATTGAAGGTTGTGGATTGAGGACGAGGACTGAGGGTTGAATATTGATGTTTGAGGTCTGAGGATTAAGGATTGAGGATTGAGAATTGAGGATTGAGGATTGGGGATTGAAGATTGAGGATTGGGTAATGAGGTTTGAAGAATGAGGATTGAGGATTGAGGTTTGAGGATTGACGATTGCAGATTGAGTATTGAGGATTGAAGATTGAGGATTGAGGATTGAGGATTGAGGATTGAAGATTGAGGATTGAGGATTGAGGATTGAGGATTGAGGATTGAAGATTGAGTATTGAAGATTGAGGATTGAGGATTGAGGATTGAGGATTGAGGATTCAGTGTTGGACAATGAGGATTGATGGTTGAAGATTGAGGGTTGGGGATTGAGGATTGAGGAATGAGTATTGAAGATTGAGGATTGATGATTGAGGATTGAGCATTGAGGATTGAAGATTGAGGATTGGGTATTGAGGATTGAAGAATTAGGATTTAGAATTGAGGATTGGGGATAGAGGATTGAGGGTTGAAGATTGAGGATTGGGTATTGAGGATTGAAGAATGAGGATTGAGGATTGAAGATTGAGGATTGGGTATTGAGGATTGAAGAATGAGGATTGAGGATTGAGGCTTGAGGATTGAGGACTGAGGATTGAAGATTGAGGATTGGGTATTGAGGATTGAAGAATGAGGATTGAGGATTGAGGATTAAGGGTTGAGGATTGAAGATTGAGTATTGAGGATTGAAGATTGAGGATTGAGGATTGCGGATTGAGTATTGAGGATTGAAGATTGAGTATTGAGGATTGAGGATTGAGGACTGAGGATTGAAGATTGAGGATTGGGTATTGAGGATTGAAGATTGAGGATTGAGGATTGAGGATTGAGGATTGAGGATTGAGGATTGAGGATTGAAGATTTAGTATTGAGGATTGAAAAATGAGGATTGAGGATTGAGGATTGAGGATTGAGGGTTGTGGATTGAGGACGAGGACTGAGGGTTGAATATTGATGTTTGAGGTCTGAGGATTAAGGATTGAGGATTGAGAATTGAGGATTGAGGATTGAGGATTGAAGATTGAGGATTGGGTATTGAGGATTGAAGAATGAGGATTGAGGTTTGACTTTTGAGGATTGAGGATTGCAGATTGAGTATTGAGGATTGAAGATTGAGGATTGAGAATTGAGGATTGAAGATTGAGGATTGAGGATTGAGGATTGAGGATTGAGGATTGAGGATTGAAGATTGAGTATTGAGGATTGAAGATTGAGGATTGAGGATTGAGTACTGAGGATTGAGGATTGAGGATTGAGGATCGAAGATTGAGAATTGAAGATTGAGTATTGAGGACTGAAGATTGACGATTGAGGATTGAAGATTGAGGATTGAGGATTGAGGATTGAGGATTGAGCATTGAAGAGTGAGGATTGGGGATTGAGGATTGACGACTGAGGATTGAGTATTGAGGATTGAAGATTGAGTATTGATGATTGAAGATTGAGCATGAAGGATTGAGGGTTGAGGATTGAGGACGAGGACTGACGGTTGAGGAATGAGGTTTGAGGATTGAGGGTTGAGGATAGAGGATTCAGGATTGAGTATTGAGCATTGAAGGTTGAGGGTTGTGGATGGAGGATTGTGGATTGAGGATTGAATATTGAAGATTGAGTATTGATGCCTGAGGATTGAGGATTGAGGATTGAGTATTGAGAATTGAGGATTGATGGTTGAGTATTGAGGATTGAGGATTGAGTATTGAGTGTTGAAGATTGAGGACTGATGATTGAAGATTGAGGATTGGGGATTGAGAATTGAGGAATGAGTGTTGAAGATTGAGGATTGATGATTGAGGATTGAGGATTGAGGATTGGGTATTGAGGATTGAGCATTGAGGTTTGAGGACTGAGGGCTGAGGATTGAGGATTGAGGATTGAGGATTGAGGATGAGGGCTGAGGGTTGAGGATTGAGGTTTGAGGACTGAGGACTGAGGATTGAGGATTGAGAATTGAGGATTGAGGATTCAGGATTGAAGATTGGGGATTGGGTATTGAGGATTGAAGAATGAGGATTGAGGATTGAGGATTGAGGATTGAGGATTGAGGACTGAAGACTGATGATTGGGTATTGAGGATTGAGGATTGAGGATTGAGGATTGAGGATTGAGGATTGAAGATTGAGTATTGAGGATTGAAGATTGAGGATTGAGTATAGACGATTGAGGATTGAGGTTTGAAGATTGAGGATTGAGGATTGATGGTTGAGTATTGAGGATTGAGGATTGAAGATTGCATATTGATGATTGAATATTGAGGACTGAGGATTGAAGGTTGTGGATTGAGGACGAGGACTGAGGGTTGAATATTGATGTTTGAGGTCTGAGGATTAAGGATTGAGGATTGAGAATTGAGGATTGAGGATTGAGGATTGAAGATTGAGGATTGGGTATTGAGGTTTGAAGAATGAGGATTGATGATTGAGGTTTGAGGATTGAGGATTGCAGATTGAGTATTGAGGATTGAAGATTGAGGATTGAGGATTGAGGATTGAAGATTGAGGATTGAGGATTGAGGATTGAGGATTGAGGATTGAAAATTGAGTATTGAGGATTGAAGCTTGAGGATTGAGGATTGAGTACTGAGGATTGAGGATTGAGGACTGAGGATTGAAGATTGAGAATTGAAGATTGAGTATTGAGGACTGAATATTGACGATTGAGTATTGAAGATTGAGGATTGAGGATTGAGGATTGAGGATTGAGTATTCAGTGTTGGACAATGAGGATTGATGGTTGAAGATTGAGGATTGGGGATTGAGGATTGAGGAATGAGTATTGAAGATTGAGGATTGATGATTGAGGATTGAGGATTGAGGATTGAAGATTGAGGATTGGGTATTGAGGATTGAAGAATTAGGATTGAGAATTGAGGATTGAGGATAGAGGATTGAGGGTTGAAGATTGAGGATTGGGTATTGAGGATTGAAGAATGAGGATTGAGGATTGAGGATTGAGGATTGAGGATTGAAGATTGAGTATTGAGGGTTGAAGGTTGAGGATTGAGGATTGAGGATTGAGGATTGAGGATTGAGGATTGAGGATTGAAGATTTAGTATTGAGAATTGAAAAATGAGGATTGAGGATTGAGGATTGAGGATTGAGGGTTGTGGATTGAGGACGAGGACTGAGGGTTGAATATTGACGTTTGAGGTCTGAGGATTAAGGATTGAGGATTGAGAATTGAGGATTGAGGATTGAGGATTGAAGAATGAGGATTGGGTATTGAGGATTGAAGAATGAGGATTGAGGTTTGACTTTTGAGGATTGAGGATTGCAGATTGAGTATTGAGGATTGAAGATTGAGGATTGAGAATTGAGGATTGAAGATTGAGGATTGAGGGTTGAGGATTGAGGATTGAGGATTGAGGATTGAAGATTGAGTATTGAGGATTGAAGATTGAGGATTGAGGATTGAGTACTGAGGATTGAGGATTGAGGATTGAGGATCGAAGATTGAGAATTGAAGATTGAGTATTGAGGACTGAAGATTGACGATTGAGGATTGAAGATTGAGGATTGAGGATTGAGGATTGAGGATTGAGCATTGAAGAGTGAGGATTGGGGATTGAGGATTGACGACTGAGGATTCAGTATTGAGGATTGAAGATTGAGTATTGATGATTGAAGATTGAGCATGAAGGATTGAGGGTTGAGGATTGAGGACGAGGACTGACGGTTGAGGAATGAGGTTTGAGGATTGAGGGTTGAGGATAGAGGATTCAGGATTGAGTATTGAGCATTGAAAGTTGAGGGTTGTGGATGGAGGATTGTGGATTGAGGATTGAATATTGAAGATTGAGTATTGATGCCTGAGGATTGAGGATTGAGGATTGGGTATTGAGGATTGAACATTGAGGTTTGAGGACTGAGGGCTGAGGATTGAGGATTGAGGATTGAGGATTGAGGATGAGGGCTGAGGGTTGAGAATTGAGGTTTGAGGACTGAGGACTGAGGATTGAGGATTGAGAATTGAGGATTGAGGTTTGTGGAACGAGGATTGAGGATTGAGGATTGAGGATTGAGGATTGAGCATTGAAGAGTGAGGATTGGGGATTGAGGATTGACGACTGAGGATTGAGTATTGAGGATTGAAGGTTGAGTATTGATGATTGAAGATTGAGGATTGAGGATTGAGGGTTGAGGATTGAGGACTAGGACTGACGGTTGAGGAATGAGGTTTGAGGATTGAGGGTTGTGGATTGAGGACGAGGACTGAGGGTTGAATATTGATGTTTGATGCCTGAGGATTGAGGATTGAGGATTGAGAATTGATGATTGAGGACTGTGGGTTGAAGATTGAGGATTTGGTATTGAGGATTGAAGAATGACGATTGGGGATTGAGGATTGAGGATTGAGGATTGAAGATTGAGTATTGAGGATTGAAGATTGAGGATTGAGGATTGAGGATTGAGGATTGAAGATTGAGGATTGGGTATTGAGGATTGAAGAATGAGGATTGAGGATTGAAGGTTGAGGATTGGGTATTGAGGATTGAAGAATGAGGATTGAGGATGAGGATTGAGGATTGAGGATTGAGGATTGAAGATTGAGGATTGGGTATTGAGGATTGAAGAATGAGGATTGAGGATTGAGGATTGAGGATTGAGGATTGAAGATTGAGTATTGAGGATTGAAGATTGAGGGTTGAGGAATGAGGACTGAGTATTGAGGATTGAAGATTGAGTATTGAGGATTGAAGATTGAGGATTGAGTATTGAGGATTGAAGATTGAATATTGAGGACTGAGGATTGAGGGTTGTGGATTGAGAACGAGGACTGAGGGTTGAATATTGATGTTTGAGGTCTGAGGCTTAAGGATTGAGGATTGAGAATTGAGGATTGAGGATTGAGGATTGAAGATTGAGGAATGGGTATTGAGGACTGAAGAATGAGGATTGAGGATTGAGGATTGAGGATTGAGGATTGCAGATTGAGTATTGAGGATTGAAGATTGAGGATTCAGGATTGAGGATTGAGGATTGAGGATTGAGGATTGAGGATTGAGGATTGAAGATTGGGTATTGAGGATTGAAAATTGAGGATTGAGGATTGAGGATTGAGGATTGAGGATTGAGCATTGAAGATTGAGGATTGGGGATTGAGGATTGAAGATTGAGTATTGATG
Source organism: Calliopsis andreniformis (assembly GCF_051401765.1). Classification (NCBI taxonomy): domain Eukaryota; kingdom Metazoa; phylum Arthropoda; class Insecta; order Hymenoptera; family Andrenidae; genus Calliopsis; species Calliopsis andreniformis. The sequence goes on from NW_027480570.1 coordinate 603,971, forward strand.
ATTGAATATTGAGGATTGATAATTGAGAATTGATGATTGAGGATTGAGGATTGAGTATTGAGGATTGAAGGTTGAGGATTGAGGATTGAGGATTGAGGATTGATGATTGAGGATTGAGGATTGAGGATTGAGGATTGAAGATTGAGTATTGAGGATTGAAGATTGAGGATTAAGGATTGAGGATTGGGGATTGAGGATCTAGGATTGGAGATTGATTATTGGGTTTGAAGATTGAGGATTGAGGATTGAGGATTGCTAATTGAGAATTGAGGACGAGGACTGAGGGTTGAGGATTGAGGTTTGAGGAGCGAGGATTGAGGATTGAGGATTGAGGACTGAGGATTGACGATTGAGTATTGAAGATAGAGGATTTATGACTGAGGATTGAGGATTGAGGATTGAGGATTGAGTATTGAGGATTGAAGATTGAGTATTGAGGATTGAAGATTGAGGATTGAGGATTGAGGATTGAGGATTGAGCATTGAAGAGTGAGGATTGGGTATTGAGGATTGACGACTGAGGATTGAGTATTGAGGATTGAAGATTGAGTATTGATGATTGAAGACTGAGCATTAAGGATTGAGGGTTGAGGATTGAGGACGAGTACTGACGGTTGAGGAATGAGGTTTGAGGATTGAGGGTTGTGGATTGAGGACGAGGACTGAGGGTTGAATATTGATGTTCGAGGCCTGAGGATTGAGGATTGAGGATTGAGGATCGAAGATTGAGAATTGAAGATTGAGTATTGAGGACTGAAGATTGACGATTGAGGATTGAAGATTGAGGATTGAGGATTGAGGATTGAAGATTGAGTATTGAGGATTGAAGATTGAGGATTGAGGTTTGAGGATTGAGGATTGAGGATTGAGGATTGAGTACTGAGGATTGAGGATTGAGGACTGAGGATTGAAGATTGAGAATTGAAGATTGAGTATTGAGGACTGAATATTGACGATTGAGTATTGAAGATTGAGGATTGAGGATTGAGGATTGAGGATTGAGTATTCAGTGTTGGACAATGAGGATTGATGGTTGAAGATTGAGGATTGGGGATTGTGGATTGAGGAATGAGTATTGAAGATTGAGGATTGATGATTGAGGATTGAGGATTGAGGATTGAAGATTGAGGATTGGGTATTGAGGATTGAAGAATTAGGATTGAGAATTGAGGATTGAGGATAGAGGATTGAGGATTGATGGTTGAAGATTGAGGATTGGGGATTGTGGATTGAGGAATGAGTATTGAAGATTGAGGATTGATGATTGAGGATTGAGGATTGAGGATTGAAGATTGAGGATTGGGTATTGAGGATTGAAGAATGAGGATTGAGGTTTGACTTTTGAGGATTGAGGATTGCAGATTGAGTATTGAGGATTGAAGATTGAGGATTGAGAATTGAGGATTGAAGATTGAGGATTGAGGATTGAGGATTGAGGATTGAGGATTGAGGATTGAGGATTGAAGATTGAGTATTGAGGATTGAAGATTGAGGATTGAGGATTGAGTACTGAGGATTGAGGATTGAGGATTGAGGATCGAAGATTGAGAATTGAAGATTGAGTATTGAGGACTGAAGATTGACGATTGAGGATTGAAGATTGAGGATTGAGGATTGAGGATTGAGGATTGAGCATTGAAGAGTGAGGATTGGGGATTGAGGATTGACGACTGAGGATTGAGTATTGAGGATTGAAGATTGAGTATTGATGATTGAAGATTGAGCATGAAGGATTGAGGGTTGAGGATTGAGGACGAGGACTGACGGTTGAGGAATGAGGTTTGAGGATTGAGGGTTGAGGATAGAGGATTCAGGATTGAGTATTGAGCATTGAAGGTTGAGGGTTGTGGATGGAGGATTGTGGATTGAGGATTGAATATTGAAGATTGAGTATTGATGCCTGAGGATTGAGGATTGAGGATTGAGTATTGAGAATTGAGGATTGATGGTTGAGTATTGAGGATTGAGGATTGAGTATTGAGTGTTGAAGATTGAGGACTGATGATTGAAGATTGAGGATTGGGGATTGAGAATTGAGGAATGAGTGTTGAAGATTGAGGATTGATGATTGAGGATTGAGGATTGAGGATTGGGTATTGAGGATTGAGCATTGAGGTTTGAGGACTGAGGGCTGAGGATTGAGGATTGAGGATTGAGGATTGAAGAATGAGGATTGAGGATTGAGGATTGAGGATAGAGGATTGAAGATTGAGTATTGAGGATTGAAGATTGAGGGTTGAGGATTGAGTACTGAGGATTGAGTATTGAGGACTGAGGATTGAAGATTGAGAATTGAAGATTGAGTATTGAGGACTGAATATTGACGATTGAGGATTGAAGATTGAGGATTGAGGTTTGAGGATTGAGGATTGAGGATTCAGTGTTGGACAATGAGGATTGATGGTTGAAGATTGAGTATTGGGGATTGAGGATTGAGGAATGAGTATTGAAGATTGAGGATTGATGATTCAGGATTGAGGATTGAGGATTGAAGATTGAGGATTGGGTATTGAGGATTGAAGAATGAGTATTGAGGATTGAAGATTGAGGATTGGGTATTGAGGATTGAAGAATGAGGATTGAGGATGAGGATTGAGGATTGAGGATTGAGGATTGAAGATTGAGGATTGGGTATTGAGGATTGAAGAATGAGGATTGAGGATTGAGGATTGAGGATTGAGGATTGAAGATTGAGTATTGAGGATTGAAGATTGAGGGTTGAGGAATGAGGACCGAGTATTGAGGATTGAAGATTGAGTATTGAGGATTGAAGATTGAGGATTGAGTATTGAGGATTGAAGATTGAATATTGAGGACTGAGGATTGAGTGTTGTGGATTGAGAACGAGGACTGAGGGTTGAATATTGATGTTTGAGGTCTGAGGGTTAAGGATTGAGGATTGAGAATTGAGGATTGAGGATTGGGGATTGAGGATTGAAGATTGAGTATTGATGATTGAATATTGAGGATTGATAATTGAGAATTGATGATTGAGGATTGAGGATTGAGTATTGAGGATTGAAGGTTGAGGATTGAGGATTGAGGATTGAGGATTGATGATTGAGGATCGAGGATTGAGGATTGAGGATTGAAGATTGAGTATTGAGGATTGAAGATTGAGGATTAAGGATTGAGGATTGGGGATTGAGGATCTAGGATTGGAGATTGATTATTGGGTTTGAAGATTGAGGATTGAGGATTGAGGATTGCTAATTGAGAATCGAGGATGAGGACTGAGGGTTGAGGATTGAGGTTTGAGGAGCGAGGATTGAGGATTGAGGATTGAGGACTGAGGATTGACGATTGAGTATTGAAGATAGAGGACTTATGACAGAGGATTGAGGATTGAGGATTGAGGATTGAGGATTGAGGATTGAGGATTGAGGATTGAAGATTGAGTATTGAGGATTGAATATTGAGGATTGAGGTTTGAGGATTGAGAATGAGGGCCGAGGGTTGAGGATTGAGGATTGAGGATTGAGGATTGAAGATTGAGGATTGGGTATTGAGGATTGAAGAATGAGAATTGAGGGTTTAGGATTGAGGATTTAGGATTGAGTATTGAGCATTGAAGATTGAGGATTGGGTATTGAGGATTGAAGAATGAGGATTGAGGATTGAGGATTGAGGATAGAGGATTGAGGATTTAAGATTGAGGATTGGGTATTGAGGATTGAAGAATGAGGACTGAGTGTTGAGGATAGAGGATTGAGGATTGAGTATTGAGTATTGAAGGTTGGGATTGTGGATTGAGGATTGAGGATTGAGGATTGAATATTGAAGATTGAGTATTGATGCCTGAGGATTGAGGATTGAGGATTGAGTATTGAGAATTGAGGATTGATGGTTGAGTATTGAGGATTGAGGATTGAGTATTGAGTCTTGAAGATTGAGGATTGATGATTGAAGATTGAGGATTGGGGATTGAGGATTGAGGAATGAGTATTGAAGATTGAGGATTGATGATTGAGGATTGAGGATTGCGGATTGGGTATTGAGGATTGAGCATTGAGGTTTGAGGACTGAGGGCTGAGGATTGAGGATTGAGGATTGAGGATTGAGGATGAGGGCTGAGGGTTGAGGATTGAGGTTTGAGGACTGAGGACTGAGGATTGAGGATTGAGAATTGAGGATTGAGGATTGAGGATTGAAGATTGAGGATTGGGTATTGAGGATTGAAGAATGAGGATTGAGGATTGAGGATTGAGGATTGAGGATTAAGGATTGAAGATTGAGGATTGGGTATTGAGGATTGAAGAATGAGTATTGAGGATTGAGGATTGAGGATTGAGGACTGAAGATTGAGTATTGAGGATTGAAGATTGAGGATTGAGGATTGAGGATTGAGGATAGAGGATTGCAGATTGAGTATTGAGGATTGAAGATTGAGGATTGAGGATTGAGGATTGAGGATTGAAGATTGAGGATTGAGGATTGAGGATTGAGGATTGAGGATTGAAGATTGAGTATTGAAGATTGAGGATTGAGGATTGAGGATTGAGGATTGAGGATTCAGTGTTGGACAATGAGGATTGATGGTTGAAGATTGAGGGTTGGGGATTGAGGATTGAGGAATGAGTATTGAAGATTGAGGATTGATGATTGAGGATTGAGAATTGATGATTGAAGATTGAGGATTGGGTATTGAGGATTGAAGAATTAGGATTTAGAATTGAGGACTGGGGATAGAGGATTGAGGGTTGAAGATTGAGGATTGGGTATTGAGGATTGAAGAATGAGGATTGAGGATTGAAGATTGAGGATTGGGTATTGAGGATTGAAGAATGAGGATTGAGGATTGAGGCTTGAGGATTGAGGACTGAGGATTGAAGATTGAGGATTGGGTATTGAGGATTGAAGAATGAGGATTGAGGATTGAGGATTGAGGGTGGAGGATTGAAGATTGAGTATTGAGGATTGAAGATTGAGGATTGAGGATTGCGGATTGAGTATTGAGGATTGAAGATTGAGTATTGAGGATTGAAGATTGAGGATTGAGTATTGAGGATTGAAGATTGAATATTGAGGACTGAGGATTGAGGGTTGTGGATTGAGGACGAGGACTGAGGGTTGAATATTGATGTTTGATGTCAGAGGATTAAGGATTGAGGATTGAGAATTGAGGATTGAAGATTGAGGATTGAAGATTGAGGAATGGGTATTGAGGATTGAAGAATGAGGATTGAGGATTGAGGATTGAGGATTGAGGATTGCAGATTGAGTATTGAGGATTGAAGATTGAGGATTCAGGATTGAGGATTGAGGATTGAGGATTGAGGATTGAGGATTGTGGATTGAAGATTGGGTATTGAGGATTGAAGATTGAGGATTGAGGATTGAGGATTGAGGATTGAGGATTGAGCATTGAAGATTGAGGATTGGGGATTGAGGATTGACGATTGAGGATTGAGTATTGAGGACTGAAGATTGAGGAATGGGTATTGAGGATAGAAGAATGAGGATTGAGGATTGAGGATTGAGGATTGAGTATTGCAGATTGAGTATTGAGGATTGAAGATTGAGGATTCAGGATTGAGGATTGAGGATTGAAGATTGAGTATTGAGGATTGAAGATTGAGGATTGAGTATTGAGTGTTGAGGATTGAGGATTGAGGTTTGAAGATAGGGGATTGAGGATTGAGGGTTGAGGATTGAGGATTAAGGATTGAAGATTGAATATTGATGATTGAATATTGAGGACTGAGGATTGAGGTTTGTGGATTGAGGACGAGGACTGAGGGTTGAATATTGATGTTTGAGGTCTGAGGATTAAGGATTGAGGATTGAGAATTGAGGATTGAGGATTGAGGATTGAAGATTGAGGATTGGGTATTGAGGATTGAAGAATGAGGATTGGGGATTGAGGATTGACGATTGAGTATTGAGTATTGCGGATTGAAGATTGAGTACTGATGATTGAAGATTGAGGATTGAGGATTGAGGGTTGAGGATTGAGGACGAGGACTGACGGTTGAGGATTGAGGTTTGAGGGTTGAGGATTGAGGATTGAGGACTGAGGCTTGAGGATTGACGATTGAGCATAGAGGATTGAAGATTCAGGACTGGCGATTGAGGATTGCTGATTGAGGATTAAGGACTGAGGATTGGGGTTTGAGGATCTAGGATTGGAGATTGATTTTTGGGGATTGAAGACTGAGGATTGAGGATTGAGGATTGCTAATTGAGAATTGAGGATGAGGACTGAGGGTTGAGGATTGAGGTTTGAGGAACGAGGATTGAGGATTGAGGATTGAGAATTAAGTATTGAGGATTGAGGATTGAAGATTGAGGATTGGGTATTGAGGATTGAAGAATGAGGATTGAGGATTGACTTTTGAGGATTGAAGATTGAGGATTGGGTGTTGAGGATTGAAGAATGAGGATTGCGGATTGACTTTTGAGGTTTGAGGATTGCAGATTGAGTATTGAGGATTGAAGATTGAGGATTGAGAATAGAGGATTGAAGATTGAGGACTGAGGATTGAGGATTGAGTATTGAGGATTGAAGATTGAGTATTGAGGATTGAAGATTGAGGATTGAGGATTGAGTACTGAGAATTGAGGATTGAGGATTGAGGATCGAAGATTGAGAATTGAAGATTGAGTATTGAGGACTGAAGATTGACGATTGAGGATTGAAGATTGAGGATTGAGGATTGAGGATTGAAGATTGAGCATTGAAGAGTGAGGATTGGGGATTGAGGATTGACGACTGAGGATTGAGTATTGAGGATTGAAGGTTGGGTATTGATGATTGAAGATTGAGGATTGAGGATTGAGTGTTGAGGATTGAGGACGAGGACTGACGGTTGAGGAATGAGGTTTGAGGATTGAGGGTTGTGGAATGAGGACGAGGACTGAGGGTTGAATATTGATGTTTGAGGCCTGAGGATTGAGGATTGAGGATTGAGAATTGATGATTGAGGACTGAGGGTTGAAGATTGAGGATTGGGTATTGAGGATTGAAGAATGACGATTGGGGATTGAGGATTGAGGATTGAGGATTGAAGATTGCGTATTGAGTATCGAAGGTTGAGGATTGTGGATTGAGGATTGAGGATTGAGTATTGAATATTGAAGATTGAGTATTGATTCCTGAGGATTGAGGATTGAGGATTGAGTATTGAGAATTGAGGATTGATGATTGAGTATTGAGGATTGAGGATTGAGGATTGAGTGTTGAAGATTGATGATTGATGATTGAAGATTGAGGGTTGGGGATTGAGGATTGAGGAATGTGTATTGAAGATTGAGGATTGATGATTGAGGATTGAGGATTGAGGATTGGGTATTGAGGATTGAGCATTGAGGTTTGAAGATTGAATATTGATGATTGAATATTGAGGACTGAGGATTGAGGGTTGTGGATTGAGGACGAGGACTGAGGGTTGAATATTGATGTTTGAGGTCTGAGGATTAAGGATTGAGGATTGAGAATTGAGGATTGAGGATTGAGGATTGAAGATTGAGGATTGGGTATTGAGGTTTGAAGAATGAGGATTGAGGATTGAGGTTTGAGTGTTGAGGATTGCAGATTGAGTATTGAGGATTGGCGATTGAGGATTGAGGATTGAGGATTGAAGATTGAGGATTGAGGATTGAGGATTGAGGATTGAGGATTGAAGATTGAGTATTGAGGTTTGAAGATTGAGGGTTGAGGATTGAGTACTGAGGATTGAGTATTGAGGACTGAGGATTGAAGATTGAGAATTGAAGATTGAGTATTGAGGATTGAAGATTGAATATTGAGGACTAAGGATTGAGGGTTGTGGATTGAGGACGAGGACTGAGGGTTGAATATTGATGTTTGAGGTCTGAGGATTAAGGATTGAGGACTGAGAATTGCGGATTGAGGATTGAGGATTGAAGATTGAGGAATGGGTATTGAGGATTGAAGAATGAGTATTGAGGATTGAGGATTGAGGATTGAGGATTGCAGATTGAGTACTGAGGATTGAAGATTGAGGATTCAGAATTGAGGATTGAGGATTGAGGATTGAGGATTGAGGATTGAGGATTGAAGATTGGGTATTGAGGATTGAAGATTGAGGACTGAGGCTTGAGGATTGACGATTGAGCATAGAGGATTGAAGATTGAGGACTGGCGATTGAGGATTGAAGATTGAGGATTGAGGATTGAGGATTGAATATTGAGGATTGAGGTTTGAGGATTGAGAATGAGGGCTGAGGGATGAGGGTTGAGGTTTGAGTATAGAATCCTGAGAATTCAGGATATTCTATTGAGCATTGAGAATATAGGATTGATGGTTGAGGACTGAGGATTGAGGATTGAGAATTCAGGATTCAGGATCGAGGATTGAAGATTGAGGATTGGGTATTGAGGATTGAAGAATGAGGATTGAGGATTGAGGATTGAGGATTGAGGATTGAGGATTGAAGATTGAGGATTGGGTATTGAGGATTGAAGAATGAGGATTGAGGGTTTAGGATTGAGGATTTAGGATTGAGTATTGAGCATTGAAGATTTAGGATTGGGTATTGAGGATTGAAGAATGAGGATTGAGGATTGAGGATTGAGGATAGAGGATTGAGGATTGAAGATTGAGGATTGGGTATTGAGGATTGAAGAATGAGGATTGAGGGTTGAGGATAGAGGATTGAGGATTGAGTATTGAGTATTGAAGGTTGAGGATTGTGGAATGAGGATTGAGAATTGAGGATTGAATATTGAAGATTGAGTATTGATGCCTGAGGATTGAGGATTGAGGATTGAGTATTGAGAATTGAGGATTGATGGTTGAGTATTGAGGATTGAGGATTGGGTATTGAGTGTTGAAGATTGAGGATTGATGATTGAAGATTGAGGATTGGGGATTGAGGATTGAGGAATGAGTATTGAAGATTGAGGATTGATGATTGAGGATTGAGGATTGAGGATTGAGCATTGAAGAGTGAGGATGGGGGATTGAGGATTGACGACTGAGGATTGAGTATTGAGGATTGAAGATTGAGTACTGATGATTGAAGATTGAGGATTGAGGATTGAGGGTTGAGGATTGAGGACGAGGACTGACGGTTGAGGATTGAGGTTTGAGGATTGAGGATTGAGGATTGAGGACTGAGGCTTGAGGATTGACGATTGAGCATAGAGGATTGAAGATTGAGGACTGGCGATTGAGGATTGAAGATTGAGGATTGAGGATTGAGGATTGAGGATTGAGGATTGAGGATTGAGCATTGAGGATTGAGGATTCAGGACTGAGGCTTGAGGATTGACGATTGGGCATAGAGGATTAAAGATTGAGGACTGGCGATTGAAGATTGAAGATTGAGGATTAAGGACTGAGGATTGGGGATTGAGGTTCTAGGATTGGAGATTGATTTTTGGGGATTGAAGATTGAGGATTGAGGATTGAGGATTGAGAATTGACAATTGAGAATTGAGGATTGAGGATTGAGGATTGAGGATTGAGGATTGAGGATTGAGGATTGAAGATTGTGTATTGAGGATTGAATATTGAGGATTGAGGTTTGAGGATTGAGAATGAGGGCTGAGGGTTGAGGATTGAGGTTTGAGTATAGAATCCTGAGAATTCAGGATATTCTATTGAGCATTGAGAATATAGGATTGATGGTTGAGGACTGAGGATTGAGGATTGAGAATTCAGGATTCAGGATCGAGGATTGAAGATTGAGGATTGGGTATTGAGGATTGAAGAATGAGGATTGAGGATTGAGGATTGAGGATTGAGGATTGAGGATTGAAGATTGAGGATTGGGTATTGAGGATTGAAGAATGAGGATTGAGGGTTTAGGATTGAGGATTTAGGATTGAGTATTGAGCATTGAAGGTTGAGGATTGTGGATTGAGTATTGAGGATTGAGGATTGAATATTGAAGATTGAGTATTGATGCCTGAGTATTGAGGATTGAGGATTGGGGTTTGAGAATTCAGGATTGAGGATCGAGGATTGAAGATTGAGGATTGGGTATTCAGGATTGAAGAATGAGGATTGAGGATTGAGGATTGAGGATAGAGGATTGAGGATTATAGATTGAGGATTGGGTATTGAGGATTGAAGAATGAGGATTGAGGGTTGAGGATAGAGGATTGAGGATTGAGTATTGAGTATTGAAGGTTGAGGATTGTGGATTGAGGATTGAGGATTGAGGATTGAATATTGAAGATTGAGTATTGATGCCTGAGGATTGAGGATTGAGGATTGAGTATTGAGAATTGAGGATTGATGGTTGAGTATTGAGGATTGAGGATTGAGTATTGAGTGTTGAAGATTGAGGATTGATGATTGAAGATTGAGGATTGGGGATTGAGGATTGAGGAATGAGTATTGAAGATTGAGGATTGATGATTGAGGATTGAGGATTGAGGATTGGGTATTGAGGATTGAACATTGAGGTTTGGGGACTGAGGTCTGAGGATTGAGGATTGAGGATTGAGGATTGAGGATGAGGGCTGAGGGTTGAGAATTGAGGTTTGAGGACTGAGGACTGAAGATTGAGGATTGAGAATTAGGATTGAGGTTTGTGGAACGAGGATTGAGGATTGAGGATTTAGAATTGAGGATTGAGGACTGAGGATTGTAGATTGAGGATTGGGTATTGAGGATTGAAGAATGAGGATTGAAGATTGAGTGTTGAGGATTGAAGATTGAGGATTGAGGATTGAGGATTGAGTACTGAGGATTGAGGATTGAGGATTGAGGATCGAAGATTGAGAATTGAAGATTGAGTATTGAGGACTGAATATTGACGATTGAGGATTGAAGATTGAGGATTGAGGTTTGAGGATTGAGGATTGAGGATTCAGTGTTGGACAATGAGGATTGATGGTTGAAGATTGAGTATTGGGGATTGAGGATTGAGGAATGAGTATTGAAGATTGAGGATTGATGATTGAGGATTGAGGATTGAGGATTGAAGATTGAGGATTGGGTATTGAGGATTGAAGAATTAGGATTGAGAGTTGAGGATTGAGAATAGAGGATTCAGGGTTGAAGATTGAGGATTGGGTATTGAGGATTGAAGAATGAGGATTGAGGATTGAAGATTGAGGATTGGGTATTGAGGATTGAAGAATGAGGATTGAGGATGAGGATTGAGGATTGAGGATTGAGGATTGAAGATTGAGGATTGGGTATTGAGGATTGAAGAATGAGGATTGAGGATTGAGGATTGAGGATTGAGGATTGAAGATTGGGTATTGAGGATTGAAGATTGAGGGTTGAGGAATGAGGACTGAGTATTGAGGATTGAAGATTGAGTATTGTGGATTGAAGATTGAGGATTGAGTATTGAGGATTGAAGATTGAATATTGAGGACTGAGGATTGAGGGTTGTGGATTGAGAACGAGGACTGAGGGTTGAATATTGATGTTTGAGGTCTGAGGATTAAGGATTGAGGATTGAGAATTGAGGATTGAGGATTGAGGATTGAAGATTGAGGAATGGGTATTGAGGACTGAAGAATGAGGATTGAGGATTGAGGATTGAGGATTGAGGATTGCAGATTGGGTATTGAGGATTGAAGATTGAGGATTCAGGATTGAGGATTGAGGATTGAGGATTGAGGATTGAGGATTGAGGATTGAAGGTTGGGTATTGAGGATTGAAAATTGAGGATTGAGGATTGAGGATTGAGGATTGAGGATTGAGCATTGAAGATTGAGGATTGGGGATTGAGGATTGAAGATTGAGTATTGATGATTGTATATTGAGGATTGATAATTGAGAATTGATGATTGAGGATTGAGGATTGAGTATTGAGGATTGAAGGTTGAGGATTGAGGATTGAGGATTGAGGATTGATGATTGAGGATTGAGGATTGAGGATTGAGGATTGAAGATTGAGTATTGAGGATTGAAGATTGAGGATTAAGGGTTGAGGATTGGGGATTGAGGATCTAGGATTGGAGATTGATTATTGGGTTTGAAGATTGAGGATTGAGGATTGATGATTGCTAATTGAGAATTGAGGATGAGGACTGAGGGTTGAGGATTGAGGTTTGAGGAGCGAGGATTGAGGATTGAGGATTGAGGACTGAGGATTGACGATTGAGTATTGAAGATAGAGTATTTATGACTGAGGATTGAGGATTGAGGATTGAGGATTGAGGATTGAGGATTGAGGATTGAGGATTGAAGATTGAGTATTGAGGATTGAATATTGAGGATAGAGGTTTGAGGATTGAGAATGAGGGCTGAGGGTTGAGGATTGAGGACTGAGGATTGACGATTGAGTATTGAAGATAGAGGATTTATGACTGAGGATTGAGGATTGAGGATTGAGGATTGAGGATTGAGGATTGAGGATTGAGGATTGAAGATTGAGTATTGAGGATTGAATATTGAGGATTGAGGTTTGAGGATTGAGAATGAGGGCTGAGGGTTGAGGATTGAGGTTTGAGTATAGAATCCTGAGAATTCAGGATATTCTATTGAGCATTGAGAATATAGGATTGATGGTTGAGGACTGAGGATTGAGGATTGAGAATTCAGGATTCAGGATCGAGGATTGAAGATTGAGGATTGGGTATTGAGGATTGAAGAATGAGGATTGAGGATTGAGGATTCAGTGTTGGACAATGAGGATTGATGGTTGAAGATTGAGGGTTGGGGATTGAGGATTGAGGAATGAGTATTGAAGATTGAGGATTGATGATTGAGGATTGAGCATTGAGGATTGAAGATTGAGGATTGGGTATTGAGGATTGAAGAATTAGGATTTAGAATTGAGGATTGGGGATAGAGGATTGAGGGTTGAAGATTGAGGATTGGGTATTGAGGATTGAAGAATGAGGGTTGAGGATTGAAGATTGAGGATTGGGTATTGAGGATTGAAGAATGAGGATTGAGGATTGAGGCTTGAGGATTGAGGACTGAGGATTGAAGATTGAGGATTGGGTATTGAGGATTGAAGAATGAGGATTGAGGATTGAGGATTGAGGGTTGAGGATTGAAGACTGAGTATTGAGGATTGAAGATTGAGGATTGAGGATTGCGGATTGAGTATTGAGGATTGAAGATTGAGTATTGAGGATTGAAGATTGAGGATTGAGTATTGAGGATTGAAGATTGAATATTGAGGACTGAGGATTGAGGGTTGTGGATTGAGGACGAGGACTGAGGGTTGAATATTGATGTTTGATGTCAGAGGATTAAGGATTGAGGATTGAGAATTGAGGATTGAAGATTGAGGATTGAAGATTGAGGAATGGGTATTGAGGATTGAAGAATGAGGATTGAGGATTGAGGATTGAGGATTGAGGATTGCAGATTGAGTATTGAGGATTGAAGATTGAGGATTCAGGATTGAGGATTGAGGATTGAGGATTGAGGATTGAGGATTGTGGATTGAAGATTGGGTATTGAGGATTGAAGATTGAGGATTGGGGATTGAGGATTGAGGATTGAGGATTGAGCATTGAAGATTGAGGATTGGGGATTGAGGATTGACGTTTGAGGATTGAGTATTGAGGACTGAAGATTGGGGAATGGGTATTGAGGATTGAAGAATGAGGATTGAGGATTGAGGATTGAGGATTGAGTATTGCAGATTGAGTATTGAGGATTGAAGATTGAGGGTTCAGGATTGAGGATTGAGGATTGAAGATTGAGTATTGAGGATTGAAGATTGAGGATTGAGTATTGAGTGTTGAGGATTGAGGATTGAGGTTTGAAGATAGAGGATTGAGGATTGAGGATTGAGGATTGAGGATTAAGGATTGAAGATTGAATATTGATGGTTGAATATTGAGGACTGAGGATTGAGGTTTGTGGATTGAGGACGAGGACTGAGGGTTGAATATTGATGTTTGAGGTCTGAGGATTAAGGATTGAGGATTGAGAATTGAGGATTGAGGATTGAGGATTGAAGATTGAGGATTGGGTATTGAGGATTGAAGAATGAGGATTGGGGATTGAGGATTGACGATTGAGTATTGAGTATTGAGGATTGAAGATTGAGTACTGATGATTGAAGATTGAGGATTGAGGATTGAGGGTTGAGGATTGAGGACGAGGACTGACGGTTGAGGATTGAGGATTGAGGATTGAGGATTGAGGATTGAGTACTGAGGATTGAGGATTGAGGATTGAGGATCGAAGATTGAGAATTGAAGATTGAGTATTGAGGACTGAAGATTGACGATTGAGGATTGAAGAATGAGGATTGAGGATTGAGGATTGAGGATTGGGTATTGAGGATTGAAGAATGAGGATTGAGGATTGAGGATTGAGGATTGAAGATTGAGTATTGAGGATTGAAGATTGAGGGTTGAGGAATGAGGACTGAGTATTGAGGATTGAAGATTGAGTATTGAGGATTGAAGATTGAGGATTGAGTATTGAGGATTGAAGATTGAATATTGAGGACTGAGGATTGAGGGTTGTGGATTGAGAACGAGGACTGAGGGTTGAATATTGATGTTTGAGGTCTGAGGGTTAAGGATTGAGGATTGAGAATTGAGGATTGAGGATTGAGGATTGAAGATTGAGGAATGGGTATTGAGGACTGAAGAATGAGGATTGAGGATTGAGGATTGAGGATTGAGGATTGCAGATTGAGTATTGAGGATTGAAGATTGAGGATTCAGGATTGAGGATTGAGGATTGAGGATTGAGGATTGAGGATTGAGGATTGAAGATTGGGTATTGAGGATTGAAAATTGAGGATTGAGCATTGAGGATTGAGGATTGAGGATTGAGCATTGAAGATTGAGGATTGGGGATTGAGGATTGAAGATTGAGTATTGATGATTGAATATTGAGGATTGATAATTGAGAATTGATGATTGAGGATTGAGGATTGAGTATTGAGGATTGAAGGTTGAGGATTGAGGATTGAGGATTGAGGATTGATGATTGAGGATCGAGGATTGAGGATTGAGGATTGAAGATTGAGTATTGAGGATTGAAGATTGAGGATTAAGGATTGAGGATTGGGGATTGAGGATCTAGGATTGGAGATTGATTATTGGGTTTGAAGATTGAGGATTGAGGATTGAGGATTGCTAATTGAGAATCGAGGATGAGGACTGAGGGTTGAGGATTGAGGTTTGAGGAGCGAGGATTGAGGATTGAGGATTGAGGACTGAGGATTGACGATTGAGTATTGAAGATAGAGGACTTATGACAGAGGATTGAGGATTGAGGATTGAGGATTGAGGATTGAGGATTGAGGATTGAGGATTGAGGATTGAAGATTGAGTATTGGGGATTGAATATTGAGGATTGAGGTTTGAGGATTGAGAATGAGGGCCGAGGGTTGAGGATTGAGGTTTGAGTATAAAATCCTGAGAATTCAGGATATTCTATTGAGCATTGAGAATATAGGATTGATGGTTGAGGACTGAGGACTGAGGATTGAGAATTCAGGATTCAGGATCGAGGATTGAAGATTGAGGATTGGGTATTGAGGATTGAAGAATGAGGATTGAGGATTGAGGATTGAGGATTGAGGATTGAGGATTGAAGATTGAGGATTGGGTATTGAGGATTGAAGAATGAGGATTGAGGGTTTAGGATTGAGGATTTAGGATTGAGTATTGAGCATTGAAGATTGAGGATTGGGTATTGAGGATTGAAGAATGAGGATTGAGGATTGAGGATTGAGGATAGAGGATTGAGGATTTAAGATTGAGGATTGGGTATTGAGGATTGAAGAATGAGGATTGAGTGTTGAGGATAGAGGATTGAGGATTGAGTATTGAGTATTGAAGGTTGAGGATTGTGGATTGAGGATTGAGGATTGAGGATTGAATATTGAAGATTGAGTATTGATGCCTGAGGATTGAGGATTGAGGATTGAGTATTGAGAATTGAGGATTGATGGTTGAGTATTGAGGATTGAGGATTGAGTATTGAGTGTTGAAGATTGAGGATTGATGATTGAAGATTGAGGATTGGGGATTGAGGATTGAGGAATGAGTATTGAAGATTGAGGATTGATGATTGAGGATTGAGGATTGCGGATTGGGTATTGAGGATTGAGCATTGAGGTTTGAGGACTGAGGGCTGAGGATTGAGGATTGAGGATTGAGGATTGAGGATGAGGGCTGAGGGTTGAGGATTGAGGTTTGAGGACTGAGGACTGAGGATTGAGGATTGAGAATTGAGGATTGAGGATTGAGGATTGAAGATTGAGGATTGGGTATTGAGGATTGAAGAATGAGGATTGAGGATTGAGGATTGAGGATTGAGGATTAAGGATTGAAGATTGAGGATTGGGTATTGAGGATTGAAGAATGAGTATTGAGGATTGAGGATTGAGGATTGAGGACTGAAGATTGAGTATTGAGGATTGAAGATTGAGGATTGAGGATTGAGAATTGAGGATAGAGGATTGCAGATTGAGTATTGAGGATTGAAGATTGAGGATTGAGGATTGAGGATTGAGGATTGAAGATTGAGGATTGAGGATTGAGGATTGAGGATTGAGGATTGAAGATTGAGTATTGAAGATTGAGGATTGAGGATTGAGGATTGAGGATTGAGGATTCAGTGTTGGACAATGAGGATTGATGGTTGAAGATTGAGGGTTGGGGATTGAGGATTGAGGAATGAGTATTGAAGATTGAGGATTGATGATTGAGGATTGAGCATTGATGATTGAAGATTGAGGATTGGGTATTGAGGATTGAAGAATTAGGATTTAGAATTGAGGATTGGGGATAGAGGATTGAGGGTTGAAGATTGAGGATTGGGTATTGAGGATTGAAGAATGAGGATTGAGGATTGAAGATTGAGGATTAGGTATTGAGGATTGAAGAATGAGGATTGAGGATTGAGGCTTGAGGATTGAATACTGAGGATTGAAGATTGAGGATTGGGTATTGAGGATTGAAGAATGAGGATTGAGGATTGAGGATTGAGGGTGGAGGATTGAAGATTGAGTATTGAGGATTGAAGATTGAGGATTGAGGATTGCGGATTGAGTATTGAGGATTGAAGATTGAGTATTGAGGATTGAAGATTGAGGATTGAAGAATGAGGATTGAGGATTGACTTTTGAGGATTGAAGATTGAGGATTGGGTGTTGAGGATTGAAGAATGAGGATTGCGGATTGACTTTTGAGGTTTGAGGATTGCAGATTGAGTATTGAGGATTGAAGATTGAGGATTGAGAATAGAGGATTGAAGATTGAGGACTGAGGATTGAGGATTGAGTATTGAGGATTGAAGATTGAGTATTGAGGATTGAAGATTGAGGATTGAGGATTGAGTACTGAGAATTGAGGATTGAGGATTGAGGATCGAAGATTGAGAATTGAAGATTGAGTATTGAGGACTGAAGATTGACGATTGAGGATTGAAGATTGAGGATTGAGGATTGAGGATTGAGGATTGAGCATTGAAGAGTGAGGATTGGGGATTGAGGATTGACGACTGAGGATTGAGTATTGAGGATTGAAGGTTGGGTATTGATGATTGAAGATTGAGGATTGAGGATTGAGTGTTGAGGATTGAGGACGAGGACTGACGGTTGAGGAATGAGGTTTGAGGATTGAGGGTTGTGGAATGAGGACGAGGACTGAGGGTTGAATATTGATGTTTGAGGCCTGAGGATTGAGGATTGAGGATTGAGAATTGATGATTGAGGACTGAGGGTTGAAGATTGAGGATTGGGTATTGAGGATTGAAGAATGACGATTGGGGATTGAGGATTGAGGATTGAGGATTGAAGATTGCGTATTGAGTATCGAAGGTTGAGGATTGTGGATTGAGGATTGAGGATTGAGTATTGAATATTGAAGATTGAGTATTGATTCCTGAGGATTGAGGATTGAGGATTGAGTATTGAGAATTGAGTATTGATGATTGAGTATTGAGGATTGAGGATTGAGGATTGAGTGTTGAAGATTGATGATTGATGATTGAAGATTGAGGGTTGGGGATTGAGGATTGAGGAATGTGTATTGAAGATTGAGGATTGATGATTGAGGATTGAGGATTGAGGATTGGGTATTGAGGATTGAGCATTGAGGTTTGAAGATTGAATATTGATGATTGAATATTGAGGACTGAGGATTGAGGGTTGTGGATTGAGGACGAGGACTGAGGGTTGAATATTGATGTTTGAGGTCTGAGGATTAAGGATTGAGGATTGAGAATTGAGGATTGAGGATTGAGGATTGAAGATTGAGGATTGGGTATTGAGGTTTGAAGAATGAGGATTGAGGATTGAGGTTTGAGTGTTGAGGATTGCAGATTGAGTATTGAGGATTGGCGATTGAGGATTGAGGATTGAGGATTGAAGATTGAGGATTGAGGATTGAGGGTTGAGGATTGAGGATTGAAGATTGAGTATTGAGGTTTGAAGATTGAGGGTTGAGGATTGAGTACTGAGGATTGAGTATTGAGGACTGAGGATTGAAGATTGAGAATTGAAGATTGAGTATTGAGGACTGAATATTGACGATTGAGGATTGAAGATTGAGGATTGAGGATTGAGGATTGAGGATTGAGGATTCAGTGTTGGACAATGAGGATTGATGGTTGAAGATTGAGGATTGGGGATTGAGGATTGAGGAATGAGTATTGAAGATTGAGGATTGGTGATTGAGGATTGAGCATTGAGGATTGAAGATTGAGGATTGGGTATTGAGGATTGAAGAATTAGGATTGAGAATTGAGGATTGGGGATAGAGGATTGAGGGTTGAAAATTGAGGATTGGGTATTGAGGATTGAAGAATGAGGATTGAGGATTGAAGATTGAGGATTGGGTATTGAGGATTGAAGAATGAGGATTGAGGATTGAGGATTGAGGATTGAGGATTGAGGATTGAAGATTGAGGATTGGGTATTGAGGATTGAAGAATGAGGATTGAGGATTGAGGATTGAGGATTGAGGATTGAAGATTGAGTATTGAGGATTGAAGATTGAGGATTGAGGATTGAGGATTGAGTATTGAGGATTGAAGATTGAGTATTGAGGATTGAAGATTGATGATTGAGTATTGAGGATTGAAGATTGAATATTGAGGACTAAGGATTGAGGGTTGTGGATTGAGGACGAGGACTGAGGGTTGAATATTGATGTTTGAGGTCTGAGGATTAAGGATTGAGGACTGAGAATTGCGGATTGAGGATTGAGGATTGAAGATTGAGGAATGGGTATTGAGGATTGAAGAATGAGTATTGAGGATTGAGGATTGAGGATTGAGGATTGCAGATTGAGTACTGAGGATTGAAGATTGAGGATTCAGAATTGAGGATTGAGGATTGAGGATTGAGGATTGAGGATTGAGGATTGAAGATTGGGTATTGAGGATTGAAGATTGAGGACTGAGGCTTGAGGATTGACGATTGAGCATAGAGGATTGAAGATTGAGGACTGGCGATTGAGGATTGAAGATTGAGGATTGAGGATTGAGGATTGAATATTGAGGATTGAGGTTTGAGGATTGAGAATGAGGGCTGAGGAATGAGGATTGAGGTTTGAGTATAGAATCCTGAGAATTCAGGATATTCTATTGAGCATTGAGAATATAGGATTGATGGTTGAGGACTGAGGATTGAGGATTGAGAATTCAGGATTCAGGATCGAGGATTGAAGATTGAGGATTGGGTATTGAGGATTGAAGAATGAGGATTGAGGATTGAGGATTGAGGATTGAGGATTGAGGATTGAAGATTGAGGATTGGGTATTGAGGATTGAAGAATGAGGATTGAGGGTTTAGGATTGAGGATTTAGGATTGAGTATTGAGCATTGAAGATTTAGGATTGGGTATTGAGGATTGAGGAATGAGGATTGAGGATTGAGGATTGAGGATAGAGGATTGAGGATTGAAGATTGAGGATTGGGTATTGAGGATTGAAGAATGAGGATTGAGGGTTGAGGATAGAGGATTGAGGATTGAGTATTGAGTATTGAAGGTTGAGGATTGTGGAATGAGGATTGAGAATTGAGGATTGAATATTGAAGATTGAGTATTGATGCCTGAGGATTGAGGATTGAGGATTGAGTATTGAGAATTGAGGATTGATGGTTGAGTATTGAGGATTGAGGGTTGAGTATTGAGTGTTGAAGATTGAGGATTGATGATTGAAGATTGAGGATTGGGGATTGAGGATTGAGGAATGAGTATTGAAGATTGAGGATTGATGATTGAGGATTGAGGATTGAGGATTGAGCATTGAAGAGTGAGGATGGGGGATTCAGGATTGACGACTGAGGATTGAGTATTGAGGATTGAAGATTGAGTACTGATGGTTGAATATTGAGGACTGAGGATTGAGGTTTGTGGATTGAGGACGAGGACTGAGGGTTGAATATTGATGTTTGAGGTCTGAGGATTAAGGATTGAGGATTGAGAATTGAGGATTGAGGATTGAGGATTGAAGATTGAGGATTGGGTATTGAGGATTGAAGAATGAGGATTGGGGATTGAGGATTGACGATTGAGTATTGAGTATTGAGGATTGAAGATTGAGTACTGATGATTGAAGATTGAGGATTGAGGATTGAGGGTTGAGGATTGAGGACGAGGACTGACGGTTGAGGATTGAGGATTGAGGATTGAGGATTGAGGATTGAGTACTGAGGATTGAGGATTGAGGATTGAGGATCGAAGATTGAGAATTGAAGATTGAGTATTGAGGACTGAAGATTGACGATTGAGGATTGAAGAATGAGGATTGAGGATTGAGGATTGAGGATTGGGTATTGAGGATTGAAGAATGAGGATTGAGGATTGAGGATTGAGGATTGAGGATTGAAGATTGAGTATTGAGGATTGAAGATTGAGGGTTGAGGAATGAGGACTGAGTATTGAGGATTGAAGATTGAGTATTGAGGATTGAAGATTGAGGATTGAGTATTGAGGATTGAAGATTGAATATTGAGGACTGAGGATTGAGGGTTGTGGATTGAGAACGAGGACTGAGGGTTGAATATTGATGTTTGAGGTCTGAGGGTTAAGGATTGAGGATTGAGAATTGAGGATTGAGGATTGAGGATTGAAGATTGAGGAATGGGTATTGAGGACTGAAGAATGAGGATTGAGGATTGAGGATTGAGGATTGAGGATTGCAGATTGAGTATTGAGGATTGAAGATTGAGGATTCAGGATTGAGGATTGAGGATTGAGGATTGAGGATTGAGGATTGAGGATTGAGGATTGAAGATTGGGTATTGAGGATTGAAAATTGAGGATTGAGGATTGAGGATTGAGGATTGAGGATTGAGCATTGAAGATTGAGGATTGGGGATTGAGGATTGAAGATTGAGTATTGATGATTGAATATTGAGGATTGATAATTGAGAATTGATGATTGAGGATTGAGGATTGAGTATTGAGGATTGAAGGTTGAGGATTGAGGATTGAGGATTGAGGATTGATGATTGAGGATCGAGGATTGAGGATTGAGGATTGAAGATTGAGTATTGAGGATTGAAGATTGAGGATTAAGGATTGAGGATTGGGGATTGAGGATCTAGGATTGGAGATTGATTATTGGGTTTGAAGATTGAGGATTGAGGATTGAGGATTGCTAATTGAGAATCGAGGATGAGGACTGAGGGTTGAGGATTGAGGTTTGAGGAGCGAGGATTGAGGATTGAGGATTGAGGACTGAGGATTGACGATTGAGTATTGAAGATAGAGGACTTATGACAGAGGATTGAGGATTGAGGATTGAGGATTGAGGATTGAGGATTGAGGATTGAGGATTGAAGATTGAGTATTGAGGATTGAATATTGAGGATTGAGGTTTGAGGATTGAGAATGAGGGCCGAGGGTTGAGGATTGAGGTTTGAGTATAAAATCCTGAGAATTCAGGATATTCTATTGAGCATTGAGAATATAGGATTGATGGTTGAGGACTGAGGACTGAGGATTGAGAATTCAGGATTCAGGATCGAGGATTGAAGATTGAGGATTGGGTATTGAGGATTGAAGAATGAGGATTGAGGATTGAGGATTGAGGATTGAGGATTGAGGATTGAAGATTGAGGATTGGGTATTGAGGATTGAAGAATGAGGATTGAGGGTTTAGGATTGAGGATTTAGGATTGAGTATTGAGCATTGAAGATTGAGGATTGGGTATTGAGGATTGAAGAATGAGGATTGAGGATTGAGGATTGAGGATAGAGGATTGAGGATTTAAGATTGAGGATTGGGTATTGAGGATTGAAGAATGAGGATTGAGTGTTGAGGATAGAGGATTGAGGATTGAGTATTGAGTATTGAAGGTTGAGGATTGTGGATTGAGGATTGAGGATTGAGGATTGAATATTGAAGATTGAGTATTGATGCCTGAGGATTGAGGATTGAGGATTGAGTATTGAGAATTGAGGATTGATGGTTGAGTATTGAGGATTGAGGATTGAGTATTGAGTGTTGAAGATTGAGGATTGATGATTGAAGATTGAGGATTGGGGATTGAGGATTGAGGAATGAGTATTGAAGATTGAGGATTGATGATTGAGGATTGAGGATTGCGGATTGGGTATTGAGGATTGAGCATTGAGGTTTGAGGACTGAGGGCTGAGGACTGAAGATTGAGTATTGAGGATTGAAGATTGAGGATTGAGGATTGAGGATTGAGGATAGAGGATTGCAGATTGAGTATTGAGGATTGAAGATTGAGGATTGAGGATTGAGGATTGAGGATTGAAGATTGAGGATTGAGGATTGAGGATTGAGGATTGAGGATTGAAGATTGAGTATTGAAGATTGAGGATTGAGGATTGAGGATTGAGGATTGAGGATTCAGTGTTGGACAATGAGGATTGATGGTTGAAGATTGAGGGTTGGGGATTGAGGATTGAGGAATGAGTATTGAAGATTGAGGATTGATGATTGAGGATTGAGCATTGATGATTGAAGATTGAGGATTGGGTATTGAGGATTGAAGAATTAGGATTTAGAATTGAGGATTGGGGATAGAGGATTGAGGGTCGAAGATTGAGGATTGGGTATTGAGGATTGAAGAATGAGGATTGAGGATTGAAGATTGAGGATTAGGTATTGAGGATTGAAGAATGAGGATTGAGGATTGAGGATTGAGGATTGAGGATTGAGGATTGAGGATTGAAGATTGAGGATTGAGTATTGAGGATTGAAGAATGAGGATTGAGGATTGAGGATTGAGGATAGAGGATTGAAGATTGAGTATTGGGGATTGAAGATTGAGGGTTGAGGATTGAGTACTGAGGATTGAGTATTGAGGACTGAGGATTGAAGATTGAGAATTGAAGATTGAGTATTGAGGACTGAATATTGACGATTGAGGATTGAAGATTGAGGATTGAGGTTTGAGGATTGAGGATTGAGGATTCAGTGTTGGACAATGAGGATTGATGGTTGAAGATTGAGTATTGGGGATTGAGGATTGAGGAATGAGTATTGAAGATTGAGGATTGAGGATTGAGGATTGAAGATTGAGGATTGGGTATTGAGGATTGAAGAATTAGGATTGAGAGTTGAGGATTGAGAATAGAGGATTCAGGGTTGAAGATTGAGGATTGGGTATTGAGGATTGAAGAATGAGGATTGAGGATTGAAGATTGAGGATTAGGTATTGAGGATTGAAGAATGAGGATTGAGGATGAGGATTGAGGATTGAGGATTGAGGATTGAAGATTGAGGATTGGGTATTGAGGATTGAAGAATGAGGATTGAGGATTGAGGATTGAGGATTGAGGATTGAAGATTGAGTATTGAGGATTGAAGATTGAGGGTTGAGGAATGAGGACTGAGTATTGAGGATTGAAGATTGAGTATTGTGGATTGAAGATTGAGGATTGAGTATTGAGGATTGAAGATTGAATATTGAGGACTGAGGATTGAGGGTTGTGGATTGAGAACGAGGACTGAGGGTTGAATATTGATGTTTGAGGTCTGAGGATTAAGGATTGAGGATTGAGAATTGAGGATTGAGGATTGAGGATTGAAGATTGAGGAATGGGTATTGCGGACTGAAGAATGAGGATTGAGGATTGAGGATTGAGGATTGCAGATTGAGTATTGAGGATTGAAGATTGAGGATTCAGGATTGAGGATTGAGGATTGAGGATTGAGGATTGAGGATTGAGGATTGAAGGTTGGGTATTGAGGATTGAAAATTGAGGATTGAGGATTGAGGATTGAGGATTGAGGATTGAGCATTGAAGATTGAGGATTGGGGATTGAGGATTGAAGATTGAGTATTGATGATTGTATATTGAGGATTGATAATTGAGAATTGATGACTGAGGATTGAGGATTGAGTATTGAGGATTGAAGGTTGAGGATTGAGGATTGAGGATTGAGGATTGATGATTGAGGATTGAGGATTGAGGATTGAGGATTGAAGATTGAGTATTGAGGATTGAAGATTGAGGATTAAGGGTTGAGGATTGGGGATTGAGGATCTAGGATTGGAGATTGATTATTGGGTTTGAAGATTGAGGATTGAGGATTGAGGATTGCTAATTGAGAATTGAGGATGAGGACTGAGGGTTGAGGATTGAGGTTTGAGGAGCGAGGATTGAGGATTGAGGATTGAGGACTGAGGATTGACGATTGAGTATTGAAGATAGAGGATTTATGACTGAGGATTGAGGATTGAGGATTGAGGATTGAGGATTGAGGATTGAAGATTGAGTATTGAGGATTGAATATTGAGGATAGAGGTTTGAGGATTGAGAATGAGGGCTGAGGGTTGAGGATTGAGGACTGAGGATTGACGATTGAGTATTGAAGATAGAGGATTTATGACTGAGGATTGAGGATTGAGGATTGAGGATTGAGGATTGAGGATTGAGGATTGAGGATTGAAGATTGAGTATTGAGGATTGAATATTGAGGATTGAGGTTTGAGGATTGAGAATGAGGGCTGAGGGTTGAGGATTGAGGTTTGAGTATAGAATCCTGAGAATTCAGGATATTCTATTGAGCATTGAGAATATAGGATTGATGGTTGAGGACTGAGGATTGAGGATTGAGAATTCAGGATTCAGGATCGAGGATTGAAGATTGAGGATTGGGTATTGAGGATTGAAGAATGAGGATTGAGGATTGAGGATTGAGGATTGAGGATTGAGGATTGAGGATTGAAGATTGAGTGTTGGGTATTGAGGATTGAGGACTGAAGATTGAGTATTGAGGTTTGAAGATTGAGGATTGAGGATTGAGGATTGAGGATTGAAGATTGAGTATTGAAGATTGAGGATTGAGGAATGAGGATTGAGGATTGAGGATTCAGTGTTGGACAATGAGGATTGATGGTTTCAGATTGAGGGTTGGGGATTGAGGATTGAGGAATGAGTATTGAAGATTGAGGATTGATGATTGAGGATTGAGCATTGAGGATTGAAGATTGAGGATTGGGTATTGAGGATTGAAGAATTAGGATTTAGAATTGAGGATTGGGGATAGAGGATTGAGGGTTGAAGATTGAGGATTGGGTATTGAGGATTGAAGAATGAGGGTTGAGGATTGAAGATTGAGGATTGGGTATTGAGGATTGAAGAATGAGGATTGAGTATTGATGCCTGAGGATTGAGGATTGAGGATTGAGTATTGAGAATTGAGGATTGATGGTTGAGTATTGAGGATTGAGGATTGAGTATTGAGTGTTGAAGATTGAGGATTGATGATTGAAGATTGAGGATTGGGGATTGAGGATTGAGGAATGAGTATTGAAGATTGAGGATTGATGATTGAGGATTGAGTATTGATGATTGAAGATTGAGCATTAAGGATTGAGTGTTGAGGATTGAGGACGAGTACTGACGGTTGAGGAATGAGGTTTGAGGATTGAGGGTTGTGGATTGAGGACGAGGACTGAGGGTTGAATATTGATGTTTGAGGTCTGAGGATTAAGGATTGAGGATTGAGAATTGAGGATTGAGGATTGAGGATTGAAGATTGAGGAATGGGTATTAAGGACTGAAGAATGAGGATTGAGGATTGACGATTGAGGATTGAGGATTGCAGATTGAGTATTGAGGATTGAAGATTGAGGATTCAGGATTGAGGATTGAGGATTGAGGATTGAGGATTGAGGATTGAGGATTGAAGATTGGGTATTGAGGATTGAAAATTGAAGATTGAGGATTGAGGATTGAGGATTGAGGATTGAGTATTGAGTGTTGAAGATTGAGGATTGATGATTGAAGATTGAGGATTGGGGATTGAGGATTGAGGATTGAATATTGAGGATTGAGGTTTGAGGATTGAGAATGAGGGCCGAGGGTTGAGGATTGAGGTTTGAGTATAAAATCCTGAGAATTCAGGATATTCTATTGAGCATTGAGAATATAGGATTGATGGTTGAGGACTGAGGACTGAGGATTGAGAATTCAGGATTCAGGATCGAGGATTGAAGATTGAGGATTGGGTATTGAGGATTGAAGAATGAGGATTGAGGATTGAGGATTGAGGATTGAGGATTGAGGATTGAAGATTGAGGATTGGGTATTGAGGATTGAAGAATGAGGATTGAGGGTTTAGGATTGAGGATTTAGGATTGAGTATTGAGCATTGAAGATTGAGGATTGGGTATTGAGGATTGAAGAATGAGGATTGAGGATTGAGGATTGAGGATAGAGGATTGAGGATTTAAGATTGAGGATTGGGTATTGAGGATTGAAGAATGAGGATTGAGGGTTGAGGATAGAGGATTGAGGATTGAGTATTGAGTATTGAAGGTTGAGGATTGTGGATTGAGGATTGAGGATTGAGGATTGAATATTGAAGATTGAGTATTGATGCCTGAGGATTGAGGATTGAGGATTGAGTATTGAGAATTGAGGATTGATGGTTGAGTATTGAGGATTGAGGATTGAGTATTGAGTGTTGAAGATTGAGGATTGATGATTGAAGATTGAGGATTGGGGATTGAGGATTGAGGAATGAGTATTGAAGATTGAGGATTGATGATTGAGGATTGAGGATTGCGGATTGGGTATTGAGGATTGAGCATTGAGGTTTGAGGACTGAGGGCTGAGGATTGAGGATTGAGGATTGAGGATTGAGGATGAGGGCTGAGGGTTGAGGATTGAGGTTTGAGGACTGAGGACTGAGGATTGAGGGTTGAGAATTGAGGATTGAGGATTGAGGATTGAAGATTGAGGATTGGGAATTGAGGATTGAAGAATGAGGATTGAGGATTGAGGATTGAGGATTGAGGATTAAGGATTGAAGATTGAGGATTGGGTATTGAGGATTGAAGAATGAGGATTGAGGATTGAGGATTGAGGATTGAGTACTGAAGATTGAGTATTGAGGATTGAAGATTGAGGATTGAGGATTGAGGATTGAGGATAGAGGATTGAAGATTGAGTATTGAGGATTGAAGTTTGAGGATTGAGTATTGACGATTGAGGATTGAGGTTTGAAGATTGAGGATTGAGGATTGAGGGCTGAGGATTGAGGATTGAGGATTGAAGATTGCATATTGATGATTGAATATTTAGGACTGAGTATTGAAGGTTGTGGATTGAGGACGAGGACTGAGGGTTGAATATTGATGTTTGAGGTCTGAGGATTAAGGATTGAGGATTGAGAATTGAGGATTGAGGATTGAGGATTGAAGATTGAGGATTGGGTATTGAGGTTTGAAGAATGAGGATTGAGGATTGAGGTTTGAGGATTGAGGATTGCAGATTGAGTATTGAGGATTGAAGATTGAGGATTGAGGATTGAGGATTGAGGATTGAAGATTGAGGATTGAGGATTGAGGATTGAGGATTGAGGATTGAAGATTGAGTATTGAAGATTGAGGATTGAGGATTGAGGATTGAGGATTCAGTGTTGGACAATGAGGATTGATGGTTGAAGATTGAGGGTTGGGGATTGAGGATTGAGGAATGAGTATTGAAGATTGAGGATTGATGATTGAGGATTGAGCATTGAGGATTGAAGATTGAGGATTGGGTATTGAGGATTGAAGAATTAGGATTTAGAATTGAGGATTGGGGATAGAGGATTGAGGGTTGAAGATTGAGGATTGGGTATTGAGGATTGAAGAATGAGGATTGAGGATTGAAGATTGAGGATTGGGTATTGAGGGTTGAAGAATGAGGATTGAGGATTGAGGCTTGAGGATTGAGGACTGAGGATTGAAGATTGAGGATTGGGTATTGAGGATTGAAGAATGAGGATTGAGGATTGAGGATTGAGGATTGAGGATTGAGGATTGAAGATTGAGGATTGGGTATTGAGGATTGAAGAATGAGGATTGAGGATTGAGGATTGAGGATTGAGGATTGAGGATTGAGGATTGAAGATTGAGGATTGAGTATTGAGGATTGAAGAATGAGGATTGAGGATTGAGGATTGAGGATAGAGGATTGAAGATTGAGTATTGAGGATTGAAGATTGAGGGTTGAGGATTGAGTACTGAGGATTGAGTATTGAAGATTGAGGATTGGGTATTGAGGATTGAAGAATGAGTATTGAGGATTGAAGATTGAGGATTGGGTATTGAGGATTGAAGAATGAGGATTGAGGATGAGGATTGAGGATTGAGGATTGAGGATTGAAGATTGAGGATTGGGTATTGAGGATTGAAGAATGAGGATTGAGGATTGAGGATTGAGGATTGAGGATTGAAGATTGAGTATTGAGGATTGAAGATTGAAGATTGAGGGTTGAGGAATGAGGACTGAGTATTGAGGATTGAAGATTGAGTATTGAGGATTGAAGATTGAGGATTGAGTATTGAGGATTGAAGATTGAATATTGAGGACTGAGGATTGAGGGTTGTGGATTGAGAACGAGGACTGAGGGTTGAATATTGATGTTTGAGGTCTGAGGGTTAAGGATTGAGGATTGAGAATTGAGGATTGAGGATTGAGGATTGAAGATTGAGGAATGGGTATTGAGGACTGAAGAATGAGGATTGAGGATTGAGGATTAAGGATTGAGGATTGGGGATTGAGGATCTAGGATTGGAGATTGATTATTGGGTTTGAAGATTGAGGATTGAGGATTGAGGATTGCTAATTGAGAATCGAGGATGAGGACTGAGGGTTGAGGATTGAGGTTTGAGGAGCGAGGATTGAGGATTGAGGATTGAGGACTGAGGATTGACGATTGAGTATTGAAGATAGAGGACTTATGACAGAGGATTGAGGATTGAGGATTGAGGATTGAGGATTGAGGATTGAGGATTGAGGATTGAAGATTGAGTATTGAGGATTGAATATTGAGGATTGAGGTTTGAGGATTGAGAATGAGGGCCGAGGGTTGAGGATTGAGGATTGAGGATTGAGGATTGAAGATTGAGGATTGGGTATTGAGGATTGAAGAATGAGAATTGAGGGTTTAGGATTGAGGATTTAGGATTGAGTATTGAGCATTGAAGATTGAGGATTGGGTATTGAGGATTGAAGAATGAGGATTGAGGATTGAGGATTGAGGATAGAGGATTGAGGATTTAAGATTGAGGATTGGGTATTGAGGATTGAAGAATGAGGACTGAGTGTTGAGGATAGAGGATTGAGGATTGAGTATTGAGTATTGAAGGTTGGGATTGTGGATTGAGGATTGAGGATTGAGGATTGAATATTGAAGATTGAGTATTGATGCCTGAGGATTGAGGATTGAGGATTGAGTATTGAGAATTGAGGATTGATGGTTGAGTATTGAGGATTGAGGATTGAGTATTGAGTCTTGAAGATTGAGGATTGATGATTGAAGATTGAGGATTGGGGATTGAGGATTGAGGAATGAGTATTGAAGATTGAGGATTGATGATTGAGGATTGAGGATTGCGGATTGGGTATTGAGGATTGAGCATTGAGGTTTGAGGACTGAGGGCTGAGGATTGAGGATTGAGGATTGAGGATTGAGGATGAGGGCTGAGGGTTGAGGATTGAGGTTTGAGGACTGAGGACTGAGGATTGAGGATTGAGAATTGAGGATTGAGGATTGAGGATTGAAGATTGAGGATTGGGTATTGAGGATTGAAGAATGAGGATTGAGGATTGAGGATTGAGGATTGAGGATTAAGGATTGAAGATTGAGGATTGGGTATTGAGGATTGAAGAATGAGTATTGAGGATTGAGGATTGAGGATTGAGGACTGAAGATTGAGTATTGAGGATTGAAGATTGAGGATTGAGGATTGAGGATTGAGGATAGAGGATTGCAGATTGAGTATTGAGGATTGAAGATTGAGGATTGAGGATTGAGGATTGAGGATTGAAGATTGAGGATTGAGGATTGAGGATTGAGGATTGAGGATTGAAGATTGAGTATTGAAGATTGAGGATTGAGGATTGAGGATTGAGGATTGAGGATTCAGTGTTGGACAATGAGGATTGATGGTTGAAGATTGAGGGTTGGGGATTGAGGATTGAGGAATGAGTATTGAAGATTGAGGATTGATGATTGAGGATTGAGCATTGATGATTGAAGATTGAGGATTGGGTATTGAGGATTGAAGAATTAGGATTTAGAATTGAGGATTGGGGATAGAGGATTGAGGGTTGAAGATTGAGGATTGGGTATTGAGGATTGAAGAATGAGGATTGAGGATTGAAGATTGAGGATTGGGTATTGAGGATTGAAGAATGAGGATTGAGGATTGAGGCTTGAGGATTGAGGACTGAGGATTGAAGATTGAGGATTGGGTATTGAGGATTGAAGAATGAGGATTGAGGATTGAGGATTGAGGGTGGAGGATTGAAGATTGAGTATTGAGGATTGAAGATTGAGGATTGAGGATTGCGGATTGAGTATTGAGGATTGAAGATTGAGTATTGAGGATTGAAGATTGAGGATTGAGTATTGAGGATTGAAGATTGAATATTGAGGACTGAGGATTGAGGGTTGTGGATTGAGGACGAGGACTGAGGGTTGAATATTGATGTTTGATGTCAGAGGATTAAGGATTGAGGATTGAGAATTGAGGATTGAAGATTGAGGATTGAAGATTGAGGAATGGGTATTGAGGATTGAAGAATGAGGATTGAGGATTGAGGATTGAGGATTGAGGATTGCAGATTGAGTATTGAGGATTGAAGATTGAGGATTCAGGATTGAGGATTGAGGATTGAGGATTGAGGATTGAGTATTGAGGACTGAAGATTGAGGAATGGGTATTGAGGATAGAAGAATGAGGATTGAGGATTGAGGATTGAGGATTGAGTATTGCAGATTGAGTATTGAGGATTGAAGATTGAGGATTCAGGATTGAGGATTGAGGATTGAAGATTGAGTATTGAGGATTGAAGATTGAGGATTGAGTATTGAGTGTTGAGGATTGAGGATTGAGGTTTGAAGATAGGGGATTGAGGATTGAGGGTTGAGGATTGAGGATTAAGGATTGAAGATTGAATATTGATGATTGAATATTGAGGACTGAGGATTGAGGTTTGTGGATTGAGGACGAGGACTGAGGGTTGAATATTGATGTTTGAGGTCTGAGGATTAAGGATTGAGGATTGAGAATTGAGGATTGAGGATTGAGGATTGAAGATTGAGGATTGGGTATTGAGGATTGAAGAATGAGGATTGGGGATTGAGGATTGACGATTGAGTATTGAGTATTGCGGATTGAAGATTGAGTACTGATGATTGAAGATTGAGGATTGAGGATTGAGGGTTGAGGATTGAGGACGAGGACTGACGGTTGAGGATTGACGTTTGAGGGTTGAGGATTGAGGATTGAGGACTGAGGCTTGAGGATTGACGATTGAGCATAGAGGATTGAAGATTCAGGACTGGCGATTGAGGATTGCTGATTGAGGATTAAGGACTGAGGATTGGGGTTTGAGGATCTAGGATTGGAGATTGATTTTTGGGGATTGAAGACTGAGGATTGAGGATTGAGGATTGCTAATTGAGAATTGAGGATGAGGACTGAGGGTTGAGGATTGAGGTTTGAGGAACGAGGATTGAGGATTGAGGATTGAGAATTAAGTATTGAGGATTGAGGATTGAAGATTGAGGATTGGGTATTGAGGATTGAAGAATGAGGATTGAGGATTGACTTTTGAGGATTGAAGATTGAGGATTGGGTGTTGAGGATTGAAGAATGAGGATTGCGGATTGACTTTTGAGGTTTGAGGATTGCAGATTGAGTATTGAGGATTGAAGATTGAGGATTGAGAATAGAGGATTGAAGATTGAGGACTGAGGATTGAGGATTGAGTATTGAGGATTGAAGAATGAGTATTGAGGATTGAAGATTGAGGATTGAGGATTGAGTACTGAGAATTGAGGATTGAGGATTGAGGATCGAAGATTGAGAATTGAAGATTGAGTATTGAGGACTGAAGATTGACGATTGAGGATTGAAGATTGAGGATTGAGGATTGAGGATTGAAGATTGAGCATTGAAGAGTGAGGATTGGGGATTGAGGATTGACGACTGAGGATTGAGTATTGAGGATTGAAGGTTGGGTATTGATGATTGAAGATTGAGGATTGAGGATTGAGTGTTGAGGATTGAGGACGAGGACTGACGGTTGAGGAATGAGGTTTGAGGATTGAGGGTTGTGGAATGAGGACGAGGACTGAGGGTTGAATATTGATGTTTGAGGCCTGAGGATTGAGGATTGAGGATTGAGAATTGATGATTGAGGACTGAGGGTTGAAGATTGAGGATTGGGTATTGAGGATTGAAGAATGACGATTGGGGATTGAGGATTGAGGATTGAGGATTGAAGATTGCGTATTGAGTATCGAAGGTTGAGGATTGTGGATTGAGGATTGAGGATTGAGTATTGAATATTGAAGATTGAGTATTGATTCCTGAGGATTGAGGATTGAGGATTGAGTATTGAGAATTGAGGATTGATGATTGAGTATTGAGGATTGAGGATTGAGGATTGAGTGTTGAAGATTGATGATTGATGATTGAAGATTGAGGGTTGGGGATTGAGGATTGAGGAATGTGTATTGAAGATTGAGGATTGATGATTGAGGATTGAGGATTGAGGATTGGGTATTGAGGATTGAGCATTGAGGTTTGAAGATTGAATATTGATGATTGAATATTGAGGACTGAGGATTGAGGGTTGTGGATTGAGGACGAGGACTGAGGGTTGAATATTGATGTTTGAGGTCTGAGGATTAAGGATTGAGGATTGAGAATTGAGGATTGAGGATTGAGGATTGAAGATTGAGGATTGGGTATTGAGGTTTGAAGAATGAGGATTGAGGATTGAGGATTGAGAATTCAGGATTCAGGATCGAGGATTGAAGATTGAGGATTGGGTATTGAGGATTGAAGAATGAGGATTGAGGATTGAGGATTGAGGATTGAGGATTGAGGATTGAAGATTGAGGATTGGGTATTGAGGATTGAAGAATGAGGATTGAGGGTTTAGGATTGAGGATTTAGGATTGAGTATTGAGCATTGAAGATTTAGGATTGGGTATTGAGGATTGAAGAATGAGGATTGAGGATTGAGGATTGAGGATAGAGGATTGAGGATTGAAGATTGAGGATTGGGTATTGAGGATTGAAGAATGAGGATTGAGGGTTGAGGATAGAGGATTGAGGATTGAGTATTGAGTATTGAAGGTTGAGGATTGTGGAATGAGGATTGAGAATTGAGGATTGAATATTGAAGATTGAGTATTGATGCCTGAGGATTGAGGATTGAGGATTGAGTATTGAGAATTGAGGATTGATGGTTGAGTATTGAGGATTGAGGATTGAGTATTGAGTGTTGAAGATTGAGGATTGATGATTGAAGATTGAGGATTGGGGATTGAGGATTGAGGAATGAGTATTGAAGATTGAGGATTGATGATTGAGGATTGAGGATTGAGGATTGAGCATTGAAGAGTGAGGATGGGGGATTGAGGATTGACGACTGAGGATTGAGTATTGAGGATTGAAGATTGAGTACTGATGATTGAAGATTGAGGATTGAGGATTGAGGGTTGAGGATTGAGGACGAGGACTGACGGTTGAGGATTGAGGTTTGAGGATTGAGGATTGAGGATTGAGGACTGAGGCTTGAGGATTGACGATTGAGCATAGAGGATTGAAGATTGAGGACTGGCGATTGAGGATTGAAGATTGAGGATTGAGGATTGAGGATTGAGGATTGAGGATTGAGGATTGAGCATTGAGGATTGAGGATTCAGGACTGAGGCTTGAGGATTGACGATTGAGCATAGAGGATTAAAGATTGAGGACTGGCGATTGAAGATTGAAGATTGAGGATTAAGGACTGAGGATTGGGGATTGAGGTTCTAGGATTGGAGATTGATTTTTGGGGATTGAAGATTGAGGATTGAGGATTGAGGATTGAGAATTGACAATTGAGAATTGAGGATTGAGGATTGAGGATTGAGGATTGAGGATTGAGGATTGAGGATTGAAGATTGTGTATTGAGGATTGAATATTGAGGATTGAGGTTTGAGGATTGAGAATGAGGGCTGAGGGTTGAGGATTGAGGTTTGAGTATAGAATCCTGAGAATTCAGGATATTCTATTGAGCATTGAGAATATAGGATTGATGGTTGAGGACTGAGGATTGAGGATTGAGAATTCAGGATTCAGGATCGAGGATTGAAGATTGAGGATTGGGTATTGAGGATTGAAGAATGAGGATTGAGGATTGAGGATTGAGGATTGAGGATTGAGGATTGAAGATTGAGGATTGGGTATTGAGGATTGAAGAATGAGGATTGAGGGTTTAGGATTGAGGATTTAGGATTGAGTATTGAGCATTGAAGGTTGAGGATTGTGGATTGAGTATTGAGGATTGAGGATTGAATATTGAAGATTGAGTATTGATGCCTGAGTATTGAGGATTGAGGATTGGGGTTTGAGAATTCAGGATTGAGGATCGAGGATTGAAGATTGAGGATTGGGTATTCAGGATTGAAGAATGAGGATTGAGGATTGAGGATTGAGGATAGAGGATTGAGGATTATAAATTGAGGATTGGGTATTGAGGATTGAAGAATGAGGATTGAGGGTTGAGGATAGAGGATTGAGGATTGAGTATTGAGTATTGAAGGTTGAGGATTGTGGATTGAGGATTGAGGATTGAGGATTGAATATTGAAGATTGAGTATTGATGCCTGAGGATTGAGGATTGAGGATTGAGTATTGAGAATTGAGGATTGATGGTTGAGTATTGAGGATTGAGGATTGAGTATTGAGTGTTG
The DNA here is from genome assembly GCF_051401765.1 of Calliopsis andreniformis. Lineage (NCBI taxonomy): Eukaryota > Metazoa > Arthropoda > Insecta > Hymenoptera > Andrenidae > Calliopsis > Calliopsis andreniformis. Next base: position 639,024 of record NW_027480570.1, read on the forward strand.
AAGATTGAGGATTGATGATTGAAGATTGAGGATTGGGGATTGAGGATTGAGGAATGAGTATTGAAGATTGAGGATTGATGATTGAGGATTGAGGATTGAGGATTGGGTATTGAGGATTGAACATTGAGGTTTGGGGACTGAGGTCTGAGGATTGAGGATTGAGGATTGAGGATTGAGGATGAGGGCTGAGGGTTGAGAATTGAGGTTTGAGGACTGAGGACTGAAGATTGAGGATTGAGAATTAGGATTGAGGTTTGTGGAACGAGGATTGAGGATTGAGGATTTAGAATTGAGGATTGAGGACTGAGGATTGAAGATTGAGGATTGGGTATTGAGGATTGAAGAATGAGGATTGAAGATTGAGTGTTGAGGATTGAAGATTGAGGATTGAGGATTGAGGATTGAGTACTGAGGATTGAGGATTGAGGATTGAGGATCGAAGATTGAGAATTGAAGATTGAGTATTGAGGACTGAATATTGACGATTGAGGATTGAAGATTGAGGATTGAGGTTTGAGGATTGAGGATTGAGGATTCAGTGTTGGACAATGAGGATTGATGGTTGAAGATTGAGTATTGGGGATTGAGGATTGAGGAATGAGTATTGAAGATTGAGGATTGATGATTGAGGATTGAGGATTGAGGATTGAAGATTGAGGATTGGGTATTGAGGATTGAAGAATTAGGATTGAGAGTTGAGGATTGAGAATAGAGGATTCAGGGTTGAAGATTGAGGATTGGGTATTGAGGATTGAAGAATGAGGATTGAGGATTGAAGATTGAGGATTGGGTATTGAGGATTGAAGAATGAGGATTGAGGATGAGGATTGAGGATTGAGGATTGAGGATTGAAGATTGAGGATTGGGTATTGAGGATTGAAGAATGAGGATTGAGGATTGAGGATTGAGGATTGAGGATTGAAGATTGGGTATTGAGGATTGAAGATTGAGGGTTGAGGAATGAGGACTGAGTATTGAGGATTGAAGATTGAGTATTGTGGATTGAAGATTGAGGATTGAGTATTGAGGATTGAAGATTGAATATTGAGGACTGAGGATTGAGGGTTGTGGATTGAGAACGAGGACTGAGGGTTGAATATTGATGTTTGAGGTCTGAGGATTAAGGATTGAGGATTGAGAATTGAGGATTGAGGATTGAGGATTGAAGATTGAGGAATGGGTATTGAGGACTGAAGAATGAGGATTGAGGATTGAGGATTGAGGATTGAGGATTGCAGATTGGGTATTGAGGATTGAAGATTGAGGATTCAGGATTGAGGATTGAGGATTGAGGATTGAGGATTGAGGATTGAGGATTGAAGGTTGGGTATTGAGGATTGAAAATTGAGGATTGAGGATTGAGGATTGAGGATTGAGGATTGAGCATTGAAGATTGAGGATTGGGGATTGAGGATTGAAGATTGAGTATTGATGATTGTATATTGAGGATTGATAATTGAGAATTGATGATTGAGGATTGAGGATTGAGTATTGAGGATTGAAGGTTGAGGATTGAGGATTGAGGATTGAGGATTGATGATTGAGGATTGAGGATTGAGGATTGAGGATTGAAGATTGAGTATTGAGGATTGAAGATTGAGGATTAAGGGTTGAGGATTGGGGATTGAGGATCTAGGATTGGAGATTGATTATTGGGTTTGAAGATTGAGGATTGAGGATTGATGATTGCTAATTGAGAATTGAGGATGAGGACTGAGGGTTGAGGATTGAGGTTTGAGGAGCGAGGATTGAGGATTGAGGATTGAGGACTGAGGATTGACGATTGAGTATTGAAGATAGAGTATTTATGACTGAGGATTGAGGATTGAGGATTGAGGATTGAGGATTGAGGATTGAGGATTGAGGATTGAAGATTGAGTATTGAGGATTGAATATTGAGGATAGAGGTTTGAGGATTGAGAATGAGGGCTGAGGGTTGAGGATTGAGGACTGAGGATTGACGATTGAGTATTGAAGATAGAGGATTTATGACTGAGGATTGAGGATTGAGGATTGAGGATTGAGGATTGAGGATTGAGGATTGAGGATTGAAGATTGAGTATTGAGGATTGAATATTGAGGATTGAGGTTTGAGGATTGAGAATGAGGGCTGAGGGTTGAGGATTGAGGTTTGAGTATAGAATCCTGAGAATTCAGGATATTCTATTGAGCATTGAGAATATAGGATTGATGGTTGAGGACTGAGGATTGAGGATTGAGAATTCAGGATTCAGGATCGAGGATTGAAGATTGAGGATTGGGTATTGAGGATTGAAGAATGAGGATTGAGGATTGAGGATTCAGTGTTGGACAATGAGGATTGATGGTTGAAGATTGAGGGTTGGGGATTGAGGATTGAGGAATGAGTATTGAAGATTGAGGATTGATGATTGAGGATTGAGCATTGAGGATTGAAGATTGAGGATTGGGTATTGAGGATTGAAGAATTAGGATTTAGAATTGAGGATTGGGGATAGAGGATTGAGGGTTGAAGATTGAGGATTGGGTATTGAGGATTGAAGAATGAGGGTTGAGGATTGAAGATTGAGGATTGGGTATTGAGGATTGAAGAATGAGGATTGAGGATTGAGGCTTGAGGATTGAGGACTGAGGATTGAAGATTGAGGATTGGGTATTGAGGATTGAAGAATGAGGATTGAGGATTGAGGATTGAGGGTTGAGGATTGAAGACTGAGTATTGAGGATTGAAGATTGAGGATTGAGGATTGCGGATTGAGTATTGAGGATTGAAGATTGAGTATTGAGGATTGAAGATTGAGGATTGAGTATTGAGGATTGAAGATTGAATATTGAGGACTGAGGATTGAGGGTTGTGGATTGAGGACGAGGACTGAGGGTTGAATATTGATGTTTGATGTCAGAGGATTAAGGATTGAGGATTGAGAATTGAGGATTGAAGATTGAGGATTGAAGATTGAGGAATGGGTATTGAGGATTGAAGAATGAGGATTGAGGATTGAGGATTGAGGATTGAGGATTGCAGATTGAGTATTGAGGATTGAAGATTGAGGATTCAGGATTGAGGATTGAGGATTGAGGATTGAGGATTGAGGATTGTGGATTGAAGATTGGGTATTGAGGATTGAAGATTGAGGATTGGGGATTGAGGATTGAGGATTGAGGATTGAGCATTGAAGATTGAGGATTGGGGATTGAGGATTGACGTTTGAGGATTGAGTATTGAGGACTGAAGATTGGGGAATGGGTATTGAGGATTGAAGAATGAGGATTGAGGATTGAGGATTGAGGATTGAGTATTGCAGATTGAGTATTGAGGATTGAAGATTGAGGGTTCAGGATTGAGGATTGAGGATTGAAGATTGAGTATTGAGGATTGAAGATTGAGGATTGAGTATTGAGTGTTGAGGATTGAGGATTGAGGTTTGAAGATAGAGGATTGAGGATTGAGGATTGAGGATTGAGGATTAAGGATTGAAGATTGAATATTGATGGTTGAATATTGAGGACTGAGGATTGAGGTTTGTGGATTGAGGACGAGGACTGAGGGTTGAATATTGATGTTTGAGGTCTGAGGATTAAGGATTGAGGATTGAGAATTGAGGATTGAGGATTGAGGATTGAAGATTGAGGATTGGGTATTGAGGATTGAAGAATGAGGATTGGGGATTGAGGATTGACGATTGAGTATTGAGTATTGAGGATTGAAGATTGAGTACTGATGATTGAAGATTGAGGATTGAGGATTGAGGGTTGAGGATTGAGGACGAGGACTGACGGTTGAGGATTGAGGATTGAGGATTGAGGATTGAGGATTGAGTACTGAGGATTGAGGATTGAGGATTGAGGATCGAAGATTGAGAATTGAAGATTGAGTATTGAGGACTGAAGATTGACGATTGAGGATTGAAGAATGAGGATTGAGGATTGAGGATTGAGGATTGGGTATTGAGGATTGAAGAATGAGGATTGAGGATTGAGGATTGAGGATTGAAGATTGAGTATTGAGGATTGAAGATTGAGGGTTGAGGAATGAGGACTGAGTATTGAGGATTGAAGATTGAGTATTGAGGATTGAAGATTGAGGATTGAGTATTGAGGATTGAAGATTGAATATTGAGGACTGAGGATTGAGGGTTGTGGATTGAGAACGAGGACTGAGGGTTGAATATTGATGTTTGAGGTCTGAGGGTTAAGGATTGAGGATTGAGAATTGAGGATTGAGGATTGAGGATTGAAGATTGAGGAATGGGTATTGAGGACTGAAGAATGAGGATTGAGGATTGAGGATTGAGGATTGAGGATTGCAGATTGAGTATTGAGGATTGAAGATTGAGGATTCAGGATTGAGGATTGAGGATTGAGGATCGAGGATTGAGGATTGAGGATTGAAGATTGGGTATTGAGGATTGAAAATTGAGGATTGAGGATTGAGGATTGAGGATTGAGGATTGAGCATTGAAGATTGAGGATTGGGGATTGAGGATTGAAGATTGAGTATTGATGATTGAATATTGAGGATTGATAATTGAGAATTGATGATTGAGGATTGAGGATTGAGTATTGAGGATTGAAGGTTGAGGATTGAGGATTGAGGATTGAGGATTGATGATTGAGGATCGAGGATTGAGGATTGAGGATTGAAGATTGAGTATTGAGGATTGAAGATTGAGGATTAAGGATTGAGGATTGGGGATTGAGGATCTAGGATTGGAGATTGATTATTGGGTTTGAAGATTGAGGATTGAGGATTGAGGATTGCTAATTGAGAATCGAGGATGAGGACTGAGGGTTGAGGATTGAGGTTTGAGGAGCGAGGATTGAGGATTGAGGATTGAGGACTGAGGATTGACGATTGAGTATTGAAGATAGAGGACTTATGACAGAGGATTGAGGATTGAGGATTGAGGATTGAGGATTGAGGATTGAGGATTGAGGATTGAAGATTGAGTATTGAGGATTGAATATTGAGGATTGAGGTTTGAGGATTGAGAATGAGGGCCGAGGGTTGAGGATTGAGGTTTGAGTATAAAATCCTGAGAATTCAGGATATTCTATTGAGCATTGAGAATATAGGATTGATGGTTGAGGACTGAGGACTGAGGATTGAGAATTCAGGATTCAGGATCGAGGATTGAAGATTGAGGATTGGGTATTGAGGATTGAAGAATGAGGATTGAGGATTGAGGATTGAGGATTGAGGATTGAGGATTGAAGATTGAGGATTGGGTATTGAGGATTGAAGAATGAGGATTGAGGGTTTAGGATTGAGGATTTAGGATTGAGTATTGAGCATTGAAGATTGAGGATTGGGTATTGAGGATTGAAGAATGAGGATTGAGGATTGAGGATTGAGGATAGAGGATTGAGGATTTAAGATTGAGGATTGGGTATTGAGGATTGAAGAATGAGGATTGAGTGTTGAGGATAGAGGATTGAGGATTGAGTATTGAGTATTGAAGGTTGAGGATTGTGGATTGAGGATTGAGGATTGAGGATTGAATATTGAAGATTGAGTATTGATGCCTGAGGATTGAGGATTGAGGATTGAGTATTGAGAATTGAGGATTGATGGTTGAGTATTGAGGATTGAGGATTGAGTATTGAGTGTTGAAGATTGAGGATTGATGATTGAAGATTGAGGATTGGGGATTGAGGATTGAGGAATGAGTATTGAAGATTGAGGATTGATGATTGAGGATTGAGGATTGCGGATTGGGTATTGAGGATTGAGCATTGAGGTTTGAGGACTGAGGGCTGAGGATTGAGGATTGAGGATTGAGGATTGAGGATGAGGGCTGAGGGTTGAGGATTGAGGTTTGAGGACTGAGGACTGAGGATTGAGGATTGAGAATTGAGGATTGAGGATTGAGGATTGAAGATTGAGGATTGGGTATTGAGGATTGAAGAATGAGGATTGAGGATTGAGGATTGAGGATTGAGGATTAAGGATTGAAGATTGAGGATTGGGTATTGAGGATTGAAGAATGAGTATTGAGGATTGAGGATTGAGGATTGAGGACTGAAGATTGAGTATTGAGGATTGAAGATTGAGGATTGAGGATTGAGAATTGAGGATAGAGGATTGCAGATTGAGTATTGAGGATTGAAGATTGAGGATTGAGGATTGAGGATTGAGGATTGAAGATTGAGGATTGAGGATTGAGGATTGAGGATTGAGGATTGAAGATTGAGTATTGAAGATTGAGGATTGAGGATTGAGGATTGAGGATTGAGGATTCAGTGTTGGACAATGAGGATTGATGGTTGAAGATTGAGGGTTGGGGATTGAGGATTGAGGAATGAGTATTGAAGATTGAGGATTGATGATTGAGGATTGAGCATTGATGATTGAAGATTGAGGATTGGGTATTGAGGATTGAAGAATTAGGATTTAGAATTGAGGATTGGGGATAGAGGATTGAGGGTTGAAGATTGAGGATTGGGTATTGAGGATTGAAGAATGAGGATTGAGGATTGAAGATTGAGGATTAGGTATTGAGGATTGAAGAATGAGGATTGAGGATTGAGGCTTGAGGATTGAATACTGAGGATTGAAGATTGAGGATTGGGTATTGAGGATTGAAGAATGAGGATTGAGGATTGAGGATTGAGGGTGGAGGATTGAAGATTGAGTATTGAGGATTGAAGATTGAGGATTGAGGATTGCGGATTGAGTATTGAGGATTGAAGATTGAGTATTGAGGATTGAAGATTGAGGATTGAAGAATGAGGATTGAGGATTGACTTTTGAGGATTGAAGATTGAGGATTGGGTGTTGAGGATTGAAGAATGAGGATTGCGGATTGACTTTTGAGGTTTGAGGATTGCAGATTGAGTATTGAGGATTGAAGATTGAGGATTGAGAATAGAGGATTGAAGATTGAGGACTGAGGATTGAGGATTGAGTATTGAGGATTGAAGATTGAGTATTGAGGATTGAAGATTGAGGATTGAGGATTGAGTACTGAGAATTGAGGATTGAGGATTGAGGATCGAAGATTGAGAATTGAAGATTGAGTATTGAGGACTGAAGATTGACGATTGAGGATTGAAGATTGAGGATTGAGGATTGAGGATTGAGGATTGAGCATTGAAGAGTGAGGATTGGGGATTGAGGATTGACGACTGAGGATTGAGTATTGAGGATTGAAGGTTGGGTATTGATGATTGAAGATTGAGGATTGAGGATTGAGTGTTGAGGATTGAGGACGAGGACTGACGGTTGAGGAATGAGGTTTGAGGATTGAGGGTTGTGGAATGAGGACGAGGACTGAGGGTTGAATATTGATGTTTGAGGCCTGAGGATTGAGGATTGAGGATTGAGAATTGATGATTGAGGACTGAGGGTTGAAGATTGAGGATTGGGTATTGAGGATTGAAGAATGACGATTGGGGATTGAGGATTGAGGATTGAGGATTGAAGATTGCGTATTGAGTATCGAAGGTTGAGGATTGTGGATTGAGGATTGAGGATTGAGTATTGAATATTGAAGATTGAGTATTGATTCCTGAGGATTGAGGATTGAGGATTGAGTATTGAGAATTGAGTATTGATGATTGAGTATTGAGGATTGAGGATTGAGGATTGAGTGTTGAAGATTGATGATTGATGATTGAAGATTGAGGGTTGGGGATTGAGGATTGAGGAATGTGTATTGAAGATTGAGGATTGATGATTGAGGATTGAGGATTGAGGATTGGGTATTGAGGATTGAGCATTGAGGTTTGAAGATTGAATATTGATGATTGAATATTGAGGACTGAGGATTGAGGGTTGTGGATTGAGGACGAGGACTGAGGGTTGAATATTGATGTTTGAGGTCTGAGGATTAAGGATTGAGGATTGAGAATTGAGGATTGAGGATTGAGGATTGAAGATTGAGGATTGGGTATTGAGGTTTGAAGAATGAGGATTGAGGATTGAGGTTTGAGTGTTGAGGATTGCAGATTGAGTATTGAGGATTGGCGATTGAGGATTGAGGATTGAGGATTGAAGATTGAGGATTGAGGATTGAGGGTTGAGGATTGAGGATTGAAGATTGAGTATTGAGGTTTGAAGATTGAGGGTTGAGGATTGAGTACTGAGGATTGAGTATTGAGGACTGAGGATTGAAGATTGAGAATTGAAGATTGAGTATTGAGGACTGAATATTGACGATTGAGGATTGAAGATTGAGGATTGAGGATTGAGGATTGAGGATTGAGGATTCAGTGTTGGACAATGAGGATTGATGGTTGAAGATTGAGGATTGGGGATTGAGGATTGAGGAATGAGTATTGAAGATTGAGGATTGGTGATTGAGGATTGAGCATTGAGGATTGAAGATTGAGGATTGGGTATTGAGGATTGAAGAATTAGGATTGAGAATTGAGGATTGGGGATAGAGGATTGAGGGTTGAAAATTGAGGATTGGGTATTGAGGATTGAAGAATGAGGATTGAGGATTGAAGATTGAGGATTGGGTATTGAGGATTGAAGAATGAGGATTGAGGATTGAGGATTGAGGATTGAGGATTGAGGATTGAAGATTGAGGATTGGGTATTGAGGATTGAAGAATGAGGATTGAGGATTGAGGATTGAGGATTGAGGATTGAAGATTGAGTATTGAGGATTGAAGATTGAGGATTGAGGATTGAGGATTGAGTATTGAGGATTGAAGATTGAGTATTGAGGATTGAAGATTGATGATTGAGTATTGAGGATTGAAGATTGAATATTGAGGACTAAGGATTGAGGGTTGTGGATTGAGGACGAGGACTGAGGGTTGAATATTGATGTTTGAGGTCTGAGGATTAAGGATTGAGGACTGAGAATTGCGGATTGAGGATTGAGGATTGAAGATTGAGGAATGGGTATTGAGGATTGAAGAATGAGTATTGAGGATTGAGGATTGAGGATTGAGGATTGCAGATTGAGTACTGAGGATTGAAGATTGAGGATTCAGAATTGAGGATTGAGGATTGAGGATTGAGGATTGAGGATTGAGGATTGAAGATTGGGTATTGAGGATTGAAGATTGAGGACTGAGGCTTGAGGATTGACGATTGAGCATAGAGGATTGAAGATTGAGGACTGGCGATTGAGGATTGAAGATTGAGGATTGAGGATTGAGGATTGAATATTGAGGATTGAGGTTTGAGGATTGAGAATGAGGGCTGAGGAATGAGGATTGAGGTTTGAGTATAGAATCCTGAGAATTCAGGATATTCTATTGAGCATTGAGAATATAGGATTGATGGTTGAGGACTGAGGATTGAGGATTGAGAATTCAGGATTCAGGATCGAGGATTGAAGATTGAGGATTGGGTATTGAGGATTGAAGAATGAGGATTGAGGATTGAGGATTGAGGATTGAGGATTGAGGATTGAAGATTGAGGATTGGGTATTGAGGATTGAAGAATGAGGATTGAGGGTTTAGGATTGAGGATTTAGGATTGAGTATTGAGCATTGAAGATTTAGGATTGGGTATTGAGGATTGAAGAATGAGGATTGAGGATTGAGGATTGAGGATAGAGGATTGAGGATTGAAGATTGAGGATTGGGTATTGAGGATTGAAGAATGAGGATTGAGGGTTGAGGATAGAGGATTGAGGATTGAGTATTGAGTATTGAAGGTTGAGGATTGTGGAATGAGGATTGAGAATTGAGGATTGAATATTGAAGATTGAGTATTGATGCCTGAGGATTGAGGATTGAGGATTGAGTATTGAGAATTGAGGATTGATGGTTGAGTATTGAGGATTGAGGGTTGAGTATTGAGTGTTGAAGATTGAGGATTGATGATTGAAGATTGAGGATTGGGGATTGAGGATTGAGGAATGAGTATTGAAGATTGAGGATTGATGATTGAGGATTGAGGATTGAGGATTGAGCATTGAAGAGTGAGGATGGGGGATTCAGGATTGACGACTGAGGATTGAGTATTGAGGATTGAAGATTGAGTACTGATGGTTGAATATTGAGGACTGAGGATTGAGGTTTGTGGATTGAGGACGAGGACTGAGGGTTGAATATTGATGTTTGAGGTCTGAGGATTAAGGATTGAGGATTGAGAATTGAGGATTGAGGATTGAGGATTGAAGATTGAGGATTGGGTATTGAGGATTGAAGAATGAGGATTGGGGATTGAGGATTGACGATTGAGTATTGAGTATTGAGGATTGAAGATTGAGTACTGATGATTGAAGATTGAGGATTGAGGATTGAGGGTTGAGGATTGAGGACGAGGACTGACGGTTGAGGATTGAGGATTGAGGATTGAGGATTGAGGATTGAGTACTGAGGATTGAGGATTGAGGATTGAGGATCGAAGATTGAGAATTGAAGATTGAGTATTGAGGACTGAAGATTGACGATTGAGGATTGAAGAATGAGGATTGAGGATTGAGGATTGAGGATTGGGTATTGAGGATTGAAGAATGAGGATTGAGGATTGAGGATTGAGGATTGAGGATTGAAGATTGAGTATTGAGGATTGAAGATTGAGGGTTGAGGAATGAGGACTGAGTATTGAGGATTGAAGATTGAGTATTGAGGATTGAAGATTGAGGATTGAGTATTGAGGATTGAAGATTGAATATTGAGGACTGAGGATTGAGGGTTGTGGATTGAGAACGAGGACTGAGGGTTGAATATTGATGTTTGAGGTCTGAGGGTTAAGGATTGAGGATTGAGAATTGAGGATTGAGGATTGAGGATTGAAGATTGAGGAATGGGTATTGAGGACTGAAGAATGAGGATTGAGGATTGAGGATTGAGGATTGAGGATTGCAGATTGAGTATTGAGGATTGAAGATTGAGGATTCAGGATTGAGGATTGAGGATTGAGGATCGAGGATTGAGGATTGAGGATTGAAGATTGGGTATTGAGGATTGAAAATTGAGGATTGAGGATTGAGGATTGAGGATTGAGGATTGAGCATTGAAGATTGAGGATTGGGGATTGAGGATTGAAGATTGAGTATTGATGATTGAATATTGAGGATTGATAATTGACAATTGATGATTGAGGATTGAGGATTGAGTATTGAGGATTGAAGGTTGAGGATTGAGGATTGAGGATTGAGGATTGATGATTGAGGATCGAGGATTGAGGATTGAGGATTGAAGATTGAGTATTGAGGATTGAAGATTGAGGATTAAGGATTGAGGATTGGGGATTGAGGATCTAGGATTGGAGATTGATTATTGGGTTTGAAGATTGAGGATTGAGGATTGAGGATTGCTAATTGAGAATCGAGGATGAGGACTGAGGGTTGAGGATTGAGGTTTGAGGAGCGAGGATTGAGGATTGAGGATTGAGGACTGAGGATTGACGATTGAGTATTGAAGATAGAGGACTTATGACAGAGGATTGAGGATTGAGGATTGAGGATTGAGGATTGAGGATTGAGGATTGAGGATTGAAGATTGAGTATTGAGGATTGAATATTGAGGATTGAGGTTTGAGGATTGAGAATGAGGGCCGAGGGTTGAGGATTGAGGTTTGAGTATAAAATCCTGAGAATTCAGGATATTCTATTGAGCATTGAGAATATAGGATTGATGGTTGAGGACTGAGGACTGAGGATTGAGAATTCAGGATTCAGGATCGAGGATTGAAGATTGAGGATTGGGTATTGAGGATTGAAGAATGAGGATTGAGGATTGAGGATTGAGGATTGAGGATTGAGGATTGAAGATTGAGGATTGGGTATTGAGGATTGAAGAATGAGGATTGAGGGTTTAGGATTGAGGATTTAGGATTGAGTATTGAGCATTGAAGATTGAGGATTGGGTATTGAGGATTGAAGAATGAGGATTGAGGATTGAGGATTGAGGATAGAGGATTGAGGATTTAAGATTGAGGATTGGGTATTGAGGATTGAAGAATGAGGATTGAGTGTTGAGGATAGAGGATTGAGGATTGAGTATTGAGTATTGAAGGTTGAGGATTGTGGATTGAGGATTGAGGATTGAGGATTGAATATTGAAGATTGAGTATTGATGCCTGAGGATTGAGGATTGAGGATTGAGTATTGAGAATTGAGGATTGATGGTTGAGTATTGAGGATTGAGGATTGAGTATTGAGTGTTGAAGATTGAGGATTGATGATTGAAGATTGAGGATTGGGGATTGAGGATTGAGGAATGAGTATTGAAGATTGAGGATTGATGATTGAGGATTGAGGATTGCGGATTGGGTATTGAGGATTGAGCATTGAGGTTTGAGGACTGAGGGCTGAGGATTGAGGATTGAGGATTGAGGATTGAGGATGAGGGCTGAGGGTTGAGGATTGAGGTTTGAGGACTGAGGACTGAGGATTGAGGATTGAGAATTGAGGATTGAGGATTGAGGATTGAAGATTGAGGATTGGGTATTGAGGATTGAAGAATGAGGATTGAGGATTGAGGATTGAGGATTGAGGATTAAGGATTGAAGATTGAGGATTGGGTATTGAGGATTGAAGAATGAGTATTGAGGATTGAGGATTGAGGATTGAGGACTGAAGATTGAGTATTGAGGATTGAAGATTGAGGATTGAGGATTGAGAATTGAGGATAGAGGATTGCAGATTGAGTATTGAGGATTGAAGATTGAGGAATGAGGATTGAGGATTGAGGATTGAAGATTGAGGATTGAGGATTGAGGATTGAGGATTGAGGATTGAAGATTGAGTATTGAAGATTGAGGATTGAGGATTGAGGATTGAGGATTGAGGATTCAGTGTTGGACAATGAGGATTGATGGTTGAAGATTGAGGGTTGGGGATTGAGGATTGAGGAATGAGTATTGAAGATTGAGGATTGATGATTGAGGATTGAGCATTGATGATTGAAGATTGAGGATTGGGTATTGAGGATTGAAGAATTAGGATTTAGAATTGAGGATTGGGGATAGAGGATTGAGGGTTGAAGATTGAGGATTGGGTATTGAGGATTGAAGAATGAGGATTGAGGATTGAAGATTGAGGATTAGGTATTGAGGATTGAAGAATGAGGATTGAGGATTGAGGCTTGAGGATTGAATACTGAGGATTGAAGATTGAGGATTGGGTATTGAGGATTGAAGAATGAGGATTGAGGATTGAGGATTGAGGGTGGAGGATTGAAGATTGAGTATTGAGGATTGAAGATTGAGGATTGAGGATTGCGGATTGAGTATTGAGGATTGAAGATTGAGTATTGAGGATTGAAGATTGAGGATTGAAGAATGAGGATTGAGGATTGACTTTTGAGGATTGAAGATTGAGGATTGGGTGTTGAGGATTGAAGAATGAGGATTGCGGATTGACTTTTGAGGTTTGAGGATTGCAGATTGAGTATTGAGGATTGAAGATTGAGGATTGAGAATAGAGGATTGAAGATTGAGGACTGAGGATTGAGGATTGAGTATTGAGGATTGAAGATTGAGTATTGAGGATTGAAGATTGAGGATTGAGGATTGAGTACTGAGAATTGAGGATTGAGGATTGAGGATCGAAGATTGAGAATTGAAGATTGAGTATTGAGGACTGAAGATTGACGATTGAGGATTGAAGATTGAGGATTGAGGATTGAGGATTGAGGATTGAGCATTGAAGAGTGAGGATTGGGGATTGAGGATTGACGACTGAGGATTGAGTATTGAGGATTGAAGGTTGGGTATTGATGATTGAAGATTGAGGATTGAGGATTGAGTGTTGAGGATTGAGGACGAGGACTGACGGTTGAGGAATGAGGTTTGAGGATTGAGGGTTGTGGAATGAGGACGAGGACTGAGGGTTGAATATTGATGTTTGAGGCCTGAGGATTGAGGATTGAGGATTGAGAATTGATGATTGAGGACTGAGGGTTGAAGATTGAGGATTGGGTATTGAGGATTGAAGAATGACGATTGGGGATTGAGGATTGAGGATTGAGGATTGAAGATTGCGTATTGAGTATCGAAGGTTGAGGATTGTGGATTGAGGATTGAGGATTGAGTATTGAATATTGAAGATTGAGTATTGATTCCTGAGGATTGAGGATTGAGGATTGAGTATTGAGAATTGAGTATTGATGATTGAGTATTGAGGATTGAGGATTGAGGATTGAGTGTTGAAGATTGATGATTGATGATTGAAGATTGAGGGTTGGGGATTGAGGATTGAGGAATGTGTATTGAAGATTGAGGATTGATGATTGAGGATTGAGGATTGAGGATTGGGTATTGAGGATTGAGCATTGAGGTTTGAAGATTGAATATTGATGATTGAATATTGAGGACTGAGGATTGAGGGTTGTGGATTGAGGACGAGGACTGAGGGTTGAATATTGATGTTTGAGGTCTGAGGATTAAGGATTGAGGATTGAGAATTGAGGATTGAGGATTGAGGATTGAAGATTGAGGATTGGGTATTGAGGTTTGAAGAATGAGGATTGAGGATTGAGGTTTGAGTGTTGAGGATTGCAGATTGAGTATTGAGGATTGGCGATTGAGGATTGAGGATTGAGGATTGAAGATTGAGGATTGAGGATTGAGGGTTGAGGATTGAGGATTGAAGATTGAGTATTGAGGTTTGAAGATTGAGGGTTGAGGATTGAGTACTGAGGATTGAGTATTGAGGACTGAGGATTGAAGATTGAGAATTGAAGATTGAGTATTGAGGACTGAATATTGACGATTGAGGATTGAAGATTGAGGATTGAGGATTGAGGATTGAGGATTGAGGATTCAGTGTTGGACAATGAGGATTGATGGTTGAAGATTGAGGATTGGGGATTGAGGATTGAGGAATGAGTATTGAAGATTGAGGATTGGTGATTGAGGATTGAGCATTGAGGATTGAAGATTGAGGATTGGGTATTGAGGATTGAAGAATTAGGATTGAGAATTGAGGATTGGGGATAGAGGATTGAGGGTTGAAAATTGAGGATTGGGTATTGAGGATTGAAGAATGAGGATTGAGGATTGAAGATTGAGGATTGGGTATTGAGGATTGAAGAATGAGGATTGAGGATTGAGGATTGAGGATTGAGGATTGAGGATTGAAGATTGAGGATTGGGTATTGAGGATTGAAGAATGAGGATTGAGGATTGAGGATTGAGGATTGAGGATTGAAGATTGAGTATTGAGGATTGAAGATTGAGGATTGAGGATTGAGGATTGAGTATTGAGGATTGAAGATTGAGTATTGAGGATTGAAGATTGATGATTGAGTATTGAGGATTGAAGATTGAATATTGAGGACTAAGGATTGAGGGTTGTGGATTGAGGACGAGGACTGAGGGTTGAATATTGATGTTTGAGGTCTGAGGATTAAGGATTGAGGACTGAGAATTGCGGATTGAGGATTGAGGATTGAAGATTGAGGAATGGGTATTGAGGATTGAAGAATGAGTATTGAGGATTGAGGATTGAGGATTGAGGATTGCAGATTGAGTACTGAGGATTGAAGATTGAGGATTCAGAATTGAGGATTGAGGATTGAGGATTGAGGATTGAGGATTGAGGATTGAAGATTGGGTATTGAGGATTGAAGATTGAGGACTGAGGCTTGAGGATTGACGATTGAGCATAGAGGATTGAAGATTGAGGACTGGCGATTGAGGATTGAAGATTGAGGATTGAGGATTGAGGATTGAATATTGAGGATTGAGGTTTGAGGATTGAGAATGAGGGCTGAGGAATGAGGATTGAGGTTTGAGTATAGAATCCTGAGAATTCAGGATATTCTATTGAGCATTGAGAATATAGGATTGATGGTTGAGGACTGAGGATTGAGGATTGAGAATTCAGGATTCAGGATCGAGGATTGAAGATTGAGGATTGGGTATTGAGGATTGAAGAATGAGGATTGAGGATTGAGGATTGAGGATTGAGGATTGAGGATTGAAGATTGAGGATTGGGTATTGAGGATTGAAGAATGAGGATTGAGGGTTTAGGATTGAGGATTTAGGATTGAGTATTGAGCATTGAAGATTTAGGATTGGGTATTGAGGATTGAAGAATGAGGATTGAGGATTGAGGATTGAGGATAGAGGATTGAGGATTGAAGATTGAGGATTGGGTATTGAGGATTGAAGAATGAGGATTGAGGGTTGAGGATAGAGGATTGAGGATTGAGTATTGAGTATTGAAGGTTGAGGATTGTGGAATGAGGATTGAGAATTGAGGATTGAATATTGAAGATTGAGTATTGATGCCTGAGGATTGAGGATTGAGGATTGAGTATTGAGAATTGAGGATTGATGGTTGAGTATTGAGGATTGAGGGTTGAGTATTGAGTGTTGAAGATTGAGGATTGATGATTGAAGATTGAGGATTGGGGATTGAGGATTGAGGAATGAGTATTGAAGATTGAGGATTGATGATTGAGGATTGAGGATTGAGGATTGAGCATTGAAGAGTGAGGATGGGGGATTCAGGATTGACGACTGAGGATTGAGTATTGAGGATTGAAGATTGAGTACTGATGGTTGAATATTGAGGACTGAGGATTGAGGTTTGTGGATTGAGGACGAGGACTGAGGGTTGAATATTGATGTTTGAGGTCTGAGGATTAAGGATTGAGGATTGAGAATTGAGGATTGAGGATTGAGGATTGAAGATTGAGGATTGGGTATTGAGGATTGAAGAATGAGGATTGGGGATTGAGGATTGACGATTGAGTATTGAGTATTGAGGATTGAAGATTGAGTACTGATGATTGAAGATTGAGGATTGAGGATTGAGGGTTGAGGATTGAGGACGAGGACTGACGGTTGAGGATTGAGGATTGAGGATTGAGGATTGAGGATTGAGTACTGAGGATTGAGGATTGAGGATTGAGGATCGAAGATTGAGAATTGAAGATTGAGTATTGAGGACTGAAGATTGACGATTGAGGATTGAAGAATGAGGATTGAGGATTGAGGATTGAGGATTGGGTATTGAGGATTGAAGAATGAGGATTGAGGATTGAGGATTGAGGATTGAGGATTGAAGATTGAGTATTGAGGATTGAAGATTGAGGGTTGAGGAATGAGGACTGAGTATTGAGGATTGAAGATTGAGTATTGAGGATTGAAGATTGAGGATTGAGTATTGAGGATTGAAGATTGAATATTGAGGACTGAGGATTGAGGGTTGTGGATTGAGAACGAGGACTGAGGGTTGAATATTGATGTTTGAGGTCTGAGGGTTAAGGATTGAGGATTGAGAATTGAGGATTGAGGATTGAGGATTGAAGATTGAGGAATGGGTATTGAGGACTGAAGAATGAGGATTGAGGATTGAGGATTGAGGATTGAGGATTGCAGATTGAGTATTGAGGATTGAAGATTGAGGATACAGGATTGAGGATTGAGGATTGAGGATTGAGGATTGAGGATTGAGGATTGAGGATTGAAGATTGGGTATTGAGGATTGAAAATTGAGGATTGAGGATTGAGGATTGAGGATTGAGGATTGAGCATTGAAGATTGAGGATTGGGGATTGAGGATTGAAGATTGAGTATTGATGATTGAATATTGAGGATTGATAATTGAGAATTGATGATTGAGGATTGAGGATTGAGTATTGAGGATTGAAGGTTGAGGATTGAGGATTGAGGATTGAGGATTGATGATTGAGGATCGAGGATTGAGGATTGAGGATTGAAGATTGAGTATTGAGGATTGAAGATTGAGGATTAAGGATTGAGGATTGGGGATTGAGGATCTAGGATTGGAGATTGATTATTGGGTTTGAAGATTGAGGATTGAGGATTGAGGATTGCTAATTGAGAATCGAGGATGAGGACTGAGGGTTGAGGATTGAGGTTTGAGGAGCGAGGATTGAGGATTGAGGATTGAGGACTGAGGATTGACGATTGAGTATTGAAGATAGAGGACTTATGACAGAGGATTGAGGATTGAGGATTGAGGATTGAGGATTGAGGATTGAGGATTGAGGATTGAAGATTGAGTATTGAGGATTGAATATTGAGGATTGAGGTTTGAGGATTGAGAATGAGGGCCGAGGGTTGAGGATTGAGGTTTGAGTATAAAATCCTGAGAATTCAGGATATTCTATTGAGCATTGAGAATATAGGATTGATGGTTGAGGACTGAGGACTGAGGATTGAGAATTCAGGATTCAGGATCGAGGATTGAAGATTGAGGATTGGGTATTGAGGATTGAAGAATGAGGATTGAGGATTGAGGATTGAGGATTGAGGATTGAGGATTGAAGATTGAGGATTGGGTATTGAGGATTGAAGAATGAGGATTGAGGGTTTAGGATTGAGGATTTAGGATTGAGTATTGAGCATTGAAGATTGAGGATTGGGTATTGAGGATTGAAGAATGAGGATTGAGGATTGAGGATTGAGGATAGAGGATTGAGGATTTAAGATTGAGGATTGGGTATTGAGGATTGAAGAATGAGGATTGAGTGTTGAGGATAGAGGATTGAGGATTGAGTATTGAGTATTGAAGGTTGAGGATTGTGGATTGAGGATTGAGGATTGAGGATTGAATATTGAAGATTGAGTATTGATGCCTGAGGATTGAGGATTGAGGATTGAGTATTGAGAATTGAGGATTGATGGTTGAGTATTGAGGATTGAGGATTGAGTATTGAGTGTTGAAGATTGAGGATTGATGATTGAAGATTGAGGATTGGGGATTGAGGATTGAGGAATGAGTATTGAAGATTGAGGATTGATGATTGAGGATTGAGGATTGCGGATTGGGTATTGAGGATTGAGCATTGAGGTTTGAGGACTGAGGGCTGAGGACTGAAGATTGAGTATTGAGGATTGAAGATTGAGGATTGAGGATTGAGGATTGAGGATAGAGGATTGCAGATTGAGTATTGAGGATTGAAGATTGAGGATTGAGGATTGAGGATTGAGGATTGAAGATTGAGGATTGAGGATTGAGGATTGAGGATTGAGGATTGAAGATTGAGTATTGAAGATTGAGGATTGAGGATTGAGGATTGAGGATTGAGGATTCAGTGTTGGACAATGAGGATTGATGGTTGAAGATTGAGGGTTGGGGATTGAGGATTGAGGAATGAGTATTGAAGATTGAGGATTGATGATTGAGGATTGAGCATTGATGATTGAAGATTGAGGATTGGGTATTGAGGATTGAAGAATTAGGATTTAGAATTGAGGATTGGGGATAGAGGATTGAGGGTCGAAGATTGAGGATTGGGTATTGAGGATTGAAGAATGAGGATTGAGGATTGAAGATTGAGGATTAGGTATTGAGGATTGAAGAATGAGGATTGAGGATTGAGGATTGAGGATTGAGGATTGAGGATTGAGGATTGAAGATTGAGGATTGAGTATTGAGGATTGAAGAATGAGGATTGAGGATTGAGGATTGAGGATAGAGGATTGAAGATTGAGTATTGGGGATTGAAGATTGAGGGTTGAGGATTGAGTACTGAGGATTGAGTATTGAGGACTGAGGATTGAAGATTGAGAATTGAAGATTGAGTATTGAGGACTGAATATTGACGATTGAGGATTGAAGATTGAGGATTGAGGTTTGAGGATTGAGGATTGAGGATTCAGTGTTGGACAATGAGGATTGATGGTTGAAGATTGAGTATTGGGGATTGAGGATTGAGGAATGAGTATTGAAGATTGAGGATTGATGATTGAGGATTGAGGATTGAGGATTGAAGATTGAGGATTGGGTATTGAGGATTGAAGAATTAGGATTGAGAGTTGAGGATTGAGAATAGAGGATTCAGGGTTGAAGATTGAGGATTGGGTATTGAGGATTGAAGAATGAGGATTGAGGATTGAAGATTGAGGATTAGGTATTGAGGATTGAAGAATGAGGATTGAGGATGAGGATTGAGGATTGAGGATTGAGGATTGAAGATTGAGGATTGGGTATTGAGGATTGAAGAATGAGGATTGAGGATTGAGGATTGAGGATTGAGGATTGAAGATTGAGTATTGAGGATTGAAGATTGAGGGTTGAGGAATGAGGACTGAGTATTGAGGATTGAAGATTGAGTATTGTGGATTGAAGATTGAGGATTGAGTATTGAGGATTGAAGATTGAATATTGAGGACTGAGGATTGAGGGTTGTGGATTGAGAACGAGGACTGAGGGTTGAATATTGATGTTTGAGGTCTGAGGATTAAGGATTGAGGATTGAGAATTGAGGATTGAGGATTGAGGATTGAAGATTGAGGAATGGGTATTGCGGACTGAAGAATGAGGATTGAGGATTGAGGATTGAGGATTGCAGATTGAGTATTGAGGATTGAAGATTGAGGATTCAGGATTGAGGATTGAGGATTGAGGATTGAGGATTGAGGATTGAGGATTGAAGGTTGGGTATTGAGGATTGAAAATTGAGGATTGAGGATTGAGGATTGAGGATTGAGGATTGAGCATTGAAGATTGAGGATTGGGGATTGAGGATTGAAGATTGAGTATTGATGATTGTATATTGAGGATTGATAATTGAGAATTGATGACTGAGGATTGAGGATTGAGTATTGAGGATTGAAGGTTGAGGTTTGAGGATTGAGGATTGAGGATTGATGATTGAGGATTGAGGATTGAGGATTGAGGATTGAAGATTGAGTATTGAGGATTGAAGATTGAGGATTAAGGGTTGAGGATTGGGGATTGAGGATCTAGGATTGGAGATTGATTATTGGGTTTGAAGATTGAGGATTGAGGATTGAGGATTGCTAATTGAGAATTGAGGATGAGGACTGAGGGTTGAGGATTGAGGTTTGAGGAGCGAGGATTGAGGATTGAGGATTGAGGACTGAGGATTGACGATTGAGTATTGAAGATAGAGGATTTATGACTGAGGATTGAGGATTGAGGATTGAGGATTGAGGATTGAGGATTGAAGATTGAGTATTGAGGATTGAATATTGAGGATAGAGGTTTGAGGATTGAGAATGAGGGCTGAGGGTTGAGGATTGAGGACTGAGGATTGACGATTGAGTATTGAAGATAGAGGATTTATGACTGAGGATTGAGGATTGAGGATTGAGGATTGAGGATTGAGGATTGAGGATTGAGGATTGAAGATTGAGTATTGAGGATTGAATATTGAGGATTGAGGTTTGAGGATTGAGAATGAGGGCTGAGGGTTGAGGATTGAGGTTTGAGTATAGAATCCTGAGAATTCAGGATATTCTATTGAGCATTGAGAATATAGGATTGATGGTTGAGGACTGAGGATTGAGGATTGAGAATTCAGGATTCAGGATCGAGGATTGAAGATTGAGGATTGGGTATTGAGGATTGAAGAATGAGGATTGAGGATTGAGGATTGAGGATTGAGGATTGAGGATTGAGGATTGAAGATTGAGTGTTGGGTATTGAGGATTGAGGACTGAAGATTGAGTATTGAGGTTTGAAGATTGAGGATTGAGGATTGAGGATTGAGGATTGAAGATTGAGTATTGAAGATTGAGGATTGAGGAATGAGGATTGAGGATTGAGGATTCAGTGTTGGACAATGAGGATTGATGGTTTCAGATTGAGGGTTGGGGATTGAGGATTGAGGAATGAGTATTGAAGATTGAGGATTGATGATTGAGGATTGAGCATTGAGGATTGAAGATTGAGGATTGGGTATTGAGGATTGAAGAATTAGGATTTAGAATTGAGGATTGGGGATAGAGGATTGAGGGTTGAAGATTGAGGATTGGGTATTGAGGATTGAAGAATGAGGGTTGAGGATTGAAGATTGAGGATTGGGTATTGAGGATTGAAGAATGAGGATTGAGTATTGATGCCTGAGGATTGAGGATTGAGGATTGAGTATTGAGAATTGAGGATTGATGGTTGAGTATTGAGGATTGAGGATTGAGTATTGAGTGTTGAAGATTGAGGATTGATGATTGAAGATTGAGGATTGGGGATTGAGGATTGAGGAATGAGTATTGAAGATTGAGGATTGATGATTGAGGATTGAGTATTGATGATTGAAGATTGAGCATTAAGGATTGAGTGTTGAGGATTGAGGACGAGTACTGACGGTTGAGGAATGAGGTTTGAGGATTGAGGGTTGTGGATTGAGGACGAGGACTGAGGGTTGAATATTGATGTTTGAGGTCTGAGGATTAAGGATTGAGGATTGAGAATTGAGGATTGAGGATTGAGGATTGAAGATTGAGGAATGGGTATTAAGGACTGAAGAATGAGGATTGAGGATTGACGATTGAGGATTGAGGATTGCAGATTGAGTATTGAGGATTGAAGATTGAGGATTCAGGATTGAGGATTGAGGATTGAGGATTGAGGATTGAGGATTGAGGATTGAAGATTGGGTATTGAGGATTGAAAATTGAAGATTGAGGATTGAGGATTGAGGATTGAGGATTGAGTATTGAGTGTTGAAGATTGAGGATTGATGATTGAAGATTGAGGATTGGGGATTGAGGATTGAGGATTGAATATTGAGGATTGAGGTTTGAGGATTGAGAATGAGGGCCGAGGGTTGAGGATTGAGGTTTGAGTATAAAATCCTGAGAATTCAGGATATTCTATTGAGCATTGAGAATATAGGATTGATGGTTGAGGACTGAGGACTGAGGATTGAGAATTCAGGATTCAGGATCGAGGATTGAAGA
This sequence comes from Calliopsis andreniformis, assembly GCF_051401765.1. NCBI lineage: Eukaryota > Metazoa > Arthropoda > Insecta > Hymenoptera > Andrenidae > Calliopsis > Calliopsis andreniformis. The sequence continues at coordinate 661,548 of NW_027480570.1, forward strand.
TTGAGGATTGGGTATTGAGGATTGAAGAATGAGGATTGAGGATTGAGGATTGAGGATTGAGGATTGAGGATTGAAGATTGAGGATTGGGTATTGAGGATTGAAGAATGAGGATTGAGGGTTTAGGATTGAGGATTTAGGATTGAGTATTGAGCATTGAAGATTGAGGATTGGGTATTGAGGATTGAAGAATGAGGATTGAGGATTGAGGATTGAGGATAGAGGATTGAGGATTTAAGATTGAGGATTGGGTATTGAGGATTGAAGAATGAGGATTGAGGGTTGAGGATAGAGGATTGAGGATTGAGTATTGAGTATTGAAGGTTGAGGATTGTGGATTGAGGATTGAGGATTGAGGATTGAATATTGAAGATTGAGTATTGATGCCTGAGGATTGAGGATTGAGGATTGAGTATTGAGAATTGAGGATTGATGGTTGAGTATTGAGGATTGAGGATTGAGTATTGAGTGTTGAAGATTGAGGATTGATGATTGAAGATTGAGGATTGGGGATTGAGGATTGAGGAATGAGTATTGAAGATTGAGGATTGATGATTGAGGATTGAGGATTGCGGATTGGGTATTGAGGATTGAGCATTGAGGTTTGAGGACTGAGGGCTGAGGATTGAGGATTGAGGATTGAGGATTGAGGATGAGGGCTGAGGGTTGAGGATTGAGGTTTGAGGACTGAGGACTGAGGATTGAGGGTTGAGAATTGAGGATTGAGGATTGAGGATTGAAGATTGAGGATTGGGAATTGAGGATTGAAGAATGAGGATTGAGGATTGAGGATTGAGGATTGAGGATTAAGGATTGAAGATTGAGGATTGGGTATTGAGGATTGAAGAATGAGGATTGAGGATTGAGGATTGAGGATTGAGTACTGAAGATTGAGTATTGAGGATTGAAGATTGAGGATTGAGGATTGAGGATTGAGGATAGAGGATTGAAGATTGAGTATTGAGGATTGAAGTTTGAGGATTGAGTATTGACGATTGAGGATTGAGGTTTGAAGATTGAGGATTGAGGATTGAGGGCTGAGGATTGAGGATTGAGGATTGAAGATTGCATATTGATGATTGAATATTGAGGACTGAGTATTGAAGGTTGTGGATTGAGGACGAGGACTGAGGGTTGAATATTGATGTTTGAGGTCTGAGGATTAAGGATTGAGGATTGAGAATTGAGGATTGAGGATTGAGGATTGAAGATTGAGGATTGGGTATTGAGGTTTGAAGAATGAGGATTGAGGATTGAGGTTTGAGGATTGAGGATTGCAGATTGAGTATTGAGGATTGAAGATTGAGGATTGAGGATTGAGGATTGCTAATTGAGAATCGAGCATGAGGACTGAGGGTTGAGGATTGAGGTTTGAGGAGCGAGGATTGAGGATTGAGGATTGAGGACTGAGGATTGACGATTGAGTATTGAAGATAGAGGACTTATGACAGAGGATTGAGGATTGAGGATTGAGGATTGAGGATTGAGGATTGATGATTGAGGATTGAGGATTGAAGATTGAGTATGGAGGATTGAATATTGAGGATTGAGGTTTGAGGATTGAGAATGAGGGCCGAGGGTTGAGGATTGAGGTTTGAGTATAAAATCCTGAGAATTCAGGATATTCTATTGAGCATTGAGAATATAGGATTGATGGTTGAGGACTGAGGACTGAGGATTGAGAACTCAGGATTCAGGATCGAGGATTGAAGATTGAGGATTGGGTATTGAGGATTGAAGAATGAGGATTGAGGATTGAGGATTGAGGATTGAGGATTGAGGATTGAAGATTGAGGATTGGGTATTGAGGATTGAAGAATGAGGATTGAGGGTTTAGGATTGAGGATTTAGGATTGAGTATTGAGCATTGAAGATTGAGGATTGGGTATTGAGGATTGAAGAATGAGGATTGAGGATTGAGGATTGAGGATAGAGGATTGAGGATTTAAGATTGAGGATTGGGTATTGAGGATTGAAGAATGAGGATTGAGGGTTGAGGATAGAGGATTGAGGATTGAGTATTGAGTATTGAAGGTTGAGGATTGTGGATTGAGGATTGAGGATTGAGGATTGAATATTGAAGATTGAGTATTGATGCCTGAGGATTGAGGATTGAGGATTGAGTATTGAGAATTGAGGATTGATGGTTGAGTATTGAGGATTGAGGATTGAGTATTGAGTGTTGAAGATTGAGGATTGATGATTGAAGATTGAGGATTGGGGATTGAGGATTGAGGAATGAGTATTGAAGATTGAGGATTGATGATTGAGGATTGAGGATTGCGGATTGGGTATTGAGGATTGAGCATTGAGGTTTGAGGACTGAGGGCTGAGGATTGAGGATTGAGGATTGAGGATTGAGGATGAGGGCTGAGGGTTGAGGATTGAGGTTTGAGGACTGAGGACTGAGGATTGAGGATTGAGAATTGAGGATTGAGGATTGAGGATTGAAGATTGAGGATTGGGTATTGAGGATTGAAGAATGAGGATTGAGGATTGAGGATTGAGGATTGAAGAATGAGGATTGAGGATTGAGGATTGAGGATTGAGGACTGAAGATTGAGTATTGAGGATTGAAGATTGAGGATTGAGGATTGAGGATTGAGGGTAGAGGATTGCAGATTGAGTATTGAGGATTGAAGATTGAGGATTGAGGATTGAGGATTGAGGATTGAAGATTGAGGATTGAGGATTGAGGATTGAGGATTGAGGATTGAAGATTGAGTATTGAAGATTGAGGATTGAGGATTGAGGATTGAGGATTGAGGATTCAGTGTTGGACAATGAGGATTGATGGTTGAAGATTGAGGGTTGGGGATTGAGGATTGAGGAATGAGTATTGAAGATTGAGGATTGATGATTGAGGATTGAGCATTGATGATTGAAGATTGAGGATTGGGTATTGAGGATTGAAGAATTAGGATTTAGAATTGAGGATTGGGGATAGAGGATTGAGGGTTGAAGATTGAGGATTGGGTATTGAGGATTGAAGAATGAGGATTGAGGATTGAAGATTGAGGATTGGGTATTGAGGATTGAAGAATGAGGATTGAGGATTGAGGCTTGAGGATTGAGGACTGAGGATTGAAGATTGAGGATTGGGTATTGAGGATTGAAGAATGAGGATTGAGGACGAGGACTGAGGGTTGAATATTGATGTTTGATGTCAGAGGATTAAGGATTGAGGATTGAGAATTGAGGATTGAAGATTGAGGATTGAAGATTGAGGAATGGGTATTGAGGATTGAAGAATGAGGATTGAGGATTGAGGATTGAGGATTGAGGATTGCAGATTGAGTATTGAGGATTGAAGATTGAGGATTCAGGATTGAGGATTGAGGATTGAGGATTGAGGATTGAGGATTGTGGATTGAAGATTGGGTATTGAGGATTGAAGATTGAGGATTGAGGATTGAGGATTGAGGATTGAGGATTGAGCATTGAAGATTGAGGATTGGGGATTGAGGATTGACGATTGAGGATTGAGTATTGAGGACTGAAGATTGAGGAATGGGTATTGAGGATAGAAGAATGAGGATTGAGGATTGAGGATTGAGGATTGAGTATTGCAGATTGAGTATTGAGGATTGAAGATTGAGGATTCAGGATTGAGGATTGAGGATTGAAGATTGAGTATTGAGGATTGAAGATTGAGGATTGAGTATTGAGTGTTGAGGATTGAGGGTTGAGGTTTGAAGATAGGGGATTGAGGATTGAGGATTGAGGATTGAGGATTAAGGATTGAAGATTGAATATTGATGATTGAATATTGAGGACTGAGGATTGAGGTTTGTGGATTGAGGACGAGGACTGAGGGTTGAATATTGATGTTTGAGGTCTAAGGATTAAGGATTGAGGATTGAGAATTGAGGATTGAGGATTGAGGATTGAAGATTGAGGATTGGGTATTGAGGATTGAAGAATGAGGATTGGGGATTGAGGATTGACGATTGAGTATTGAGTATTGAGGATTGAAGATTGAGTACTGATGATTGAAGATTGAGGATTGAGGATTGAGGGTTGAGGATTGAGGACGAGGACTGACGGTTGAGGATTGAGGTTTGAGGATTGAGGATTGAGCATGAGGGCTGAGGGTTGCAGGATTGAGGTTTGATGACTGAGGACCGAGGATTGAGGATTGAGGATTGAGGATTGAGGATTGAGGATTGAGGATTGAAGATTGAGTATTGAGGATTGAAGATTGAGGATTGAGGATTGAGGATTGAGGATTGAGGATTGAAGATTGAGTATTGAGGATTGAAGATTGAGGATTGAGTATTGAGTGTTGAGGATAGAGGATTGAGGTTTGAAGATAGAGGATTGAGGATTGAGGATTGAGGATTGAGGATTGAGGATTGAGCATGAGGGCTGAGGGTTGAGGATTGAGGTTTGATGACTGAGGACCGAGGATTGAGGATTGAGGATTGAGGATTGAGGATTGACGATTGAAGATTGAGGATTGGGTATTGAGGATTGAAGAATGAGGATTGAGGATTGAGGTTTGAAGATAGAGGATTGAGGATTGAGGATTGAGGATTGAGGATTGAGGATTGAGCATGAGGGCTGAGGGTTGAGGATTGAGGTTTGATGACTGAGGACCGAGTATTGAGGATTGAGGATTGAGGATTGAGGATTGAGGATTGAAGATTGAGGATTGGGTATTGAGGATTGAAGAATGAGGATTGAGGATTGAGGATTGAGGATTGAGGATTGAAGATTGAGTATTGAGGATTGAAGATTGAGGGTTGAGGAATGAGGACTGAGTATTGAGGATTGAAGATTGAGTATTGAGGATTGAAGATTGAGGATTGAGTATTGAGGATTGAAGATTGAATATTGAGGACTGAGGATTGAGGGTTCTGGATTGAGAACGAGTACTGAGGGTTGAATATTGATGTTTGAGGTCTGAGGGTTAAGGATTGAGGATTGAGAATTGAGGATTGAGGATTGAGGATTGAAGATTGAGGAATGGGTATTGAGGACTGAAGAATGAGGATTGAGGATTGAGGATTGAGGATTGAGGATTGCAGATTGAGTATTGAGGATTGAAGCATGAGGATTCAGGATTGAGGATTGAGGATTGAGGATTGAGGATTGAGGATTGAGGATTGAAGATTGGGTATTGAGGATTGAAAATTGAGGATTGAGGATTGAGGATTGAGGATTGAGGATTGAGCATTGAAGATTGAGGATTGGGGATTGAGGATTGAAGATTGAGTATTGATGATTGAATATTGAGGATTGATAATTGAGAATTGATGATTGAGGATTGAGGATTGAGTATTGAGGATTGAAGGTTGAGGATTGAGGATTGAGGATTGAGGATTGATGATTGAGGATCGAGGATTGAGGATTGAGGATTGAAGATTGAGTATTGAGGATTGAAGATTGAGGATTAAGGATTGAGGATTGGGGATTGAGGATCTAGGATTGGAGATTGATTATTGGGTTTGAAGATTGAGGATTGAGGATTGAGGATTGCTAATTGAGAATCGAGGATGAGGACTGAGGGTTGAGGATTGAGGTTTGAGGGGCGAGGATTGAGGATCGAGGATTGAGGACTGAGGATTGACGATTGAGTATTGAAGATAGAGGATTTATGACAGAGGATTGAGGATTGAGGATTGAGGATTGAGGATTGAGGATTGAGGATTGAGGATTGAAGATTGAGTATTGAGGATTGAATATTGAGGATTGAGGTTTGAGGATTGAGAATGAGGGCCGAGGGTTGAGGATTGAGGTTTGAGTATAAAATCCTGAGAATTCAGGATATTCTATTGAGCATTGAGAATATAGGATTGATGGTTGAGGACTGAGGACTGAGGATTGAGAATTCAGGATTCAGGATCGAGGATTGAAGATTGAGGATTGGGTATTGAGGATTGAAGAATGAGGATTGAGGATTGAGGATTGAGGATTGAGGATTGAGGATTGAAGATTGAGGATTGGGTATTGAGGATTGAAGAATGAGGATTGAGGGTTTAGGATTGAGGATTTAGGATTGAGTATTGAGCATTGAAGATTGAGGATTGGGTATTGAGGATTGAAGAATGAGGATTGAGGATTGAGGATTGAGGATAGAGGATTGAGGATTTAAGATTGAGGATTGGGTATTGAGGATTGAAGAATGAGGATTGAGGGTTGAGGATAGAGGATTGAGGATTGAGTATTGAGTATTGAAGGTTGAGGATTGTGGATTGAGGATTGAGGATTGAGGATTGAATATTGAAGATTGAGTATTGATGCCTGAGGATTGAGGATTGAGGATTGAGTATTGAGAATTGAGGATTGATGGTTGAGTATTGAGGATTGAGGATTGAGTATTGAGTGTTGAAGATTGAGGATTGATGATTGAAGATTGAGGATTGGGGATTGAGGATTGAGGAATGAGTATTGAAGATTGAGGATTGATGATTGAGGATTGAGGATTGCGGATTGGGTATTGAGGATTGAGCATTGAGGTTTGAGGACTGAGGGCTGAGGATTTTGGATTGAGGATTGAGGATTGAGGATGAGGGCTGAGGGTTGAGGATTGAGGTTTGAGGACTGAGGACTGAGGATTGAGGGTTGAGAATTGAGGATTGAGGATTGAGGATTGAAGATTGAGGATTGGGAATTGAGGATTGAAGAATGAGGATTGAGGATTGAGGATTGAGGATTGAGGATTAAGGATTGAAGATTGAGGATTGGGTATTGAGGATTGAAGAATGAGGATTGAGGATTGAGGATTGAGGATTGAGTACTGAAGATTGAGTATTGAGGATTGAAGATTGAGGATTGAGGATTGAGGATTGAGGATAGAGGATTGAAGATTGAGTATTGAGGATTGAAGTTTGAGGATTGAGTATTGACGATTGAGGATTGAGGTTTGAAGATTGAGGATTGAGGATTGAGGGCTGAGGATTGAGGATTGAGGATTGAAGATTGCATATTGATGATTGAATATTGAGGACTGAGTATTGAAGGTTGTGGATTGAGGACGAGGACTGAGGGTTGAATATTGATGTTTGAGGTCTGAGGATTAAGGATTGAGGATTGAGAATTGAGGATTGAGGATTGAGGATTGAAGATTGAGGATTGGGTATTGAGGTTTGAAGAATGAGGATTGAGGATTGAGGTTTGAGGATTGAGGATTGCAGATTGAGTATTGAGGATTGAAGATTGAGGATTGAGGATTGAGGATTGAGGATTGAAGATTGAGGATTGAGGATTGAGGATTGAGGATTGAGGATTGAAGATTGAGTATTGAAGATTGAGGATTGAGGATTGAGGATTGAGGATTCAGTGTTGGACAATGAGGATTGATGGTTGAAGATTGAGGGTTGGGGATTGAGGATTGAGGAATGAGTATTGAAGATTGAGGATTGATGATTGAGGATTGAGCATTGAGGATTGAAGATTGAGGATTGGGTATTGAGGATTGAAGAATTAGGATTTAGAATTGAGGATTGGGGATAGAGGATTGAGGGTTGAAGATTGAGGATTGGGTATTGAGGATTGAAGAATGAGGATTGAGGATTGAAGATTGAGGATTGGGTATTGAGGATTGAAGAATGAGGATTGAGGATTGAGGCTTGAGGATTGAGGACTGAGGATTGAAGATTGAGGATTGGGTATTGAGGATTGAAGAATGAGGATTGAGGATTGAGGATTGAGGATTGAGGATTGAGGATTGAAGATTGAGGATTGGGTATTGAGGATTGAAGAATGAGGATTGAGGATTGAGGATTGAGGATTGAGGATTGAGGATTGAGGATTGAAGATTGAGGATTGAGTATTGAGGATTGAAGAATGAGGATTGAGGATTGAGGATTGAGGATAGAGGATTGAAGATTGAGTATTGAGGATTGAAGATTGAGGGTTGAGGATTGAGTACTGAGGATTGAGTATTGAGGACTGAGGATTGAAGATTGAGAATTGAAGATTGAGTATTGAGGACTGAATATTGACGATTGAGGATTGAAGATTGAGGATTGAGGTTTGAGGATTGAGGATTGAGGATTCAGTGTTGGACAATGAGGATTGATGGTTGAAGATTGAGTATTGGGGATTGAGGATTGAGGAATGAGTATTGAAGATTGAGGATTGATGATTGAGGATTGAGGATTGAGGATTGAAGATTGAGGATTGGGTATTGAGGATTGAAGAATGAGTATTGAGGATTGAAGATTGAGGATTGGGTATTGAGGATTGAAGAATGAGGATTGAGGATGAGGATTGAGGATTGAGGATTGAGGATTGAAGATTGAGGATTGGGTATTGAGGATTGAAGAATGAGGATTGAGGATTGAGGATTGAGGATTGAGGATTGAAGATTGAGTATTGAGGATTGAAGATTGAAGATTGAGGGTTGAGGAATGAGGACTGAGTATTGAGGATTGAAGATTGAGTATTGAGGATTGAAGATTGAGGATTGGGGATTGAGGATTGAAGATTGAGTATTGATGATTGAATATTGAGGATTGATAATTGAGAATTGATGATTGAGGATTGAGGATTGAGTATTGAGGATTGAAGGTTGAGGATTGAGGATTGAGGATTGAGGATTGATGATTGAGGATCGAGGATTGAGGATTGAGGATTGAAGATTGAGTATTGAGGATTGAAGATTGAGGATTAAGGATTGAGGATTGGGGATTGAGGATCTAGGATTGGAGATTGATTATTGGGTTTGAAGATTGAGGATTGAGGATTGAGGATTGCTAATTGAGAATCGAGCATGAGGACTGAGGGTTGAGGATTGAGGTTTGAGGAGCGAGGATTGAGGATTGAGGATTGAGGACTGAGGATTGACGATTGAGTATTGAAGATAGAGGACTTATGACAGAGGATTGAGGATTGAGGATTGAGGATTGAGGATTGAGGATTGATGATTGAGGATTGAGGATTGAAGATTGAGTATGGAGGATTGAATATTGAGGATTGAGGTTTGAGGATTGAGAATGAGGGCCGAGGGTTGAGGATTGAGGTTTGAGTATAAAATCCTGAGAATTCAGGATATTCTATTGAGCATTGAGAATATAGGATTGATGGTTGAGGACTGAGGACTGAGGATTGAGAACTCAGGATTCAGGATCGAGGATTGAAGATTGAGGATTGGGTATTGAGGATTGAAGAATGAGGATTGAGGATTGAGGATTGAGGATTGAGGATTGAGGATTGAAGATTGAGGATTGGGTATTGAGGATTGAAGAATGAGGATTGAGGGTTTAGGATTGAGGATTTAGGATTGAGTATTGAGCATTGAAGATTGAGGATTGGGTATTGAGGATTGAAGAATGAGGATTGAGGATTGAGGATTGAGGATAGAGGATTGAGGATTTAAGATTGAGGATTGGGTATTGAGGATTGAAGAATGAGGATTGAGGGTTGAGGATAGAGGATTGAGGATTGAGTATTGAGTATTGAAGGTTGAGGATTGTGGATTGAGGATTGAGGATTGAGGATTGAATATTGAAGATTGAGTATTGATGCCTGAGGATTGAGGATTGAGGATTGAGTATTGAGAATTGAGGATTGATGGTTGAGTATTGAGGATTGAGGATTGAGTATTGAGTGTTGAAGATTGAGGATTGATGATTGAAGATTGAGGATTGGGGATTGAGGATTGAGGAATGAGTATTGAAGATTGAGGATTGATGATTGAGGATTGAGGATTGCGGATTGGGTATTGAGGATTGAGCATTGAGGTTTGAGGACTGAGGGCTGAGGATTGAGGATTGAGGATTGAGGATTGAGGATGAGGGCTGAGGGTTGAGGATTGAGGTTTGAGGACTGAGGACTGAGGATTGAGGATTGAGAATTGAGGATTGAGGATTGAGGATTGAAGATTGAGGATTGGGTATTGAGGATTGAAGAATGAGGATTGAGGATTGAGGATTGAGGATTGAAGAATGAGGATTGAGGATTGAGGATTGAGGATTGAGGACTGAAGATTGAGTATTGAGGATTGAAGATTGAGGATTGAGGATTGAGGATTGAGGGTAGAGGATTGCAGATTGAGTATTGAGGATTGAAGATTGAGGATTGAGGATTGAGGATTGAGGATTGAAGATTGAGGATTGAGGATTGAGGATTGAGGATTGAGGATTGAAGATTGAGTATTGAAGATTGAGGATTGAGGATTGAGGATTGAGGATTGAGGATTCAGTGTTGGACAATGAGGATTGATGGTTGAAGATTGAGGGTTGGGTATTGAGGATTGAGGAATGAGTATTGAAGATTGAGGATTGATGATTGAGGATTGAGCATTGATGATTGAAGATTGAGGATTGGGTATTGAGGATTGAAGAATTAGGATTTAGAATTGAGGATTGGGGATAGAGGATTGAGGGTTGAAGATTGAGGATTGGGTATTGAGGATTGAAGAATGAGGATTGAGGATTGAAGATTGAGGATTGGGTATTGAGGATTGAAGAATGAGGATTGAGGATTGAGGCTTGAGGATTGAGGACTGAGGATTGAAGATTGAGGATTGGGTATTGAGGATTGAAGAATGAGGATTGAGGACGAGGACTGAGGGTTGAATATTGATGTTTGATGTCAGAGGATTAAGGATTGAGGATTGAGAATTGAGGATTGAAGATTGAGGATTGAAGATTGAGGAATGGGTATTGAGGATTGAAGAATGAGGATTGAGGATTGAGGATTGAGGATTGAGGATTGCAGATTGAGTATTGAGGATTGAAGATTGAGGATTCAGGATTGAGGATTGAGGATTGAGGATTGAGGATTGAGGATTGTGGATTGAAGATTGGGTATTGAGGATTGAAGATTGAGGATTGAGGATTGAGGATTGAGGATTGAGGATTGAGCATTGAAGATTGAGGATTGGGGATTGAGGATTGACGATTGAGGATTGAGTATTGAGGACTGAAGATTGAGGAATGGGTATTGAGGATAGAAGAATGAGGATTGAGGATTGAGGATTGAGGATTGAGTATTGCAGATTGAGTATTGAGGATTGAAGATTGAGGATTCAGGATTGAGGATTGAGGATTGAAGATTGAGTATTGAGGATTGAAGATTGAGGATTGAGTATTGAGTGTTGAGGATTGAGGGTTGAGGTTTGAAGATAGGGGATTGAGGATTGAGGATTGAGGATTGAGGATTAAGGATTGAAGATTGAATATTGATGATTGAATATTGAGGACTGAGGATTGAGGTTTGTGGATTGAGGACGAGGACTGAGGGTTGAATATTGATGTTTGAGGTCTAAGGATTAAGGATTGAGGATTGAGAATTGAGGATTGAGGATTGAGGATTGAAGATTGAGGATTGGGTATTGAGGATTGAAGAATGAGGATTGGGGATTGAGGATTGACGATTGAGTATTGAGTATTGAGGATTGAAGATTGAGTACTGATGATTGAAGATTGAGGATTGAGGATTGAGGGTTGAGGATTGAGGACGAGGACTGACGGTTGAGGATTGAGGTTTGAGGGTTGAGGATTGAGGATTGAGGACTGAGGCTTGAGGATTGACGATTGAGCATAGAGGATTGAAGATTCAGGACTGGCGATTGAGGATTGCTGATTGAGGATTAAGGACTGAGGATTGGGGTTTGAGGATCTAGGATTGGAGATTGATTTTTGGGGATTGAAGACTGAGGATTGAGGATTGAGGATTGCTAATTGAGAATTGAGGATGAGGACTGAGGGTTGAGGATTGAGGTTTGAGGAACGAGGATTGAGGATTGAGGATTGAGAATTAAGTATTGAGGATTGAGGATTGAAGATTGAGGATTGGGTATTGAGGATTGAAGAATGAGGATTGAGGATTGACTTTTGAGGATTGAAGATTGAGGATTGGGTGTTGAGGATTGAAGAATGAGGATTGCGGATTGACTTTTGAGGTTTGAGGATTGCAGATTGAGTATTGAGGATTGAAGATTGAGGATTGAGAATAGAGGATTGAAGATTGAGGACTGAGGATTGAGGATTGAGTATTGAGGATTGAAGATTGAGTATTGAGGATTGAAGATTGAGGATTGAGGATTGAGTACTGAGAATTGAGGATTGAGGATTGAGGATCGAAGATTGAGAATTGAAGATTGAGTATTGAGGACTGAAGATTGACGATTGAGGATTGCAGATTGAGGATTGAGGATTGAGGATTGAGGATTGAGCATTGAAGAGTGAGGATTGGGGATTGAGGATTGACGACTGAGGATTGAGTATTGAGGATTGAAGGTTGGGTATTGATGATTGAAGATTGAGGATTGAGGATTGAGTGTTGAGGATTGAGGACGAGGACTGACGGTTGAGGAATGAGGTTTGAGGATTGAGGGTTGTGGAATGAGGACGAGGACTGAGGGTTGAATATTGATGTTTGAGGCCTGAGGATTGAGGATTGAGGATTGAGGGCTGAGGATTGAGGATTGAGGATTGAAGATTGCATATTGATGATTGAATATTGAGGACTGAGTATTGAAGGTTGTGGATTGAGGACGAGGACTGAGGGTTGAATATTGATGTTTGAGGTCTGAGGATTAAGGATTGAGGATTGAGAATTGAGGATTGAGGATTGAGGATTGAAGATTGAGGATTGGGTATTGAGGTTTGAAGAATGAGGATTGAGGATTGAGGTTTGAGGATTGAGGATTGCAGATTGAGTATTGAGGATTGAAGATTGAGGATTGAGGATTGAGGATTGAGGATTGAAGATTGAGGATTGAGGATTGAGGATTGAGGATTGAGGATTGAAGATTGAGTATTGAAGATTGAGGATTGAGGATTGAGGATTGAGGATTCAGTGTTGGACAATGAGGATTGATGGTTGAAGATTGAGGGTTGGGGATTGAGGATTGAGGAATGAGTATTGAAGATTGAGGATTGATGATTGAGGATTGAGCATTGAGGATTGAAGATTGAGGATTGGGTATTGAGGATTGAAGAATTAGGATTTAGAATTGAGGATTGGGGATAGAGGATTGAGGGTTGAAGATTGAGGATTGGGTATTGAGGATTGAAGAATGAGGATTGAGGATTGAAGATTGAGGATTGGATATTGAGGATTGAAGAAAGAGGATTGAGGATTGAGGCTTGAGGATTGAGGACTGAGGATTGAAGATTGAGGATTGGGTATTGAGGATTGAAGAATGAGGATTGAGGATTGAGGATTGAGGATTGAGGATTGAGGATTGAAGATTGAGGATTGGGTATTGAGGATTGAAGAATGAGGATTGAGGATTGAGGATTGAGGATTGAGGATTGAGGATTGAGGATTGAAGATTGAGGATTGAGTATTGAGGATTGAAGAATGAGGATTGAGGATTGAGGATTGAGGATAGAGGATTGAAGATTGAGTATTGAGGATTGAAGATTGAGGGTTGAGGATTGAGTACTGAGGATTGAGTATTGAGGACTGAGGATTGAAGATTGAGAATTGAAGATTGAGTATTGAGGACTGAATATTGACGATTGAGGATTGAAGATTGAGGATTGAGGTTTGAGGATTGAGGATTGAGGATTCAGTGTTGGACAATGAGGATTGATGGTTGAAGATTGAGTATTGGGGATTGAGGATTGAGGAATGAGTATTGAAGATTGAGGATTGATGATTGAGGATTGAGGATTGAGGATTGAAGATTGAGGATTGGGTATTGAGGATTGAAGAATGAGTATTGAGGATCGAAGATTGAGGATTGGGTATTGAGGATTGAAGAATGAGGATTGAGGATGAGGATTGAGGATTGAGGATTGAGGATTGAAGATTGAGGATTGGGTATTGAGGATTGAAGAATGAGGATTGAGGATTGAGGATTGAGGATTGAGGATTGAAGATTGAGTATTGAGGATTGAAGATTGAAGATTGAGGGTTGAGGAATGAGGACTGAGTATTGAGGATTGAAGATTGAGTATTGAGGATTGAAGATTGAGGATTGAGTATTGAGGATTGAAGATTGAATATTGAGGACTGAGGATTGAGGGTTGTGGATTGAGAACGAGGACTGAGGGTTGAATATTGATGTTTGAGGTCTGAGGGTTAAGGATTGAGGATTGAGAATTGAGGATTGAGGATTGAGGATTGAAGATTGAGGAATGGGTATTGAGGACTGAAGAATGAGGATTGAGGATTGAGGATTGAGGATTGAGGATTGCAGATTGAGTATTGAGGATTGAAGATTGAGGATTCAGGATTGAGGATTGAGGATTGAGGATTGAGGATTGAGGATTGAGGATTGAAGATTGGGTATTGAGGATTGAAAATTGAGGATTGAGGATTGAGGATTGAGGATTGAGGATTGAGCATTGAAGATTGAGGATTGGGGATTGAGGATTGAAGATTGAGTATTGATGATTGAATATTGAGGATTGATAATTGAGAATTGATGATTGAGGATTGAGGATTGAGTATTGAGGATTGAATATTGAGGATTGAGGTTTGAGGATTGAGAATGAGGGCCGAGGGTTGAGGATTGAGGTTTGAGTATAAAATCCTGAGAATTCAGGATATTCTATTGAGCATTGAGAATATAGGATTGATGGTTGAGGACTGAGGACTGAGGATTGAGAACTCAGGATTCAGGATCGAGGATTGAAGATTGAGGATTGGGTATTGAGGATTGAAGAATGAGGATTGAGGATTGAGGATTGAGGATTGAGGATTGAGGATTGAAGATTGAGGATTGGGTATTGAGGATTGAAGAATGAGGATTGAGGGTTTAGGATTGAGGATTTAGGATTGAGTATTGAGCATTGAAGATTGAGGATTGGGTATTGAGGATTGAAGAATGAGGATTGAGGATTGAGGATTGAGGATAGAGGATTGAGGATTTAAGATTGAGGATTGGGTATTGAGGATTGAAGAATGAGGATTGAGGGTTGAGGATAGAGGATTGAGGATTGAGTATTGAGTATTGAAGGTTGAGGATTGTGGATTGAGGATTGAGGATTGAGGATTGAATATTGAAGATTGAGTATTGATGCCTGAGGATTGAGGATTGAGGATTGAGTATTGAGAATTGAGGATTGATGGTTGAGTATTGAGGATTGAGGATTGAGTATTGAGTGTTGAAGATTGAGGATTGATGATTGAAGATTGAGGATTGGGGATTGAGGATTGAGGAATGAGTATTGAATATTGAGGATTGATGATTGAGGATTGAGGATTGCGGATTGGGTATTGAGGATTGAGCATTGAGGTTTGAGGACTGAGGGCTGAGGATTGAGGATTGAGGATTGAGGATTGAGGATGAGGGCTGAGGGTTGAGGATTGAGGTTTGAGGACTGAGGACTGAGGATTGAGGATTGAGAATTGAGGATTGAGGATTGAGGATTGAAGATTGAGGATTGGGTATTGAGGATTGAAGAATGAGGATTGAGGATTGAGGATTGAGGATTGAAGAATGAGGATTGAGGATTGAGGATTGAGGATTGAGGACTGAAGATTGAGTATTGAGGATTGAAGATTGAGGATTGAGGATTGAGGATTGAGGGTAGAGGATTGCAGATTGAGTATTGAGGATTGAAGATTGAGGATTGAGGATTGAGGATTGAGGATTGAAGATTGAGGATTGAGGATTGAGGATTGAGGATTGAGGATTGAAGATTGAGTATTGAAGATTGAGGATTGAGGATTGAGGATTGAGGATTGAGGATTCAGTGTTGGACAATGAGGATTGATGGTTGAAGATTGAGTGTTGGGGATTGAGGATTGAGGAATGAGTATTGAAGATTGAGGATTGATGATTGAGGATTGAGCATTGATGATTGAAGATTGAGGATTGGGTATTGAGGATTGAAGAATTAGGATTTAGAATTGAGGATTGGGGATAGAGGATTGAGGGTTGAAGATTGAGGATTGGGTATTGAGGATTGAAGAATGAGGATTGAGGATTGAAGATTGAGGATTGGGTATTGAGGATTGAAGAATGAGGATTGAGGATTGAGGCTTGAGGATTGAGGACTGAGGATTGAAGATTGAGGATTGGGTATTGAGGATTGAAGAATGAGGATTGAGGACGAGGACTGAGGGTTGAATATTGATGTTTGATGTCAGAGGATTAAGGATTGAGGATTGAGAATTGAGGATTGAAGATTGAGGATTGAAGATTGAGGAATGGGTATTGAGGATTGAAGAATGAGGATTGAGGATTGAGGATTGAGGATTGAGGATTGCAGATTGAGTATTGAGGATTGAAGATTGAGGATTCAGGATTGAGGATTGAGGATTGAGGATTGAGGATTGAGGAACGAGGAACGAGGATTGAGGATTGAGGATTGAGAATTAAGTATTGAGGATTGAGGATTGAAGATTGAGGATTGGGTATTGAGGATTGAAGAATGAGGATTGAGGATTGACTTTTGAGGATTGAAGATTGAGGATTGGGTGTTGAGGATTGAAGAATGAGGATTGCGGATTGACTTTTGAGGTTTGAGGATTGCAGATTGAGTATTGAGGATTGAAGATTGAGGATTGAGAATAGAGGATTGAAGATTGAGGACTGAGGATTGAGGATTGAGTATTGAGGATTGAAGATTGAGTATTGAGGATTGAAGATTGAGGATTGAGGATTGAGTACTGAGAATTGAGGATTGAGGATTGAGGATCGAAGATTGAGAATTGAAGATTGAGTATTGAGGACTGAAGATTGACGATTGAGGATTGAAGATTGAGGATTGAGGATTGAGGATTGAGGATTGAGCATTGAAGAGTGAGGATTGGGGATTGAGGATTGACGACTGAGGATTGAGTATTGAGGATTGAAGGTTGGGTATTGATGATTGAAGATTGAGGATTGAGGATTGAGTGTTGAGGATTGAGGACGAGGACTGACGGTTGAGGAATGAGGTTTGAGGATTGAGGGTTGTGGAATGAGGACGAGGACTGAGGGTTGAATATTGATGTTTGAGGCCTGAGGATTGAGGATTGAGGATTGAGAATTGATGATTGAGGACTGAGGGTTGAAGATTGAGGATTGGGTATTGAGGATTGAAGAATGACGATTGGGGATTGAGGATTGAGGATTGAGGATTGAAGATTGCGTATTGAGTATCGAAGGTTGAGGATTGTGGATTGAGGATTGAGGATTGAGTATTGAATATTGAAGATTGAGTATTGATTCCTGAGGATTGAGGATTGAGGATTGAGTATTGAGAATTGAGGATTGAGGATTGAGGATTGAAGATTGAGGATTGGGTATTGAGGTTTGAAGAATGAGGATTGAGGATTGAGGTTTGAGTGTTGAGGATTGCAGATTGAGTATTGAGGATTGGCGATTGAGGATTGAGGATTGAGGATTGAAGATTGAGGATTGAGGATTGAGGATTGAGGATTGAGGATTGAAGATTGAGTATTGAGGTTTGAAGATTGAGGGTTGAGGATTGAGTACTGAGGATTGAGTATTGAGGACTGAGGATTGAAGATTGAGAATTGAAGATTGAGTATTGAGGACTGAATATTGACGATTGAGGATTGAAGATTGAGGATTGAGGATTGAGGATTGAGGATTGAGGATTCAGTGTTGGACAATGAGGATTGATGGTTGAAGATTGAGGATTGGGGATTGAGGATTGAGGAATGAGTATTGAAGATTGAGGATTGGTGATTGAGGATTGAGCATTGAGGATTGAAGATTGAGGATTGGGTATTGAGGATTGAAGAATTAGGATTGAGAATTGAGGATTGGGGATAGAGGATTGAGGGTTGAAAATTGAGGATTGGGTATTGAGGATTGAAGAATGAGGATTGAGGATTGAAGATTGAGGATTGGGTATTGAGGATTGAAGAATGAGGATTGAGGATTGAGGATTGAGGATTGAGGATTGAGGATTGAAGATTGAGGATTGGGTATTGAGGATTGAAGAATGAGGATTGAGGATTGAGGATTGAGGATTGAGGATTGAAGATTGAGTATTGAGGATTGAAGATTGAGGATTGAGGATTGAGGATTGAGTATTGAGGATTGAAGATTGAGTATTGAGGATTGAAGATTGATGATTGAGTATTGAGGATTGAAGATTGAATATTGAGGACTAAGGACTGAGGGTTGTGGATTGAGGACGAGGACTGAGGGTTGAATATTGATGTTTGAGGTCTGAGGATTAAGGATTGAGGACTGAGAATTGCGGATTGAGGATTGAGGATTGAAGATTGAGGAATGGGTATTGAGGATTGAAGAATGAGTATTGAGGATTGAGGATTGAGGATTGAGGATTGCAGATTGAGTACTGAGGATTGAAGATTGAGGATTCAGAATTGAGGATTGAGGATTGAGGATTGAGGATTGAGGATTGAGGATTGAAGATTGGGTATTGAGGATTGAAGATTGAGGACTGAGGCTTGAGGATTGACGATTGAGCATAGAGGATTGTAGATTGAGGACTGGCGATTGAGGATTGAAGATTGAGGATTGAGGATCGAGGATTGAATATTGAGGATTGAGGTTTGAGGATTGAGAATGAGGGCTGAGGGATGAGGATTGAGGTTTGAGTATAGAATCCTGAGAATTCAGGATATTCTATTGAGCATTGAGAATATAGGATTGATGGTTGAGGACTGAGGATTGAGGATTGAGAATTCAGGATTCAGGATCGAGGATTGAAGATTGAGGATTGGGTATTGAGGATTGAAGAATGAGGATTGAGGATTGAGGATTGAGGATTGAGGATTGAGGATTGAGGATTGAAGATTGAGGATTGGGTATTGAGGATTGAAGAATGAGGATTGAGGGTTTAGGATTGAGGATTTAGGATTGAGTATTGAGCATTGAAGATTTAGGATTGGGTATTGAGGATTGAAGAATGAGGATTGAGGATTGAGGATTGAGGATAGAGGATTGAGGATTGAAGATTGAGGATTGGGTGTTGAGGATTGAAGAATGAGGATTGAGGGTTGAGGATAGAGGATTGAGGATTGAGTATTGAGTATTGAAGGTTGAGGATTGTGGAATGAGGATTGAGAATTGAGGATTGAATATTGAAGATTGAGTATTGATGCCTGAGGATTGAGGATTGAGGATTGAGTATTGAGAATTGAGGATTGATGGTTGAGTATTGAGGATTGAGGATTGAGTATTGAGTGTTGAAGATTGAGGATTGATGATTGAAGATTGAGGATTGGGGATTGAGGATTGAGGAATGAGTATTGAAGATTGAGGATTGATGATTGAGGATTGAGGATTGAGGATTGAGCATTGAAGAGTGAGGATGGGGGATTGAGGATTGACGACTGAGGATTGAGTATTGAGGATTGAAGATTGAGTACTGATGATTGAAGATTGAGGATTGAGGATTGAGGGTTGAGGATTGAGGACGAGGACTGACGGTTGAGGATTGAGGTTTGAGGATTGAGGATTGAGGATTGAGGACTGAGGCTTGAGGATTGACGATTGAGCATAGAGGATTGAAGATTGAGGACTGGCGATTGAGGATTGAAGATTGAGGATTGAGGATTGAGGATTGAGGATTGAGGATTGAGGATTGAGCATTGAGGATTGAGGATTCAGGACTGAGCCTTGAGGATTGACGATTGAGCATAGAGGATTGAAGATTGAGGACTGGCGATTGAGGATTGAAGATTGAGGATTAAGGACTGAGGATTGGGGATTGAGGTTCTAGGATTGGAGATTGATTTTTGGGGATTGAAGATTGAGGATTGAGGATTGAGGATTGAGAATTGACAATTGAGGATTGAGGATTGAGGATTGAGGATTGAGGATTGAGGATTGAGGATTGAGGATTGAAGATTGAGTATTGAGGATTGAATATTGAGGATTGAGGTTTGAGGATTGAGAATGAGGGCTGAGGGTTGAGGATTGAGGTTTGAGTATAGAATCCTGAGAATTCAGGATATTCTATTGAGCATTGAGAATATAGGATTGATGGTTGAGGACTGAGGATTGAGGATTGAGAATTCAGGATTCAGGATCGAGGATTGAAGATTGAGGATTGGGTATTGAGGATTGAAGAATGAGGATTGAGGATTGAGGATTGAGGATTGAGGATTGAGGATTGAAGATTGAGGATTGGGTATTGAGGATTGAAGAATGAGGATTGAGGGTTTAGGATTGAGGATTTAGGATTGAGTATTGAGCATTGAAGGTTGAGGATTGTGGATTGAGTATTGAGGATTGAGGATTGAATATTGAAGATTGAGTATTGATGCCTGAGTATTGAGGATTGAGGATTGGGGATTGAGAATTCAGGATTGAGGATCGAGGATTGAAGATTGAGGATTGGGTATTGAGGATTGAAGAATGAGGATTGAGGATTGAGGATTGAGGATAGAGGATTGAGGATTGAAGATTGAGGATTGGGTATTGAGGATTGAAGAATGAGGATTGAGGGTTGAGGATAGAGGATTGAGGATTGAGTATTGAGTATTGAAGGTTGAGGATTGTGGATTGAGGATTGAGTATTGAGGATTGAAGATTGAATATTGAGGACTGAGGATTGAGGGTTGTGGATTGAGAACGAGGACTGAGGGTTGAATATTGATGTTTGAGGTCTGAGGATTAAGGATTGAGGATTGAGAATTGAGGATTGAGGATTGAGGATTGAAGATTGAGGAATGGGTATTGAGGACTGAAGAATGAGGATTGAGGATTGAGGATTGAGGATTGAGGATTGCAGATTGAGTATTGAGGATTGAAGATTGAGGATTCAGGATTGAGGATTGAGGATTGAGGATTGAGGATTGAGGATTGAGGATTGAAGGTTGGGTATTGAGGATTGAAAATTGAGGATTGAGGATTGAGGATTGAGGATTGAGGATTGAGCATTGAAGATTGAGGATTGGGGATTGAGGATTGAAGATTGAGTATTGATGATTGAATATTGAGGATTGATAATTGAGAATTGATGATTGAGGATTGAGGATTGAGTATTGAGGATTGAAGGTTGAGGATTGAGGATTGAGGATTGAGGATTGATGATTGAGGATTGAGGATTGAGGATTGAGGATTGAAGATTGAGTATTGAGGATTGAAGATTGAGGATTAAGGATTGAGGATTGGGGATTGAGGATCTAGGATTGGAGATTGATTATTGGGTTTGAAGATTGAGGATTGAGGATTGAGGATTGCTAATTGAGAATTGAGGATGAGGACTGAGGGTTGAGGATTGAGGTTTGAGGAGCGAGGATTGAGGATTGAGGATTGAGGACTGAGGATTGACGATTGAGTATTGAAGATAGAGGATTTATGACTGAGGATTGAGGATTGAGGATTGAGGATTGAGGATTGAGGATTGAGGATTGAGGATTGAAGATTGAGTATTGAGGATTGAATATTGAGGATAGAGGTTTGAGGATTGAGAATGAGGGCTGAGGGTTGAGGATTGAGGTTTGAGTATAGAATCCTGAGAATTCAGGATATTCTATTGAGCATTGAGAATATAGGATTGATGGTTGAGGACTGAGGATTGAGGATTGAGAATTCAGGATTCAGGATCGAGGATTGAAGATTGAGGATTGGGTATTGAGGATTGAAGAATGAGGATTGAGGATTGAGGATTGAGGATTGAGGATTGAGGATTGAAGATTGAGGATTGGGTATTGAGGATTGAGGACTGAAGATTGAGTATTGAGGTTTGAAGATTGAGGATTGAGGATTGAGGATTGAGGACTGAAGATTGAGTATTGAAGATTGAGGATTGAGGATTGAGGATTGAGGATTGAGGATTCAGTGTTGGACAATGAGGATTGATGGTTGAAGATTGAGGGTTGGGGATTGAGGATTGAGGAATGAGTATTGAAGATTGAGGATTGATGATTGAGGATTGAGCATTGAGGATTGAAGATTGAGGATTGGGTATTGAGGATTGAAGAATTAGGATTTAGAATTGAGGATTGGGGATAGAGGATTGAGGGTTGAAGATTGAGGATTGGGTATTGAGGATTGAAGAATGAGGATTGAGGATTGAAGATTGAGGATTGGGTATTGAGGATTGAAGAATGAGGATTGAGGATTGAGGCTTGAGGATTGAGGACTGAGGATTGAAGATTGAGGATTGGGTATTGAGGATTGAAGAATGAGGATTGAGGATTGAGGATTGAGGGTTGCGGATTGAAGATTGAGTATTGAGGATTGAAGATTGAGGATTGAGGATTGCGGATTGAGTATTGAGGATTGAAGATTGAGTATTGAGGATTGAAGATTGAGGATTGAGTATTGAGGATTGAAGATTGAATATTGAGGACTGAGGATTGAGGGTTGTGGATTGAGGACGAGGACTGAGGGTTGAATATTGATGTTTGATGTCAGAGGATTAAGGATTGAGGATTGAGAATTGAGGATTGAAGATTGAGGATTGAAGATTGAGGAATGGGTATTGAGGATTGAAGAATGAGGATTGAGGATTGAGGATTGAGGATTGAGGATTGAGGATTGCATATTGAGTATTGAGGATTGAAGATTGAGGATTCAGGATTGAGGATTGAGGATTGAGGATTGAGGATTGAGGATTGTGGATTGAAGATTGGGTATTGAGGATTGAAGATTGAGGATTGGGGATTGAGGATTGAGGATTGAGGATTGAGCATTGAAGATTGAGGATTGGGGATTGAGGATTGACGTTTGAGGATTGAGTATTGAGGACTGAAGATTGAGGAATGGGTATTGAGGATTGAAGAATGAGGATTGAGGATTGAGGATTGAGGATTGAGTATTGCAGATTGAGTATTGAGGATTGAAGATTGAGGGTTCAGGATTGAGGATTGAGGATTGAAGATTGAGTATTGAGGATTGAAGATTGAGGATTGAGTATTGAGTGTTGAGGATTGAGGATTGAGGTTTGAAGATAGAGGATTGAGGATTGAGGATTGAGGATTGAGGATTAAGGATTGAAGATTGAATATTGATGATTGAATATTGAGGACTGAGGATTGAGGTTTGTGGATTGAGGACGAGGACTGAGGGTTGAATATTGATGTTTGAGGTCTGAGGATTAAGGATTGAGGATTGAGATTTGAGGATTGAGGATTGAGGATTGAAGATTGAGGATTGGGTATTGAGGATTGAAGAATGAGGATTGGGGATTGAGGATTGACGATTGAGTATTGAGTATTGAGGATTGAAGATTGAGTACTGATGATTGAAGATTGAGGATTGAGGATTGAGGGTTGAGGATTGAGGACGAGGACTGACGGTTGAGGATTGAGGTTTGAGGGTTGAGGATTGAGGATTGAGGACTGAGGCTTGAGGATTGACGATTGAGCATAGAGGATTGAAGATTCAGGACTGGCGATTGAGGATTGCTGATTGAGGATTAAGGACTGAGGATTGGGGTTTGAGGATCTAGGATTGGAGATTGATTTTTGGGGATTGAAGATTGAGGATTGAGGATTGAGGATTGCTAATTGAGAATTGAGGATGAGGACTGAGGGTTGAGGATTGAGGTTTGAGGAACGAGGATTGAGGATTGAGGATTGAGAATTAAGTATTGAGGATTGAGGACTGAAGATTGAGGATTGGGTATTGAGGATTGAAGAATGAGGATGGAGGATTGACTTTTGAGGAATGAAGATTGAGTATTGGGTGTTGAGGATTGAAGAATGAGGATTGAGGATTGACTGTTGAGGTTTGAGGATTGCAGATTGAGTATTGGGGATTGAAGATTGAGGATTGAGAATAGAGGATTGAAGATTGAGGACTGAGGATTGAGGATTGAGTATTGAGGATTGAAGATTGAGTATTGAGGATTGAAGATTGAGGATTGAGGATTGAGTACTGAGGATTGAGGATTGAGGATTGAGGATCGAAGATTGAGAATTGAAGATTGAGTATTGAGGACTGAAGATTGACGATTGAGGATTGAAGATTGAGGATTGAGGATTGAGGATTGAGGATTGAGCATTGAAGAGTGAGGATTGGGGATTGAGGATTGACGACTGAGGATTGAGTATTGAGGATTGAAGGTTGGGTATTGATGATTGAAGATTGAGGATTGAGGATAGATGGTTGAGGATTGAGGACGAGGACTGACGGTTGAGGAATGAGGTTTGAGGATTGAAGGTTGTGGAATCAGGACGAGGACTGAGGGTTGAATATTGATGTTTGAGGCCTGAGGATTGAGGATTGAGGATTGAGAATTGATGATTGAGGACTGAGGGTTGAAGATTGAGGATTGGGTATTGAGGATTGAAGAATGACGATTGGGGATCGAGGATTGAGGATTGAGGATTGGGTATTGAGGATTGAAGAATTAGGATTGAGAATTGAGGATTGAGGATAGAGGATTGAGGGTTGAAGATTGAGGATTGGGTATTGAGAATTGAAGAATGAGGATTGAGGATTGAGGATTGAGGATTGAGGATTGAAGATTGAGTATTGAGGATTGAAGATTGTGGATTGAGGATTGAGGATTGAGGATTGAGGATTGAGTACTGAGGATTGACGATTGAGGATTGAGGATCGAAGATTGAGAACTGAAGATTGAGTATTGAGGACTGAAGATTGACGATTGAGGATTGAAGATTGAGGATTGAGGACTGAGGATTGAGGATTGAGCATTGAAGAGTGAGGATTGGGGATTGAGGATTGACGACTGAGGATTGAGTATTGAGGATTGAAGGTTGAGTATTGATGATTGAAGATTGAGGATTGAGGATTGAGGGTTGAGGATTGGGTATTGAGGATTGAAGAATGAGGATTGAGGATTGAGGATTGAGGATAGAGGATTGAGGATTGAAGATTGAGGATTGGGTATTGAGGATCGAAGAATGAGGATTGAGGGTTGAGGATAGAGGATTGAGGATTGAGTATTGAGTATTGAAGGTTGAGGGTTGTGGATTGAGGATTGAGGATTGAGGATTGAATACTGACGATTGAGTACTGATGCCTGAGGATTGAGGATTGAGGATTGAGTATTGAGAATTGAGGATTGATGGTTGAGTATTGAGGATTGAGGATTGAGTATTGAGTGTTGAAGATTGAGGATTGATGATTGAAGATTGAGGATTGGGGATTGAGGATTGAGGAATGAGTATTGAAGATTGAGGATTGATGATTGAGGATTGAGGATTGAGGATTGGGTATTAAGGATTGAGCATTGAGGTTTGAGGACTGAGGGCTGAGGATTGAGGATTGAGGATTGAGGATTGAGGATGAGGGCTGAGGGTTGAGAATTGAGGTTTGAGGACTGAGGACTGAGGATTGAGGATTGAGAATTGAGGATTGAGGTTTGTGGAACGAGGATTGAGGATTGAGGATTGAGAATTGAGGATTGAGGACTGAGGATTGAAGATTGAGGATTGGGTATTGAGGATTGAAGAATGAGGATTGAAGACTGAGTGTTGAGGATAGAAGATTGAGGATTGAGGATTGAGTACTGAGGATTGAGGATTGAGGATTGAGGATCGAAGATTGAGAATTGAAGATTGAGTATTGAGGACTGAAGATTGACGATTGAGGATTGAAGATTGAGGATTGAGGATTGAGGATTGAGGATTGAGCATTGAAGAGTGAGGATTGGGGATTGAGGATTGACGACTGAGGATTGAGTATTGAGGATTGAAGGTTGAGTATTGATGATTGAAGATTGAGGATTGAGGATTGAGGGTTGAGGATTGAGGACGAGGACTGACGGTTGAGGAATGAGGTTTGAGGATTGAGGGTTGTGGATTGAGGACGAGGACTGAGGGTTGAATATTGATGTTTGATGCCTGAGGATTGAGGACTGAGGATTGAGAATTGATGATTGAGGACTGTGGGTTGAAGATTGAGGATTGGGTATTGAGGATTGAAGAATGACGATTGGGGATTGAGGATTGAGGATTGAGGATTGAAGATTGAGTATTGAGGATTGAAGATTGAGGATTGAGGATTGAGGATTGAGGATTGAGGATTGAGGATTGAGCATGAGGGCTGAGGGTTGAGGATTGAGGTTTGATGACTGAGGACTGAGGATTGAGGATTGAGGATTGAGGATTGAGGATTGAGGATTGAAGATTGAGGATTGGGTATTGAGGATTGAAGAATGAGGATTGAGGATTGAGGATTGAGGATTGAGGATTGAGGATTGAGGATTGAAGATTGAGGGTTGAGGAATGAGGACTGAGTATTGAGGATTGAAGATTGAGTATTGGGGATTGAGGATTGAGGAATGAGTATTGAAGATTGAGGATTGATGATTGAGGATTGAGGATTGAGGATTGAAGATTGAGGATTGGGTATTGAGGATTGAAGAATTAGGATTGAGAGTTGAGGATTGAGAATAGAGGATTCAGGGTTGAAGATTGAGGATTGGGTATTGAGGATTGAAGAATGAGGATTGAGGATTGAAGATTGAGGATTGGGTATTGAGGATTGAAGAATGAGGATTGAGGAAGAGGATTGAGGATTGAGGATTGAGGATTGAAGATTGAGGATTGGGTATTGAGGATTGAAGAATGAGGATTGAGGATTGAGGATTGAGGATTGAGGATTGAAGATTGAGTATTGAGGATTGAAGATTGAGGGTTGAGGAATGAGGACTGAGTATTGAGGATTGAAGATTGAGTATTGAGGATTGAAGATTGAGGATTGAGTATTGAGGATTGAAGATTGAATATTGAGGACTGAGGATTGAGGGTTCTGGATTGAGAACGAGTACTGAGGGTTGAATATTGATGTTTGAGGTCTGAGGGTTAAGGATTGAGGATTGAGAATTGAGGATTGAGGATTGATGATTGAAGATTGAGGAATGGGTATTGAGGACTGAAGAATGAGGATTGAGGATTGAGGATTGAGGATTGAGGATTGCAGATTGAGTATTGAGGATTGAAGCTTGAGGATTCAGGATTGAGGATTGAGGATTGAGGATTGAGGATTGAGGATTGAGGATTGAAGATTGGGTATTGAGGATTGAAAATTGAGGATTGAGGATTGAGGATTGAGGATTGAGGATTGAGCATTGAAGATTGAGGATTGGGGATTGAGGATTGAAGATTGAGTATTGATGATTGAATATTGAGGATTGATAATTGAGAATTGATGATTGAGGATTGAGGATTGAGTATTGAGGATTGAAGGTTGAGGATTGAGGATTGAGGATTGAGGATTGATGATTGAGGATCGAGGATTGAGGATTGAGGATTGAAGATTGAGTATTGAGGATTGAAGATTGAGGATTAAGGATTGAGGATTGGGGATTGAGGATCTAGGATTGGAGATTGATTATTGGGTTTGAAGATTGAGGATTGAGGATTGAGGATTGCTAATTGAGAATCGAGGATGAGGACTGAGGGTTGAGGATTGAGGTTTGAGGAGCGAGGATTGAGGATCGAGGATTGAGGACTGAGGATTGACGATTGAGTATTGAAGATAGAGGATTTATGACAGAGGATTGAGGATTGAGGATTGAGGATTGAGGATTGAGGATTGAGGATTGAGGATTGAAGATTGAGTATTGAGGATTGAATATTGAGGATTGAGGTTTGAGGATTGAGAATGAGGGCCGAGGGTTGAGGATTGAGGTTTGAGTATAAAATCCTGAGAATTCAGGATATTCTATTGAGCATTGAGAATATAGGATTGATGGTTGAGGACTGAGGACTGAGGATTGAGAATTCAGGATTCAGGATCGAGGATTGAAGATTGAGGATTGGGTATTGAGGATTGAAGAATGAGGATTGAGGATTGAGGATTGAGGATTGAGGATTGAGGATTGAAGATTGAGGATTGGGTATTGAGGATTGAGTATTGAGGACTGAATATTGACGATTGAGGATTGAAGATTGAGGATTGAGGTTTGAGGATTGAGGATTGAGGATTCAGTGTTGGACAATGAGGATTGATGGTTGAAGATTGAGTATTGGGGATTGAGGATTGAGGGATGAGTATTGAAGATTGAGGATTGATGATTGAGGATTGAGGATTGAGGATTGAAGATTGAGGATTGGGTATTGAGGATTGAAGAATTAGGATTGAGAGTTGAGGATTGAGAATAGAGGATTCAGGGTTGAAGATTGAGGATTGGGTATTGAGGATTGAAGAATGAGGATTGAGGATTGAAGATTGAGGATTGGGTATTGAGGATTGAAGAATGAGGATTGAGGAAGAGGATTGAGGATTGAGGATTGAGGATTGAAGATTGAGGATTGGGTATTGAGGATTGAAGAATGAGGATTGAGGATTGAGGATTGAGGATTGAGGATTGAAGATTGAGTATTGAGGATTGAAGATTGAGGGTTGAGGAATGAGGACTGAGTATTGAGGATTGAAGATTGAGTATTGAGGATTGAAGATTGAGGATTGAGTATTGAGGATTGAAGATTGAATATTGAGGACTGAGGATTGAGGGTTCTGGATTGAGAACGAGTACTGAGGGTTGAATATTGATGTTTGAGGTCTGAGGGTTAAGGATTGAGTATTGAGAATTGAGGATTGAGGATTGAGGATTGAAGATTGAGGAATGGGTATTGAGGACTGAAGAATGAGGATTGAGGATTGAGGATTGAGGATTGAGGATTGCAGATTGAGTATTGAGGATTGAAGCTTGAGGATTCAGGATTGAGGATTGAGGATTGAGGATTGAGGATTGAGGATTGAGGATTGAAGATTGGGTATTGAGGATTGAAAATTGAGGATTGAGGATTGAGGATTGAGGATTGAGGATTGAGCACTGAAGATTGAGGATTGGGGATTGAGGATTGAAGATTGAGTGTTGATGATTGAATATTGAGGATTGATAATTGAGAATTGATGATTGAGGATTGAGGATTGAGTATTGAGGATTGAAGGTTGAGGATTGAGGATTGAGGATTGAGGATTGATGATTGAGGATCGAGGATTGAGGATTGAGGATTGAAGATTGAGTATTGAGGATTGAAGATTGAGGATTAAGGATTGAGGATTGGGGATTGAGGATCTAGGATTGGAGATTGATTATTGGGTTTGAAGATTGAGGATTGAGGATTGAGGATTGCTAATTGAGAATCGAGGATGAGGACTGAGGGTTGAGGATTGAGGTTTGAGGAGCGAGGATTGAGGATCGAGGATTGAGGACTGAGGATTGACGATTGAGTATTGAAGATAGAGGATTTATGACAGAGGATTGAGGATTGAGGATTGAGGATTGAGGATTGAGGATTGAGGATTGAGGATTGAAGATTGAGTATTGAGGATTGAATATTGAGGATTGAGGTTTGAGGATTGAGAATGAGGGCCGAGGGTTGAGGATTGAGGTTTGAGTATAAAATCCTGAGAATTCAGGATATTCTATTGAGCATTGAGAATATAGGATTGATGGTTGAGGACTGAGGACTGAGGATTGAGAATTCAGGATTCAGGATCGAGGATTGAAGATTGAGGATTGGGTATTGAGGATTGAAGAATGAGGATTGAGGATTGAGGATTGAGGATTGAGGATTGAGGATTGAGTATTGAGCATTGAAGATTGAGGATTGGGTATTGAGGATTGAAGAATGAGGATTGAGGATTGAGGATTGAGGATTGAGGATTGAGGATGAGGGCTGAGGGTTGAGGATTGAGGTTTGAGGACTGAGGACTGAGGATTGAGGGTTGAGAATTGAGGATTGAGGATTGAGGATTGAAGATTGAGGATTGGGTATTGAGGATTGAAGAATGAGGATTGAGGATTGAGGATTGAGGATTGAGGATTAAGGATTGAAGATTGAGGATTGGGTATTGAGGATTGAAGAATGAGGATTGAGGATTGAGGATTGAGGATTGAGTACTGAAGATTGAGTATTGAGGATTGAAGATTGAGGATTGAGGATTGAGGTTTGAGTATAAAATCCTGAGAATTCAGGATATTCTATTGAGCATTGAGAATATAGGATTGATGGTTGAGGACTGAGGACTGAGGATTGAGAATTCAGGATTCAGGATCGAGGATTGAAGATTGAGGATTGGGTATTGAGGATTGAAGAATGAGGATTGAGGATTGAGGATTGAGGATTGAGGATTGAGGATTGAGTATTGAGCATTGAAGATTGAGGATTGGGTATTGAGGATTGAAGAATGAGGATTGAGGATTGAGGATTGAGGATTGAGGATTGAGGATGAGGGCTGAGGGTTGAGGATTGAGGTTTGAGGACTGAGGACTGAGGATTGAGGGTTGAGAATTGAGGATTGAGGATTGAGGATTGAAGATTGAGGATTGGGTATTGAGGATTGAAGAATGAGGATTGAGGATTGAGGATTGAGGATTGAGGATTAAGGATTGAAGATTGAGGATTGGGTATTGAGGATTGAAGAATGAGGATTGAGGATTGAGGATTGAGGATTGAGTACTGAAGATTGAGTATTGAGGATTGAAGATTGAGGATTGAGGATTGAGGATTGAGGATAGAGGATTGAAGATTGAGTATTGAGGATTGAAGTTTGAGGATTGAGTATTGACGATTGAGGATTGAGGTTTGAAGATTGAGGATTGAGGATTGAGGGCTGAGGATTGAGGATTGAGGATTGAAGATTGCATATTGATGATTGAATATTGAGGACTGAGTATTGAAGGTTGTGGATTGAGGACGAGGACTGAGGGTTGAATATTGATGTTTGAGGTCTGAGGATTAAGGATTGAGGATTGAGAATTGAGGATTGAGGATTGAGGATTGAAGATTGAGGATTGGGTATTGAGGTTTGAAGAATGAGGATTGAGGATTGAGGTTTGAGGATTGAGGATTGCAGATTGAGTATTGAGGATTGAAGATTGAGGATTGAGGATTGAGGATTGAGGATTGAAGATTGAGGATTGAGGATTGAGGATTGAGGATTGAGGATTGAAGATTGAGTATTGAAGATTGAGGATTGAGGATTGAGGATTGAGGATTGAGGATTCAGTGTTGGACAATGAGGATTGATGGTTGAAGATTGAGGGTTGGGGATTGAGGATTGAGGAATGAGTATTGAAGATTGAGGATTGATGATTGAGGATTGAGCATTGAGGATTGAAGATTGAGGATTGGGTATTGAGGATTGAAGAATTAGGATTTAGAATTGAGGATTGGGGATAGAGGATTGAGGGTTGAAGATTGAGGATTGGGTATTGAGGATTGAAGAATGAGGATTGAGGATTCAAGATTGAGGATTGGGTATTGAGGATTGAAGAATGAGGATTGAGGATTGAGGCTTGAGGATTGAGGACTGAGGATTGAAGATTGAGGATTGGGTATTGAGGATTGAAGAATGAGGATTGAGGATTGAGGATTGAGGATTGAGGATTGAGGATTGAAGATTGAGGATTGGGTATTGAGGATTGAAGAATGAGGATTGAGGATTGAGGATTGAGGATTGAGGATTGAGGATTGAGGATTGAGGATTGAAGATTGAGGATTGAGTATTGAGGATTGAAGAATGAGGATTGAGGATTGAGGATTGAGGATAGAGGATTGAAGATTGAGTATTGAGGATTGAAGATTGAGGGTTGAGGATTGAGTACTGAGGATTGAGTATTGAGGACTGAGGATTGAAGATTGAGAATTGAAGATTGAGTATTGAGGACTGAATATTGACGACTGAGGATTGAAGATTGAGGATTGAGGTTTGAGGATTGAGGATTGAGGATTCAGTGTTGGACAATGAGGATTGATGGTTGAAGATTGAGTATTGGGGATTGAGGATTGAGGAATGAGTATTGAAGATTGAGGATTGATGATTGAGGATTGAGGATTGAGGATTGAAGATTGAGGATTGGGTATTGAGGATTGAAGAATGAGGATTGAGGATTGAAGGTTGAGGATTGGGTATTGAGGATTGAAGAATGAGGATTGAGGATGAGGATTGAGGATTGAGGATTGAGGATTGAAGATTGAGGATTGGGTATTGAGGATTGAAGAATGAGGATTGAGGATTGAGGATTGAGGATTGAGGATTGAAGATTGAGTATTGAGGATTGAAGATTGAGGGTTGAGGAATGAGGACTGAGTATTGAGGATTGAAGATTGAGTATTGAGGATTGAAGATTGAGGATTGAGTATTGAGGATTGAAGATTGAATATTGAGGACTGAGGATTGAGGGTTGTGGATTGAAAATTGAGGATTGAGGATTGAGGATTGAGGATTGAGGATTGAGCATTGAAGATTGAGGATTGGGGATTGAGGATTGAAGATTGAGTGTTGATGATTGAATATTGAGAATTGATAATTGAGAATTGATGATTGAGGATTGAGGATTGAGTATTGAGGATTGAAGGTTGAGGATTGAGGATTGAGGATTGAGGATTGATGATTGAGGATCGAGGATTGAGGATTGAGGATTGAAGATTGAGTATTGAGGATTGAAGATTGAGGATTAAGGATTGAGGATTGGGGATTGAGGATCTAGGATTGGAGATTGATTATTGGGTTTGAAGATTGAGGATTGAGGATTGAGGATTGCTAATTGAGAATCGAGGATGAGGACTGAGGGTTGAGGATTGAGGTTTGAGGAGCGAGGATTGAGGATCGAGGATTGAGGACTGAGGATTGACGATTGAGTATTGAAGATAGAGGATTTATGACAGAGGATTGAGGATTGAGGATTGAGGATTGAGGATTGAGGATTGAGGATTGAGGATTGAAGATTGAGTATTGAGGATTGAATATTGAGGATTGAGGTTTGAGGATTGAGAATGAGGGCCGAGGGTTGAGGATTGAGGTTTGAGTATAAAATCCTGAGAATTCAGGATATTCTATTGAGCATTGAGAATATAGGATTGATGGTTGAGGACTGAGGACTGAGGATTGAGAATTCAGGATTCAGGATCGAGGATTGAAGATTGAGGATTGGGTATTGAGGATTGAAGAATGAGGATTGAGGATTGAGGATTGAGGATTGAGGATTGAGGATTGAAGATTGAGGATTGGGTATTGAGGATTGAAGAATGAGGATTGAGGGTTTAGGATTGAGGATTTAGGATTGAGTATTGAGCATTGAAGATTGAGGATTGGGTATTGAGGATTGAAGAATGAGGATTGAGGATTGAGGATTGAGGATTGAGGATTGAGGATGAGGGCTGAGGGTTGAGGATTGAGGTTTGAGGACTGAGGACTGAGGATTGAGGGTTGAGAATTGAGGATTGAGGATTGAGGATTGAAGATTGAGGATTGGGTATTGAGGATTGAAGAATGAGGATTGAGGATTGAGGATTGAGGATTGAGGATTAAGGATTGAAGATTGAGGATTGGGTATTGAGGATTGAAGAATGAGGATTGAGGATTGAGGATTGAGGATTGAGTACTGAAGATTGAGTATTGAGGATTGAAGATTGAGGATTGAGGATTGAGGATTGAGGATAGAGGATTGAAGATTGAGTATTGAGGATTGAAGTTTGAGGATTGAGTATTGACGATTGAGGATTGAGGTTTGAAGATTGAGGATTGAGGATTGAGGGCTGAGGATTGAGGATTGAGGATTGAAGATTGCATATTGATGATTGAATATTGAGGACTGAGTATTGAAGGTTGTGGATTGAGGACGAGGACTGGGGGTTGAATATTGATGTTTGAGGTCTGAGGATTAAGGATTGAGGATTGAGAATTGAGGATTGAGGATTGAGGATTGAAGATTGAGGATTGGGTATTGAGGTTTGAAGAATGAGGATTGAGGATTGAGGTTTGAGGATTGAGGATTGCAGATTGAGTATTGAGGATTGAAGATTGAGGATTGAGGATTGAGGATTGAGGATTGAAGATTGAGGATTGAGGATTGAGGATTGAGGATTGAGGATTGAAGATTGAGTATTGAAGATTGAGGATTGAGGATTGAGGATTGAGGATTGAGGATTCAGTGTTGGACAATGAGGATTGATGGTTGAAGATTGAGGGTTGGGGATTGAGGATTGAGGAATGAGTATTGAAGATTGAGGATTGATGATTGAGGATTGAGCATTGAGGATTGAAGATTGAGGATTGGGTATTGAGGATTGAAGAATTAGGATTTAGAATTGAGGATTGGGGATAGAGGATTGAGGGTTGAAGATTGAGGATTGGGTATTGAGGATTGAAGAATGAGGATTGAGGATTCAAGATTGAGGATTGGGTATTGAGGATTGAAGAATGAGGATTGAGGATTGAGGCTTGAGGATTGAGGACTGAGGATTGAAGATTGAGGATTGGGTATTGAGGATTGAAGAATGAGGATTGAGGATTGAGGATTGAGGATTGAGGATTGAGGATTGAAGATTGAGGATTGGGTATTGAGGATTGAAGAATGAGGATTGAGGATTGAGGATTGAGGATTGAGGATTGAGGATTGAGGATTGAGGATTGAAGATTGAGGATTGAGTATTGAGGATTGAAGAATGAGGATTGAGGATTGAGGATTGAGGATAGAGGATTGAAGATTGAGTATTGAGGATTGAAGATTGAGGGTTGAGGATTGAGTACTGAGGATTGAGTATTGAGGACTGAGGATTGAAGATTGAGAATTGAAGATTGAGTATTGAGGACTGAATATTGACGACTGAGGATTGAAGATTGAGGATTGAGGTTTGAGGATTGAGGATTGAGGATTCAGTGTTGGACAATGAGGATTGATGGTTGAAGATTGAGTATTGGGGATTGAGGATTGAGGAATGAGTATTGAAGATTGAGGATTGATGATTGAGGATTGAGGATTGAGGATTGAAGATTGAGGATTGGGTATTGAGGATTGAAGAATGAGGATTGAGGATTGAAGGTTGAGGATTGGGTATTGAGGATTGAAGAATGAGGATTGAGGATGAGGATTGAGGATTGAGGATTGAGGATTGAGGATTGAAGATTGAGGATTGGGTATTGAGGATTGAAGAATGAGGATTGAGGATTGAGGATTGAGGATTGAGGATTGAAGATTGAGTATTGAGGATTGAAGATTGAGGGTTGAGGAATGAGGACTGAGTATTGAGGATTGAAGATTGAGTATTGAGGATTGAAGATTGAGGATTGAGTATTGAGGATTGAAGATTGAATATTGAGGACTGAGGATTGAGGGTTGTGGATTGAGAACGAGGACTGAGGGTTGAATATTGATGTTTGAGGTCTGAGGGTTAAGGATTGAGGATTGGGTATTGAGGATTGAAGAATGAGGATTGAGGATGAGGATTGAGGATTGAGGATTGAGGATTGAAGATTGAGGATTGGGTATTGAGGATTGAAGAATGAGGATTGAGGATTGAGGATTGAGGATTGAGGATTGAAGATTGAGTATTGAGGATTGAAGATTGAGGGTTGAGGAATGAGGACTGAGTATTGAGGATTGAAGATTGAGTATTGAGGATTGAAGATTGAGGATTGAGTATTGAGTATTGATGATTGAATATTGAGGATTGATAATTGAGAATTGATGATTGAGGATTGAGGATTGAGTATTGAGGATTGAAGGTTGAGGATTGAGGATTGAGGATTGAGGATTGATGGTTGAGGGCCGAGGGTTGAGGATTGAGGTTTGAGTATAAAATCCTGAGAATTCAGGATATTCTATTGAGCATTGAGAATATAGGATTGATGGTTGAGGACTGAGGACTGAGGATTGAGAATTCAGGATTCAGGATCGAGGATTGAAGATTGAGGATTGGGTATTGAGGATTGAAGAATGAGGATTGAGGATTGAGGATTGAGGATTGAGGATTGAGGATTGAGGATTGGGTATTGAGGATTGAAGAATGAGGATTGAGGGTTTAGGATTGAGGATTTAGGATTGAGTATTGAGCATTGAAGATTGAGGATTGGGTATTGAGGATTGAAGAATGAGGATTGAGGATTGAGGATTGAGGATAGAGGATTGAGGATTTAAGATTGAGGATTGAGGATTGAGCATTGAAGATTGAGGATTGGGGATTGAGGATTGACGTTTGAGGATTGAGTATTGAGGACTGAAGATTGAGGAATGGGTATTGAGGATTGAAGAATGAGGATTGAGGATTGAGGATTGAGGATTGAGTATTGCAGATTGAGTATTGAGGATTGAAGATTGAGGGTTCAGGATTGAGGATTGAGGATTGAAGATTGAGTATTGAGGATTGAAGATTGAGGATTGAGTATTGAGTGTTGAGGATTGAGGATTGAGGTTTGAAGATAGAGGATTGAGGATTGAGGATTGAGGATTGAGGATTAAGGATTGAAGATTGAATATTGATGATTGAATATTGAGGACTGAGGATTGAGGTTTGTGGATTGAGGACGAGGACTGAGGGTTGAATATTGATGTTTGAGGTCTGAGGATTAAGGATTGAGGATTGAGATTTGAGGATTGAGGATTGAGGATTGAAGATTGAGTGTTGAGGATTGAAGATTGAGGATTGAGTATTGAGGATTGAAGATTGAATATTGAGGACTGAGGATTGAGGGTTCTGGATTGAGAACGAGTACTGAGGGTTGAATATTGATGTTTGAGGTCTGAGGGTTAAGGATTGAGGATTGAGAATTGAGGATTGAGGATTGAGGATTGAAGATTGAGGAATGGGTATTGAGGACTGAAGAATGAGGATTGAGGATTGAGGATTGAGGATTGAGGATTGCAGATTGAGTATTGAGGATTGAAGCTTGAGGATTCAGGATTGAGGATTGAGGATTGAGGATTGAGGATTGAGGATTGAGGATTGAAGATTGGGTATTGAGGATTGAAAATTGAGGATTGAGGATTGAGGATTGAGGATTGAGGATTGAGCATTGAAGATTGAGGATTGGGGATTGAGGATTGAAGATTGAGTATTGATGATTGAATATTGAGGATTGATAATTGAGAATTGATGATTGAGGATTGAGGATTGAGTATTGAGGATTGAAGGTTGAGGATTGAGGATTGAGGATTGAGGATTGATGATTGAGGATCGAGGATTGAGGATTGAGGATTGAAGATTGAGTATTGAGGATTGAAGATTGAGGATTAAGGATTGAGGATTGGGGATTGAGGATCTAGGATTGGAGATTGATTATTGGGTTTGAAGATTGAGGATTGAGGATTGAGGATTGCTAATTGAGAATCGAGGATGAGGACTGAGGGTTGAGGATTGAGGTTTGAGGAGCGAGGATTGAGGATCGAGGATTGAGGACTGAGGATTGACGATTGAGTATTGAAGATAGAGGATTTATGACAGAGGATTGAGGATTGAGGATTGAGGATTGAGGATTGAAGATTGAGTATTGAGGATTGAATATTGAGGATTGAGGTTTGAGGATTGAGAATGAGGGCCGAGGGTTGAGGATTGAGGTTTGAGTATAAAATCCTGAGAATTCAGGATATTCTATTGAGCATTGAGAATATAGGATTGATGGTTGAGGACTGAGGACTGAGGATTGAGAATTCAGGATTCAGGATCGAGGATTGAAGATTGAGGATTGGGTATTGAGGATTGAAGAATGAGGATTGAGGATTGAGGATTGAGGATTGAGGATTGAGGATTGAAGATTGAGGATTGGGTATTGAGGATTGAAGAATGAGGATTGAGGGTTTAGGATTGAGGATTTAGGATTGAGTATTGAGCATTGAAGATTGAGGATTGGGTATTGAGGATTGAAGAATGAGGATTGAGGATTGAGGATTGAGGATTGAGGATTGAGGATGAGGGCTGAGGGTTGACGATTGAGGTTTGAGGACTGAGGACTGAGGATTGAGGGTTGAGAATTGAGGATTGAGGATTGAGGATTGAAGATTGAGGATTGGGTATTGAGGATTGAAGAATGAGGATTGAGGATTGAGGATTGAGGATTGAGGATTAAGGATTGAAGATTGAGGATTGGGTATTGAGGATTGAAGAATGAGGATTGAGGATTGAGGATTGAGGATTGAGTACTGAAGATTGAGTATTGAGGATTGAAGGTTGAGGATTGAGGATTGAGGATTGAGGATAGAGGATTGAAGATTGAGTATTGAGGATTGAAGTTTGAGGATTGAGTATTGACGATTGAGGATTGAGGTTTGAAGATTGAGGATTGAGGATTGAGGGCTGAGGATTGAGGATTGAGGATTGAAGATTGCATATTGATGATTGAATATTGAGGACTGAGTATTGAAGGTTGTGGATTGAGGACGAGGACTGAGGGTTGAATATTGATGTTTGAGGTCTGAGGATTAAGGATTGAGGATTGAGAATTGAGGATTGAGGATTGAGGATTGAAGATTGAGGATTGGGTATTGAGGTTTGAAGAATGAGGATTGAGGATTGAGGTTTGAGGATTGAGGATTGCAGATTGAGTATTGAGGATTGAAGATTGAGGATTGAGGATTGAGGATTGAGGATTGAAGATTGAGGATTGAGGATTGAGGATTGAGGATTGAGGATTGAAGATTGAGTATTGAAGATTGAGGATTGAGGATTGAGGATTGAGGATTGAGGATTCAGTGTTGGACAATGAGGATTGATGGTTGAAGATTGAGGGTTGGGGATTGAGGATTGAGGAATGAGTATTGAAGATTGAGGATTGATGATTGAGGATTGAGCATTGAGGATTGAAGATTGAGGATTGGGTATTGAGGATTGAAGAATTAGGATTTAGAATTGAGGATTGGGGATAGAGGATTGAGGGTTGAAGATTGAGGATTGGGTATTGAGGATTGAAGAATGAGGATTGAGGATTGAAGATTGAGGATTGGGTATTGAGGATTGAAGAATGAGGATTGAGGATTGAGGCTTGAGGATTGAGGACTGAGGATTGAAGATTGAGGATTGGGTATTGAGGATTGAAGAATGAGGATTGAGGATTGAGGATTGAGGATTGAGGATTGAAGATTGAGGATTGGGTATTGAGGATTGAAGAATGAGGATTGAGGATTGAGGATTGAGGATTGAGGATTGAGGATTGAGGATTGAGGATTGAAGATTGAGGATTGAGTATTGAGGATTGAAGAATGAGGATTGAGGATTGAGGATTGAGGATAGAGGATTGAAGATTGAGTATTGAGGATTTAAGATTGAGGGTTGAGGATTGAGTACTGAGGATTGAGTATTGAGGACTGAGGATTGAAGATTGAGAATTGAAGATTGAGTATTGAGGACTGAATATTGACGACTGAGGATTGAAGATTGAGGATTGAGGTTTGAGGATTGAGGATTGAGGATTCAGTGTTGGACAATGAGGATTGATGGTTGAAGATTGAGCATTGGGGATTGAGGATTGGGGAATGAGTATTGAAGATTGAGGATTGATGATTGAGGATTGAGGATTGAGGATTGAAGATTGAGGATTGGGTATTGAGGATTGAAGAATGAGGATTGAGGATTGAAGATTGAGGATTGGGTATTGAGGATTGAAGAATGAGGATTGAGGATGAGGATTGAGGATTGAGGATTGAGGATTGAAGATTGAGGATTGGGTATTGAGGATTGAAGAATGAGGATTGAGGATTGAGGATTGAGGATTGAGGATTGAAGATTGAGTATTGAGGATTGAAGATTGAGGGTTGAGGAATGAGGACTGAGTATTGAGGATTGAAGATTGAGTATTGAGGATTGAAGATTGAGGATTGAGTATTGAGGATTGAAGATTGAATATTGAGGACTGAGGATTGAGGGTTGTGGATTGAGAACGAGGACTGAGGGTTGAATATTGATGTTTGAGGTCTGAGGGTTAAGGATTGAGGATTGAGAATTGAGGATTGAGGATTGAGGATTGAAGATTGAGGAATGGGTATTGAGGACTGAAGAATGAGGATTGAGGATTGAGGATTGAGGATTGAGGATTGCAGATTGAGTATTGAGGATTGAAGATTGAGGATTCAGGATTGAGAATTGAGGATTGAGGATTGAGGATTGAGGATTGAGGATTGAAGATTGGGTATTGAGGATTGAAAATTGAGGATTGAGGATTGAGGCTTGAGGATTGAGGATTGAGCATTGAAGATTGAGGATTGGGGATTGAGGATTGAAGATTGAGTATTGATGATTGAATATTGAGGATTGATAATTGAGAATTGATGATTGAGGATTGAGGATTGAGTATTGAGGATTGAAGGTTGAGGATTGAGGATTGAGGATTGAGGATTGATGATTGAGGGCCGAGGGTTGAGGATTGAGGTTTGAGTATAAAATCCTGAGAATTCAGGATATTCTATTGAGCATTGAGAATATAGGATTGATGGTTGAGGACTGAGGACTGAGGATTGAGAATTCAGGATTCAGGATCGAGGATTGAAGATTGAGGATTGGGTATTGAGGATTGAAGAATGAGGATTGAGGATTGAGGATTGAGGATTGAGGATTGAGGATTGAAGAT
The DNA here is from genome assembly GCF_051401765.1 of Calliopsis andreniformis. Taxonomy (NCBI): domain Eukaryota; kingdom Metazoa; phylum Arthropoda; class Insecta; order Hymenoptera; family Andrenidae; genus Calliopsis; species Calliopsis andreniformis. The sequence continues at coordinate 701,603 of NW_027480570.1, forward strand.
TGAGGATTGGGTATTGAGGATTGAGGGTTTAGGATTGAGGGTTTAGGATTGAGGATTTAGGATTGAGTATTGAGCATTGAAGATTGAGGATTGGGTATTGAGGATTGAAGAATGAGGATTGAGGATTGAGGATTGAGGATAGAGGATTGAGGATTTAAGATTGAGGATTGAGGATTGAGCATTGAAGATTGAGGATTGGGGATTGAGGATTGACGTTTGAGGATTGAGTATTGAGGACTGAAGATTGAGGAATGGGTATTGAGGATTGAAGAATGAGGATTGAGGATTGAGGATTGAGGATTGAGTATTGCAGATTGAGTATTGAGGATTGAAGATTGAGGGTTCAGGATTGAGGATCGAGGATTGAAGATTGAGTATTGAGGATTGAAGATTGAGGATTGAGTATTGAGTGTTGAGGATTGAGGATTGAGGTTTGAAGATAGAGGATTGAGGATTGAGGATTGAGGATTGAGGATTAAGGATTGAAGATTGAATATTGATGATTGAATATTGAGGACTGAGGATTGAGGTTTGTGGATTGAGGACGAGGACTGAGGGTTGAATATTGATGTTTGAGGTCTGAGGATTAAGGATTGAGGATTGAGATTTGAGGATTGAGGATTGAGGATTGAAGATTGAGGGTTGGGTATTGAGGATTGAAGAATGAGGATTGGGGATTGAGGATTGACGATTGAGTATTGAGTATTGAGGATTGAAGATTGAGTACTGATGATTGAAGATTGAGGATTGAGGATTGAGGGTTGAGGATTGAGGACGAGGACTGACGGTTGAGGATTGAGGTTTGAGGGTTGAGGATTGAGGATTGAGGACTGAGGCTTGAGGATTGACGATTGAGCATAGAGGATTGAAGATTCAGGACTGGCGATTGAGGATTGCTGATTGAGGATTAAGGACTGAGGATTGGGGTTTGAGGATCTAGGATTGGAGATTGATTTTTGGGGATTGAAGATTGAGGATTGAGGATTGAGGATTGCTAATTGAGAATTGAGGATGAGGACTGAGGGTTGAGGATTGAGGTTTGAGGAACGAGGATTGAGGATTGAGGATTGAGAATTAAGTATTGAGGATTGAGGATTGAAGATTGAGGATTGGGTATTGAGGATTGAAGAATGAGGATTGAGGATTGACTTTTGAGGATTGAAGATTGAGGATTGGGTGTTGAGGATTGAAGAATGAGGATTGAGGATTGACTGTTGAGGTTTGAGGATTGCAGATTGAGTATTGGGGATTGAAGATTGAGGATTGAGAATAGAGGATTGAAGATTGAGGACTGAGGATTGAGGATTGAGTATTGAGGATTGAAGATTGAGTATTGAGGATTGAAGATTGAGGATTGAGGATTGAGTACTGAGGATTGAGGATTGAGGATTGAGGATCGAAGATTGAGAATTGAAGATTGAGTATTGAGGACTGAAGATTGACGATTGAGGATTGAAGATTGAGGATTGAGGATTGAGGATTGAGGATTGAGCATTGAAGAGTGAGGATTGGGGATTGAGGATTGACGACTGAGGATTGAGTATTGAGGATTGAAGGTTGGGTATTGATGATTGAAGATTGAGGATTGAGGATAGATGGTTGAGGATTGAGGACGAGGACTGACGGTTGAGGAATGAGGTTTGAGGATTGAAGGTTGTGGAATGAGGACGAGGACTGAGGGTTGAATATTGATGTTTGAGGCCTGAGGATTGAGGATTGAGGATTGAGAATTGATGATTGAGGACTGAGGGTTGAAGATTGAGGATTGGGTATTGAGGATTGAAGAATGACGATTGGGGATCGAGGATTGAGGATTGGGGATTGGGTATTGAGGATTGAAGAATTAGGATTGAGAATTGAGGATTGAGGATAGAGGATTGAGGGTTGAAGATTGAGGATTGGGTATTGAGAATTGAAGAATGAGGATTGAGGATTGAGGATTGAGGATTGAGGATTGAAGATTGAGTATTGAGGATTGAAGATTGTGGATTGAGGATTGAGGATTGAGGATTGAGGATTGAGTACTGAGGATTGACGATTGAGGATTGAGGATCGAAGATTGAGAACTGAAGATTGAGTATTGAGGACTGAAGATTGACGATTGAGGATTGAAGATTGAGGATTGAGGACTGAGGATTGAGGATTGAGCATTGAAGAGTGAGGATTGGGGATTGAGGATTGACGACTGAGGATTGAGTATTGAGGATTGAAGGTTGAGTATTGATGATTGAAGATTGAGGATTGAGGATTGAGGGTTGAGGATTGGGTATTGAGGATTGAAGAATGAGGATTGAGGATTGAGGATTGAGGATAGAGGATTGAGGATTGAAGATTGAGGATTGGGTATTGAGGATCGAAGAATGAGGATTGAGGGTTGAGGATAGAGGATTGAGGATTGAGTATTGAGTATTGAAGGTTGAGGATTGTGGATTGAGGATTGAGGATTGAGGATTGAATACTGACGATTGAGTACTGATGCCTGAGGATTGAGGATTGAGGATTGAGTATTGAGAATTGAGGATTGATGGTTGAGTATTGAGGATTGAGGATTGAGTATTGAGTGTTGAAGATTGAGGATTGGGTATTGAGGATCGAAGAATGAGGATTGAGGGTTGAGGATAGAGGATTGAGGATTGAGTATTGAGTATTGAAGGTTGAGGATTGTGGATTGAGGATTGAGGATTGAGGATTGAATACTGACGATTGAGTACTGATGCCTGAGGATTGAGGATTGAGGATAGAGGATTGAGGATTGAGGATTGAGGATTGAGGATTGAGGATGAGGGCTGAGGGTTGAGAATTGAGGTTTGAGGACTGAGGACTGAGGATTGAGAATTGAGGATTGAGGTTTGTGGAACGAGGATTGAGGATTGAGGATTGAGAATTGAGGATTGAGGACTGAGGATTGAAGATTGAGGATTGGGTATTGAGGATTGAAGAATGAGGATTGAGGAAGAGGATTGAGGATTGAGGATTGAGGATTGAAGATTGAGGATTGGGTATTGAGGTTTGAAGAATGAGGATTGAGGATTGAGGTTTGAGGATTGAGGATTGCAGATTGAGTATTGAGGATTGAAGATTGAGGATTGAGGATTGAGGATTGAGGATTGAAGATTGAGGATTGAGGATTGAGGATTGAGGATTGAGGATTGAAGATTGAGTATTGAAGATTGAGGATTGAGGATTGAGGATTGAGGATTGAGGATTCAGTGTTGGACAATGAGGATTGATGGTTGAAGATTGAGGGTTGGGGATTGAGGATTGAGGAATGAGTATTGAAGATTGAGGATTGATGATTGAGGATTGAGCATTGAGGATTGAAGATTGAGGATTGGGTATTGAGGATTGAAGAATTAGGATTTAGAATTGAGGATTGGGGATAGAGGATTGAGGGTTGAAGATTGAGGATTGGGTATTGAGGATTGAAGAATGAGGATTGAGGATTGAAGATTGAGGATTGGGTATTGAGGATTGAAGAATGAGGATTGAGGATTGAGGCTTGAGGATTGAGGACTGAGGATTGAAGATTGAGGATTGGGTATTGAGGATTGAAGAATGAGGATTGAGGATTGAGGATTGAGGATTGAGGATTGAAGATTGAGGATTGGGTATTGAGGATTGAAGAATGAGGATTGAGGATTGAGGATTGAGGATTGAGGATTGAGGATTGAGGATTGAGGATTGAAGATTGAGGATTGAGTATTGAGGATTGAAGAATGAGGATTGAGGATTGAGGATTGAGGATAGAGGATTGAAGATTGAGTATTGAGGATTTAAGATTGAGGGTTGAGGATTGAGTACTGAGGATTGAGTATTGAGGACTGAGGATTGAAGATTGAGAATTGAAGATTGAGTATTGAGGACTGAATATTGACGACTGAGGATTGAAGATTGAGGATTGAGGTTTGAGGATTGAGGATTGAGGATTCAGTGTTGGACAATGAGGATTGATGGTTGAAGATTGAGCATTGGGGATTGAGGATTGGGGAATGAGTATTGAAGATTGAGGATTGATGATTGAGGATTGAGGATTGAGGATTGAAGATTGAGGATTGGGTATTGAGGATTGAAGAATGAGGATTGAGGATTGAAGATTGAGGATTGGGTATTGAGGATTGAAGAATGAGGATTGAGGATGAGGATTGAGGATTGAGGATTGAGGATTGAAGATTGAGGATTGGGTATTGAGGATTGAAGAATGAGGATTGAGGATTGAGGATTGAGGATTGAGGATTGAAGATTGAGTATTGAGGATTGAAGATTGAGGGTTGAGGAATGAGGACTGAGTATTGAGGATTGAAGATTGAGTATTGAGGATTGAAGATTGAGGATTGAGTATTGAGGATTGAAGATTGAATATTGAGGACTGAGGATTGAGGGTTGTGGATTGAGAACGAGGACTGAGGGTTGAATATTGATGTTTGAGGTCTGAGGGTTAAGGATTGAGGATTGAGAATTGAGGATTGAGGATTGAGGATTGAAGATTGAGGAATGGGTATTGAGGACTGAAGAATGAGGATTGAGGATTGAGGATTGAGGATTGAGGATTGCAGATTGAGTATTGAGGATTGAAGATTGAGGATTCAGGATTGAGAATTGAGGATTGAGGATTGAGGATTGAGGATTGAGGATTGAAGATTGGGTATTGAGGATTGAAAATTGAGGATTGAGGATTGAGGCTTGAGGATTGAGGATTGAGCATTGAAGATTGAGTATTGGGGATTGAGGATTGAAGATTGAGTATTGATGATTGAATATTGAGGATTGATAATTGAGAATTGATGATTGAGGATTGAGGATTGAGTATTGAGGATTGAAGGTTGAGGATTGAGGATTGAGGATTGAGGATTGATGATTGAGGGCCGAGGGTTGAGGATTGAGGTTTGAGTATAAAATCCTGAGAATTCAGGATATTCTATTGAGCATTGAGAATATAGGATTGATGGTTGAGGACTGAGGACTGAGGATTGAGAATTCAGGATTCAGGATCGAGGATTGAAGATTGAGGATTGGGTATTGAGGATTGAAGAATGAGGATTGAGGATTGAGGATTGAGGATTGAGGATTGAGGATTGAAGATTGAGGATTGGGTATTGAGGATTGAGGGTTTAGGATTGAGGGTTTAGGATTGAGGATTTAGGATTGAGTATTGAGCATTGAAGATTGAGGATTGGGTATTGAGGATTGAAGAATGAGGATTGAGGATTGAGGATTGAGGATAGAGGATTGAGGATTTAAGATTGAGGATTGAGGATTGAGCATTGAAGATTGAGGATTGGGGATTGAGGATTGACGTTTGAGGATTGAGTATTGAGGACTGAAGATTGAGGAATGGGTATTGAGGATTGAAGAATGAGGATTGAGGATTGAGGATTGAGGATTGAGTATTGCAGATTGAGTATTGAGGATTGAAGATTGAGGGTTCAGGATTGAGGATCGAGGATTGAAGATTGAGTATTGAGGATTGAAGATTGAGGATTGAGTATTGAGTGTTGAGGATTGAGGATTGAGGTTTGAAGATAGAGGATTGAGGATTGAGGATTGAGGATTGAGGATTAAGGATTGAAGATTGAATATTGATGATTGAATATTGAGGACTGAGGATTGAGGTTTGTGGATTGAGGACGAGGACTGAGGGTTGAATATTGATGTTTGAGGTCTGAGGATTAAGGATTGAGGATTGAGATTTGAGGATTGAGGATTGAGGATTGAAGATTGAGGGTTGGGTATTGAGGATTGAAGAATGAGGATTGGGGATTGAGGATTGACGATTGAGTATTGAGTATTGAGGATTGAAGATTGAGTACTGATGATTGAAGATTGAGGATTGAGGATTGAGGGTTGAGGATTGAGGACGAGGACTGACGGTTGAGGATTGAGGTTTGAGGGTTGAGGATTGAGGATTGAGGACTGAGGCTTGAGGATTGACGATTGAGCATAGAGGATTGAAGATTCAGGACTGGCGATTGAGGATTGCTGATTGAGGATTAAGGACTGAGGATTGGGGTTTGAGGATCTAGGATTGGAGATTGATTTTTGGGGATTGAAGATTGAGGATTGAGGATTGAGGATTGCTAATTGAGAATTGAGGATGAGGACTGAGGGTTGAGGATTGAGGTTTGAGGAACGAGGATTGAGGATTGAGGATTGAGAATTAAGTATTGAGGATTGAGGATTGAAGATTGAGGATTGGGTATTGAGGATTGAAGAATGAGGATTGAGGATTGACTTTTGAGGATTGAAGATTGAGGATTGGGTGTTGAGGATTGAAGAATGAGGATTGAGGATTGACTGTTGAGGTTTGAGGATTGCAGATTGAGTATTGGGGATTGAAGATTGAGGATTGAGAATAGAGGATTGAAGATTGAGGACTGAGGATTGAGGATTGAGTATTGAGGATTGAAGATTGAGTATTGAGGATTGAAGATTGAGGATTGAGGATTGAGTACTGAGGATTGAGGATTGAGGATTGAGGATCGAAGATTGAGAATTGAAGATTGAGTATTGAGGACTGAAGATTGACGATTGAGGATTGAAGATTGAGGATTGAGGATTGAGGATTGAGGATTGAGCATTGAAGAGTGAGGATTGGGGATTGAGGATTGACGACTGAGGATTGAGTATTGAGGATTGAAGGTTGGGTATTGATGATTGAAGATTGAGGATTGAGGATAGATGGTTGAGGATTGAGGACGAGGACTGACGGTTGAGGAATGAGGTTTGAGGATTGAAGGTTGTGGAATGAGGACGAGGACTGAGGGTTGAATATTGATGTTTGAGGCCTGAGGATTGAGGATTGAGGATTGAGAATTGATGATTGAGGACTGAGGGTTGAAGATTGAGGATTGGGTATTGAGGATTGAAGAATGACGATTGGGGATCGAGGATTGAGGATTGGGGATTGGGTATTGAGGATTGAAGAATTAGGATTGAGAATTGAGGATTGAGGATAGAGGATTGAGGGTTGAAGATTGAGGATTGGGTATTGAGAATTGAAGAATGAGGATTGAGGATTGAGGATTGAGGATTGAGGATTGAAGATTGAGTATTGAGGATTGAAGATTGTGGATTGAGGATTGAGGATTGAGGATTGAGGATTGAGTACTGAGGATTGACGATTGAGGATTGAGGATCGAAGATTGAGAACTGAAGATTGAGTATTGAGGACTGAAGATTGACGATTGAGGATTGAAGATTGAGGATTGAGGACTGAGGATTGAGGATTGAGCATTGAAGAGTGAGGATTGGGGATTGAGGATTGACGACTGAGGATTGAGTATTGAGGATTGAAGGTTGAGTATTGATGATTGAAGATTGAGGATTGAGGATTGAGGGTTGAGGATTGGGTATTGAGGATTGAAGAATGAGGATTGAGGATTGAGGATTGAGGATAGAGGATTGAGGATTGAAGATTGAGGATTGGGTATTGAGGATTGAAGAATGAGGATTGAGGATTGAGGATTGGGTATTGAGGATTGAAGAATGAGGATTGAGGATTGAAGATTGAGGATTGGGTATTGAGGATTGAAGAATGAGGATTGAGGATGAGGATTGAGGATTGAGGATTGAGGATTGAAGATTGAGGATTGGGTATTGAGGATTGAAGAATGAGGATTGAGGATTGAGGATTGAGGATTGAGGATTGAAGATTGAGTATTGAGGATTGAAGATTGAGGGTTGAGGAATGAGGACTGAGTATTGAGGATTGAAGATTGAGTATTGAGGATTGAAGATTGAGGATTGAGTATTGAGGATTGAAGATTGAATATTGAGGACTGAGGATTGAGGGTTGTGGATTGAGAACGAGGACTGAGGGTTGAATATTGATGTTTGAGGTCTGAGGGTTAAGGATTGAGGATTGAGAATTGAGGATTGAGGATTGAGGATTGAAGATTGAGGAATGGGTATTGAGGACTGAAGAATGAGGATTGAGGATTGAGGATTGAGGATTGAGGATTGCAGATTGAGTATTGAGGATTGAAGATTGAGGATTCAGGATTGAGAATTGAGGATTGAGGATTGAGGATTGAGGATTGAGGATTGAAGATTGGGTATTGAGGATTGAAAATTGAGGATTGAGGATTGAGGCTTGAGGATTGAGGATTGAGCATTGAAGATTGAGTATTGGGGATTGAGGATTGAAGATTGAGTATTGATGATTGAATATTGAGGATTGATAATTGAGAATTGATGATTGAGGATTGAGGATTGAGTATTGAGGATTGAAGGTTGAGGATTGAGGATTGAGGATTGAGGATTGATGATTGAGGGCCGAGGGTTGAGGATTGAGGTTTGAGTATAAAATCCTGAGAATTCAGGATATTCTATTGAGCATTGAGAATATAGGATTGATGGTTGAGGACTGAGGACTGAGGATTGAGAATTCAGGATTCAGGATCGAGGATTGAAGATTGAGGATTGGGTATTGAGGATTGAAGAATGAGGATTGAGGATTGAGGATTGAGGATTGAGGATTGAGGATTGAAGATTGAGGATTGGGTATTGAGGATTGAGGGTTTAGGATTGAGGGTTTAGGATTGAGGATTTAGGATTGAGTATTGAGCATTGAAGATTGAGGATTGGGTATTGAGGATTGAAGAATGAGGATTGAGGATTGAGGATTGAGGATAGAGGATTGAGGATTTAAGATTGAGGATTGAGGATTGAGCATTGAAGATTGAGGATTGGGGATTGAGGATTGACGTTTGAGGATTGAGTATTGAGGACTGAAGATTGAGGAATGGGTATTGAGGATTGAAGAATGAGGATTGAGGATTGAGGATTGAGGATTGAGTATTGCAGATTGAGTATTGAGGATTGAAGATTGAGGGTTCAGGATTGAGGATCGAGGATTGAAGATTGAGTATTGAGGATTGAAGATTGAGGATTGAGTATTGAGTGTTGAGGATTGAGGATTGAGGTTTGAAGATAGAGGATTGAGGATTGAGGATTGAGGATTGAGGATTAAGGATTGAAGATTGAATATTGATGATTGAATATTGAGGACTGAGGATTGAGGTTTGTGGATTGAGGACGAGGACTGAGGGTTGAATATTGATGTTTGAGGTCTGAGGATTAAGGATTGAGGATTGAGATTTGAGGATTGAGGATTGAGGATTGAAGATTGAGGGTTGGGTATTGAGGATTGAAGAATGAGGATTGGGGATTGAGGATTGACGATTGAGTATTGAGTATTGAGGATTGAAGATTGAGTACTGATGATTGAAGATTGAGGATTGAGGATTGAGGGTTGAGGATTGAGGACGAGGACTGACGGTTGAGGATTGAGGTTTGAGGGTTGAGGATTGAGGATTGAGGACTGAGGCTTGAGGATTGACGATTGAGCATAGAGGATTGAAGATTCAGGACTGGCGATTGAGGATTGCTGATTGAGGATTAAGGACTGAGGATTGGGGTTTGAGGATCTAGGATTGGAGATTGATTTTTGGGGATTGAAGATTGAGGATTGAGGATTGAGGATTGCTAATTGAGAATTGAGGATGAGGACTGAGGGTTGAGGATTGAGGTTTGAGGAACGAGGATTGAGGATTGAGGATTGAGAATTAAGTATTGAGGATTGAGGATTGAAGATTGAGGATTGGGTATTGAGGATTGAAGAATGAGGATTGAGGATTGACTTTTGAGGATTGAAGATTGAGGATTGGGTGTTGAGGATTGAAGAATGAGGATTGAGGATTGACTGTTGAGGTTTGAGGATTGCAGATTGAGTATTGGGGATTGAAGATTGAGGATTGAGAATAGAGGATTGAAGATTGAGGACTGAGGATTGAGGATTGAGTATTGAGGATTGAAGATTGAGTATTGAGGATTGAAGATTGAGGATTGAGGATTGAGTACTGAGGATTGAGGATTGAGGATTGAGGATCGAAGATTGAGAATTGAAGATTGAGTATTGAGGACTGAAGATTGACGATTGAGGATTGAAGATTGAGGATTGAGGATTGAGGATTGAGGATTGAGCATTGAAGAGTGAGGATTGGGGATTGAGGATTGACGACTGAGGATTGAGTATTGAGGATTGAAGGTTGGGTATTGATGATTGAAGATTGAGGATTGAGGATAGATGGTTGAGGATTGAGGACGAGGACTGACGGTTGAGGAATGAGGTTTGAGGATTGAAGGTTGTGGAATGAGGACGAGGACTGAGGGTTGAATATTGATGTTTGAGGCCTGAGGATTGAGGATTGAGGATTGAGAATTGATGATTGAGGACTGAGGGTTGAAGATTGAGGATTGGGTATTGAGGATTGAAGAATGACGATTGGGGATCGAGGATTGAGGATTGGGGATTGGGTATTGAGGATTGAAGAATTAGGATTGAGAATTGAGGATTGAGGATAGAGGATTGAGGGTTGAAGATTGAGGATTGGGTATTGAGAATTGAAGAATGAGGATTGAGGATTGAGGATTGAGGATTGAGGATTGAAGATTGAGTATTGAGGATTGAAGATTGTGGATTGAGGATTGAGGATTGAGGATTGAGGATTGAGTACTGAGGATTGACGATTGAGGATTGAGGATCGAAGATTGAGAACTGAAGATTGAGTATTGAGGACTGAAGATTGACGATTGAGGATTGAAGATTGAGGATTGAGGACTGAGGATTGAGGATTGAGCATTGAAGAGTGAGGATTGGGGATTGAGGATTGACGACTGAGGATTGAGTATTGAGGATTGAAGGTTGAGTATTGATGATTGAAGATTGAGGATTGAGGATTGAGGGTTGAGGATTGGGTATTGAGGATTGAAGAATGAGGATTGAGGATTGAGGATTGAGGATAGAGGATTGAGGATTGAAGATTGAGGATTGGGTATTGAGGATCGAAGAATGAGGATTGAGGGTTGAGGATAGAGGATTGAGGATTGAGTATTGAGTATTGAAGGTTGAGGATTGTGGATTGAGGATTGAGGATTGAGGATTGAATACTGACGATTGAGTACTGATGCCTGAGGATTGAGGATTGAGGATTGAGTATTGAGAATTGAGGATTGATGGTTGAGTATTGAGGATTGAGGATTGAGTATTGAGTGTTGAAGATTGAGGATTGGGTATTGAGGATCGAAGAATGAGGATTGAGGGTTGAGGATAGAGGATTGAGGATTGAGTATTGAGTATTGAAGGTTGAGGATTGTGGATTGAGGATTGAGGATTGAGGATTGAATACTGACGATTGAGTACTGATGCCTGAGGATTGAGGATTGAGGATAGAGGATTGAGGATTGAGGATTGAGGATTGAGGATTGAGGATGAGGGCTGAGGGTTGAGAATTGAGGTTTGAGGACTGAGGACTGAGGATTGAGAATTGAGGATTGAGGTTTGTGGAACGAGGATTGAGGATTGAGGATTGAGAATTGAGGATTGAGGACTGAGGATTGAAGATTGAGGATTGGGTATTGAGGATTGAAGAATGAGGATTGAGGAAGAGGATTGAGGATTGAGGATTGAGGATTGAAGATTGAGGATTGGGTATTGAGGATTGAAGAATGAGGATTGAGGATTGAGTATTGAGGATTGAAGATTGAATATTGAGGACTGAGGATTGAGGGTTCTGGATTGAGAACGAGTACTGAGGGTTGAATATTGATGTTTGAGGTGTGAGGGTTAAGGATTGAGGATTGAGAATTGAGGATTGAGGATTGAGGATTGAAGATTGAGGAATGGGTATTGAGGACTGAAGAATGAGGATTGAGGATTGAGGATTGAGGATTGAGGATTGCAGATTGAGTATTGAGGATTGAAGCTTGAGGATTCAGGATTGAGTATTGAGGATTGAGGATTGAGGATTGAGGATTGAGGATTGAAGATTGGGTATTGAGGATTGAAAATTGAGGATTGAGGATTGAGGATTGAGGATTGAGGATTGAGCATTGAAGATTGAGGATTGGGGATTGAGGATTGAAGATTGAGTATTGATGATTGAATATTGAGGATTGATAATTGAGAATTGATGATTGAGGATTGAGGATTGAGTATTGAGGATTGAAGGTTGAGGATTGAGGATTGAGGATTGAGGATTGATGATTGAGGATCGAGGATTGAGGATTGAGGATTGAAGATTGAGTATTGAGGATTGAAGATTGAGGATTAAGGATTGCGGATTGGGGATTGAGGATCTAGGATTGGAGATTGATTATTGGGTTTGAAGATTGAGGATTGAGGATTGAGGATTGCTAATTGAGAATCGAGGATGAGGACTGAGGGTTGAGGATTGAGGTTTGAGGAGCGAGGATTGAGGATCGAGGATTGAGGACTGAGGATTGACGATTGAGTATTGAAGATAGAGGATTTATGACAGAGGATTGAGGATTGAGGATTGAGGATTGAGGATTGAGGATTGAGGATTGAGGATTGAAGATTGAGTATTGAGGATTGAATATTGAGGATTGAGGTTTGAGGATTGAGAATGAGGGCCGAGGGTTGAGGATTGAGGTTTGAGTATAAAATCCTGGGAATTCAGGATATTCTATTGAGCATTGAGAATATAGGATTGATGGTTGAGGACTGAGGACTGAGGATTGAGAATTCTGGATTCAGGATAGAGGATTGAAGATTGAGGATTGGGTATTGAGGATTGAAGAATGAGGATTGAGGATTGAGGATTGAGGATTGAGGATTGAGGATTGAAGATTGAGGATTGGGTATTGAGGATTGAAGAATGAGGATTGAGGGTTTAGGATTGAGGATTTAGGATTGAGTATTGAGCATTGAAGATTGAGGATTGGGTATTGAGGATTGAAGAATGAGGATTGAGGATTGAGGATTGAGGATAGAGGATTGAGGATTTAAGATTGAGGATTGGGTATTGAGGATTGAAGAATGAGGATTGAGGGTTGAGGATAGAGGATTGAGGATTGAGTATTGAGTATTGAAGGTTGAGGATTGTGGATTGAGGATTGAGGATTGAGGATTGAATATTGAAGATTGAGTATTGATGCCTGAGGATTGAGGATTGAGGATTGAGTATTGAGAATTGAGGATTGATGGTTGAGTATTGAGGATTGAGGATTGAGTATTGAGTGTTGAAAATTGAGGATTGATGATTCAAGATTGAGGATTGGGGATTGAGGATTGAGGAATGAGTAGTGAAGATTGAGGATTGATGATTGAGGATTGAGGATTGCGGATTGGGTATTGAGGATTGAGCATTGAGGTTTGAGGACTGAGGGCTGAGGATTGAGGATTGAGGATTGAGGATTGAGGATGAGGGCTGAGGGTTGAGGATTGAGGTTTGAGGACTGAGGACTGAGGATTGAGGGTTGAGAATTGAGGATTGAGGATTGAGGATTGAAGATTGAGGATTGGGTATTGAGGATTGAAGAATGAGGATTGAGGATTGAGGATTGAGGATTGAGGATTAAGGATTGAAGATTGAGGATTGGGTATTGAGGATTGAAGAATGAGGATTGAGGATTGAGGATTGAGGATTGAGTACTGAAGATTGAGTATTGAGGATTGAAGATTGAGGATTGAGGATTGAGGATTGAGGATAGAGGATTGAAGATTGAGTATTGAGGATTGAAGTTTGAGGATTGAGTATTGACGATTGAGGATTGAGGTTTGAAGATTGAGGATTGAGGATTGAGGGCTGAGGATTGAGGATTGAGGATTGAAGATTGCATATTGATGATTGAATATTGAGGACTGAGTATTGAAGGTTGTGGATTGAGGACGAGGACTGAGGGTTGAATATTGATGTTTGAGGTCTGAGGATTAAGGATTGAGGATTGAGAATTGAGGATTGAGGATTGAGGATTGAAGATTGAGGATTGGGTATCGAGGTTTGAAGAATGAGGATTGAGGATTGAGGTTTGAGGATTGAGGATTGCAGATTGAGTATTGAGGATTGAAGATTGAGGATTGAGGATTGAGGATTGAGGATTGAAGATTGAGGATTGAGGATTGAGGATTGAGGATTGAGGATTGAGGATTGAAGATTGAGTATTGAAGATTAAGGATTGAGGATTGAGGATTGAGGATTGAGGATTCAGTGTTGGACAATGAGGATTGATGGTTGAAGACTGAGGGTTGGGGATTGAGGATTGAGGACTGAGGATTGAAGGTTGAGGATTGGGTATTGAGGATTGAAGAATGAGGATTGAGGATTGAGGATTGAGGATTGAGGATTGAGGATTGAAGATTGAGGATTGGGTATTGAGGATTGAAGAATGAGGATTGAGGATTGAGGATTGAGGATTGAGGATTGAGGATTGAGGATTGAAGATTGAGGATTGAGTATTGAGGATTGAAGAATGAGGATTGAGGATTGAGGATTGAGGATAGAGGATTGAAGATTGAGTATTGAGGATTGAAGATTGAGGGTTGAGGATTGAGTACTGAGGATTGAGTATTGAGGACTGAGGATTGAAGATTGAGAATTGAAGATTGAGTATTGAGGACTGAATATTGACGATTGAGGATTGAAGATTGAGGATTGAGGTTTGAGGATTGAGGATTGAGGATTCAGTGTTGGACAATGAGGATTGATGGTTGAAGATTGAGTATTGGGGATTGAGGATTGAGGAATGTGTATTGAAGATTGAGGATTGATGATTGAGGATTGAGGATTGAGGATTGAAGATTGAGGATTGGGTATTGAGGATTGAAGAATGAGGATTGAGGATTGAAGATTGAGGATTGGGTATTGAGGATTGAAGAATGAGGATTGAGGATGAGGATTGAGGATTGAGGATTGAGGATTGAAGATTGAGGATTGGGTATTGAGGATTGAAGAATGAGGATTGAGGATTGAGGATTGAGGATTGAGGATTGAAGATTGAGTATTGAGGATTGAAGATTGAGGGTTGAGGAATGAGGACTGAGTATTGAGGATTGAAGATTGAGTATTGAGGATTGAAGATTGAGGATTGAGTATTGAGGATTGAAGATTGAATATTGAGGACTGAGGATTGAGGGTTGTGGATTGAGAACGAGGACTGAGGCTTGAATATTGATGTTTGAGGTCCGAGGGTTAAGGATTGAGGATTGAGAATTGAGGATTGAGGATTGAGGATTGAAGATTGAGGAATGGGTATTGAGGACTGAAGAATGAGGATTGAGGATTGAGGATTGAGGATTGAGGATTGCAGATTGAGTATTGAGGATTGAAGATTGAGGATTCAGGATTGAGAATTGAGGATTGAGGATTGAGGATTGAGGATTGAGGATTGAAGATTGGGTATTGAGGATTGAAAATTGAGGATTGAGGATTGAGGCTTGAGGATTGAGGATTGAGCATTGAAGATTGAGGATTGGGGATTGAGGATTGAAGATTGAGTATTGATGATTGAATATTGAGGATTGATAATTGAGAATTGATGATTGAGGATTGAGGATTGAGTATTGAGGATTGAAGGTTGAGGATTGAGGATTGAGGATTGAGGATTGATGATTGAGGATCGAGGATTGAGGATTGAGGATTGAAGATTGAGTATTGAGGATTGAAGATTGAGGATTAAGGATTGAGGATTGGGGATTGAGGATCTAGGATTGGAGATTGATTATTGGGTTTGAAGATTGAGGATTGAGGATTGAGGATTGCTAATTGAGAATCGAGGATGAGGACTGAGGGTTGAGGATTGAGGTTTGAGGAGCGAGGATTGAGGATTGAGGATTGAGGACTGAGGATTGACGATTGAGTATTGAAGATAGAGGACTTATGACGGAGGATTGAGGATTGAGGATTGAGGATTGAGGATTGAGGATTGAGGATTGAGGATTGAAGATTGAGTATTGAGTATTGAATATTGAGGATTGAGGTTTGAGGATTGAGAATGAGGGCCGAGGGTTGAGGATTGAGGTTTGAGTATAAAATCCTGAGAATTCAGGATATTCTATTGAGCATTGAGAATATAGGATTGATGGTTGAGGACTGAGGACTGAGGATTGAGAATTCAGGATTCAGGATCGAGGATTGAAGATTGAGGATTGGGTATTGAGGATTGAAGAATGAGGATTGAGGATTGAGGATTGAGGATTGAGGATTGAGGATTGAAGATTGAGGATTGGGTATTGAGGATTGAAGAATGAGGATTGAGGGTTTAGGATTGAGGATTTAGGATTGAGTATTGAGCATTGAAGATTGAGGATTGGGTATTGAGGATTGAAGAATGAGGATTGAGGATTGAGGATTGAGGATAGAGGATTGAGGATTTAAGATTGAGGATTGGGTATTGAGGATTGAAGAATGAGGATTGAGGGTTGAGGATAGAGGATTGAGGATTGAGTATTGAGTATTGAAGGTTGAGGATTGTGGATTGAGGATTGAGGATTGAGGATTGAATATTGAAGATTGAGTATTGATGCCTGAGGATTGAGGATTGAGGATTGAGTATTGAGAATTGAGGATTGATGGTTGAGTATTGAGGATTGAGGATTGAGTATTGAGTGTTGAAGATTGAGGATTGATGATTGAAGATTGAGGATTGGGTATTGAGGATTGAAGAATGAGGATTGAGGATTGAGGATTGAGGATTGAGGATTAAGGATTGAAGATTGAGGATTGGGTATTGAGGATTGAAGAATGAGGATTGAGGATTGAGGATTGAGGATTGAGGACTGAAGATTGAGTATTGAGGATTGAAGATTGAGGATTGAGGATTGAGGATTGAGGATAGAGGATTGCAGATTGAGTATTGAGGATTGAAGATTGAGGATTGAGGATTGAGGATTGAGGATTGAAGATTGAGGATTGAGGATTGAGGATTGAGGATTGAGGATTGAAGATTGAGTATTGAAGATTGAGGATTGAGGATTGAGGATTGAGGATTCAGGATTCAGTGTTGGACAATGAGGATTGATGGTTGAAGATTGAGGGTTGGGGATTGAGGATTGAGGAATGAGTATTGAAGATTGAGGATTGATGATTGAGGATTGAGCATTGATGATTGAAGATTGAGGATTGGGTATTGAGGATTGAAGAATTAGGATTTAGAATTGAGGATTGGGGATAGAGGATTGAGGGTTGAAGATTGAGGATTGGGTATTGAGGATTGAAGAATGAGGATTGAGGATTGAAGATTGAGGATTGGGTATTGAGGATTGAAGAATGAGGATTGAGGATTGAGGCTTGAGGATTGAGGACTGAGGATTGAAGATTGAGGATTGGGTATTGAGGATTGAAGAATGAGGATTGAGGATTGAGGATTGAGGGTGGAGGATTGAAGATTGAGTATTGAGGATTGAAGATTGAGGATTGAGGATTGCGGATTGAGTATTGAGGATTGAAGATTGAGTATTGAGGATTGAAGATTGAGGATTGAGTATTGAGGATTGAAGATTGAATATTGAGGACTGAGGATTGAGGGTTGTGGATTGAGGACGAGGACTGAGGGTTGAATATTGATGTTTGATGTCAGAGGATTAAGGATTGAGGATTGAGAATTGAGGATTGAAGATTGAGGATTGAAGATTGAGGAATGGGTATTGAGGATTGAAGAATGAGGATTGAGGATTGAGGATTGAGGATTGAGGATTGCAGATTGAGTATTGAGGATTGAAGATTGAGGATTCAGGATTGAGGATTGAGGATTGAGGATTGAGGATTGAGGATTGTGGATTGAAGATTGGGTATTGAGGATTGAAGATTGAGGATTGAGGATTGAGGATTGAGGATTGAGGATTGAGCATTGAAGATTGAGGATTGGGGATTGAGGATTGACGATTGAGGATTGAGTATTGAGGACTGAAGATTGAGGAATGGGTATTGAGGATAGAAGAATGAGGATTGAGGATTGAGGATTGAGGATTGAGTATTGCAGATTGAGTATTGAGGATTGAAGATTGAGGATTCAGGATTGAGGATTGAGGATTGAAGATTGAATATTGATGATTGAATATTGAGGACTGAGGATTGAGGTTTGTGGATTGAGGACGAGGACTGAGGGTTGAATATTGATGTTTGAGGTCTGAGGATTAAGGATTGAGGATTGAGAATTGAGGACTGAGGATTGAGGATTGAAGATTGAGGATTGGGTATTGAGGATTGAAGGATGAGGATTGAGGATTGACTTTTGAGGATTGAAGATTGAGGATTGGGTGTTGAGGATTGAAGAATGAGGATTGCGGATTGACTTTTGAGGTTTGAGGATTGCAGATTGAGTATTGAAGATTGAAGATTGAGGATTGAGAATAGAGGATTGAAGATTGAGGACTGAGGATTGAGGATTGAGTATTGAGGATTGAAGATTGAGTATTGAGGATTGAAGATTGAGGATTGAGGATTGAGTACTGAGAATTGAGGATTGAGGATTGAGGATCGAAGATTGAGAATTGAAGATTGAGTATTGAGGACTGAAGATTGACGATTGAGGATTGAAGATTGAGGATTGAGGATTGAGGATTGAGGATTGAGGATTGAGGATTGGGTATTGAGGATTGAGCATTGAGGTTTGAAGATTGAATATTGATGATTGAATATTGAGGACTGAGGATTGAGGGTTGTGGATTGAGGACGAGGACTGAGGGTTGAATATTGATGTTTGAGGTCTGAGGATTAAGGATTGAGGATTGAGGATTGAAGATTGAGGATTGAGGATTGAGGATTGAGGATTGAGGATTGAGGATTGAAGATTGAGGATTGGGTATTGAGGATTGAAGAATGAGGATTGGGGATTGAGGATTGACGATTGAGTATTGAGTATTGAGGATTGAAGATTGAGTACTGATGATTGAAGATTGAGGATTGAGGATTGAGGGTTGAGGATTGAGGACGAGGACTGACGGTTGAGGATTGAGGTTTGAGGGTTGAGGATTGAGGATCGAGGACTGAGGCTTGAGGATTGACGATTGAGCATAGAGGATTGAAGATTCAGGACTGGCGATTGAGGATTGCTGATTGAGGATTAAGGACTGAGGATTGGGGTTTGAGGATCTAGGATTGGAGATTGATTTTTGGGGATTGAAGATTGAGGATTGAGGATTGAGGATTGCTAATTGAGAATTGAGGATGAGGACTGAGGGTTGAGGATTGAGGTTTGAGGAACGAGGATTGAGGATTGAGGATTGAGAATTAAGTATTGAGGATTGAGGATTGAAGATTGAGGATTGGGTATTGAGGATTGAAGAATGAGGATTGAGGATTGACTTTTGAGGATTGAAGATTGAGGATTGGGTGTTGAGGATTGAAGAATGAGGATTGCGGATTGACTTTTGAGGTTTGAGGATTGCAGATTGAGTATTGAAGATTGAAGATTGAGGATTGAGAATAGAGGATTGAAGATTGAGGACTGAGGATTGAGGATTGAAGATTGAGGATTGGGTATTGAGGATTGAAGAATTAGGATTGAGAATTGAGGATTGGGGATAGAGGATTGAGGGTTGAAAATTGAGGATTGGGTATTGAGGATTGAAGAATGAGGATTGAGGATTGAAGATTGAGGATTGGGTATTGAGGATTGAAGAATGAGGATTGAGGATTGAGGATTGAGGATTGAGGATTGAGGATTGAAGATTGAGGATTGGGTATTGAGGATTGAAGAATGAGGATTGAGGATTGAGGATTGAGGATTGAGGATTGAAGATTGAGTATTGAGGATTGAAGATTGAGGATTGAGGATTGAGGATTGAGTATTGAGGATTGAAGATTGAGTATTGAGGATTGAAGATTGATGATTGAGTATTGAGGATTGAAGATTGAATATTGAGGACTAAGGATTGAGGGTTGTGGATTGAGGACGAGGACTGAGGGTTGAATATTGATGTTTGAGGTCTGAGGATTAAGGATTGAGGACTGAGAATTGCGGATTGAGGATTGAGGATTGAAGACTGAGGAATGGGTATTGAGGATTGAAGAATGAGTATTGAGGATTGAGGATTGAGGATTGAGGATTGCAGATTGAGTACTGAGGATTGAAGATTGAGGATTCAGAATTGAGGATTGAGGATTGAGGATTGAGGATTGAGGATTGAGGATTGAAGATTGGGTATTGAGGATTGAAGATTGAGGACTGAGGCTTGAGGATTGACGATTGAGCATAGAGGATTGAATATTGAGGACTGGCGATTGAGGATTGAAGATTGAGGATTGAGGATTGAGGATTGAATATTGAGGATTGAGGTTTGAGGATTGAGAATGAGGGCTGAGGGATGAGGATTGAGGTTTGAGTATAGAATCCTGAGAATTCAGGATATTCTATTGAGCATTGAGAATATAGGATTGATGGTTGAGGACTGAGGATTGGGGATTGAGAATTCAGGATTCAGGATCGAGGATTGAAGATTGAGGATTGGGTATTGAGGATTGAAGAATGAGGATTGAGGATTGAGGATTGAGGATTGAGGATTGAGGATTGAAGATTGAGGATTGGGTATTGAGGATTGAAGAATGAGGATTGAGGGTTTAGGATTGAGGATTTAGGATTGAGTATTGAGCATTGAAGATTTAGGATTGGGTATTGAGGATTGAAGAATGAGGATTGAGGATTGAGGATTGAGGATAGAGGATTGAGGATTGACGACTGAGGATTGAGTATTGAGGATTGAAGATTGAGTACTGATGATTGAAGATTGAGGATTGAGGATTGAGGGTTGAGGATTGAGGATTGGGAATTGAGGATTGAACATTGAGGTTTGGGGACTGAGGGCTGAGGATTGAGGATTGAGGATTGAGGATTGAGGATGAGGGCTGAGGGTTGAGAATTGAGGTTTGAGGACTGAGGACTGAAGATTGAGGATTGAGAATTAGGATTGAGGTTTGTGGAACGAGGATTGAGAATTGAGGATTTAGAATTGAGGATTGAGGACTGAGGATTGAAGATTGAGGATTGGGTATTGAGGATTGAAGAATGAGGATTGAAGATTGAGTGTTGAGGATTGAAGATTGAGGATTGAGGATTGAGTACTGAGGATTGAGGATTGAGGATTGATGATCGAAGATTGAGAATTGAAGATTGAGTATTGAGGACTGAAGATTGACGATTGAGGATTGAAGATTGAGGATTGAGGATTGAGGATTGAGGATTGAGCATTGAAGAGTGAGGATTGGGGATTGAGGATTGACGACTGAGGATTGAGTATTGAGGATTGAAGGTTGAGTATTGATGATTGAAGATTGAGGATTGAGGATTGAGGGTTGAGGATTGAGGACGAGGACTGACGGTTGAGGAATGAGGTTTGAGGATTGAGGGTTGTGGATTGAGGACGAGGACTGAGGGTTGAATATTGATGTTTGATGCCTGAGGATTGAGGATTGAGGATTGAGAATTGATGATTGAGGACTGTGGGTTGAGGATTGAGGTTTGATGACTGAGGACTGAGGATTGAGGATTGAGGATTGAGGATTGAGGATTGAGGATTGAAGATTGAGGATTGGGTATTGAGGATTGAGGAATGAGGATTTAGGATTGAGGATTGAGGATTGAGGATTGAGGATTGAGGATTGAAGATTGAGGATTGAGTATTGAGGATTGAAGAATGAGGATTGAGGATTGAGGATTGAGGATAGAGGATTGAAGATTGAGTATTGAGGATTGAAGATTGAGGGTTGAGGATTGAGTACTGAGGATTGAGTATTGAGGACTGAGGATTGAAGATTGAGAATTGAAGATTGAGTATTGAGGACTGAATATTGACGATTGAGGATTGAAGATTGAGGATTGAGGTTTGAGGATTGAGGATTGAGGATTCAGTGTTGGACAATGAGGATTGATGGTTGAAGATTGAGTATTGGGGATTGAGGATTGAGGAATGAGTATTGAAGATTGAGGATTGATGATTGAGGATTGAGGATTGAGGATTGAAGATTGAGGATTGGGTTTTGAGGATTGAAGAATTAGGATTGAGTGTTGAGGATTGAGAATAGAGGATTCAGGGTTGAAGATTGAAGATTGAGTATTGAGGATTGAAGATTGAGGATTGAGTATTGAGGATTGAAGATTGAATATTGAGGACTGAGGATTGAGGGTTGTGGATTGAGAACGAGGACTGAGGGTTGAATATTGATGTTTGAGGTCTGAGGATTAAGGATTGAGGATTGAGAATTGAGGATTGAGGATTGAGGATTGAAGATTGAGGAATGGGTATTGAGGACTGAAGAATGAGGATTGAGGATTGAGGATTGAGGATTGAGGATTGCAGATTGAGTATTGAGGATTGAAGATTGAGGATTCAGGATTGAGGATTGAGGATTGAGGATTGAGGATTGAGGATTGAGGATTGAAGGTTGGGTATTGAGGATTGAAAATTGAGGATTGAGGATTGAGGATTGAGGATTGAGGATTGAGCATTGAAGATTGAGGATTGGGGATTGAGGATTGAAGATTGAGTATTGATGATTGAATATTGAGGATTGATAATTGAGAATTGATGATTGAGGATTGAGGATTGAGTATTGAGGATTGAAGGTTGAGGATTGAGGATTGAGGATTGAGGATTGATGATTGAGGATTGAGGATTGAGGATTGAGGATTGAAGATTGAGTATTGAGGATTGAAGATTGAGGATTAAGGATTGAGGATTGAGGATTGAGGATTGAGGATTGATGATTGAGGATTGAGGATTGAGGATTGAGGATTGAGGATTGAGGATTGAGGATTGAAGATTGAGTATTGAGGATTGAATATTGAGGATAGAGGTTTGAGGATTGAAGATTGAGTATTGAGGATTGAATATTGAGGATAGAGGTTTGAGGATTGAGAATGAGGGCTGAGGGTTGAGGATTGAGGTTTGAGTATAGAATCCTGAGAATTCAGGGTATTCTATTGAGCATTGAGAATATAGGATTGATGGTTGAGGACTGAGGATTGAGGATTGAGAATTCAGGATTCAGGATCGAGGATTGAAGATTGAGGATTGGGTATTGAGGATTGAAGAATGAGGATTGATGATTGAGGATTGAGGATTGAGGATTGAGGATTGAAGATTGAGGATTGGGTATTGAGGATTGAGGACTGAAGATTGAGTATTGAGGTTTGAAGATTGAGGATTGAGGATTGAGGATTGAGGACTGAAGATTGAGTATTGAAGATTGAGGATTGAGGATTGAGGATTGAGGATTGAGGATTCAGTGTTGGACAATGAGGATTGACGGTTGAAGATTGAGGGTTGGGGATTGAGGACTGAGGAATGAGTATTGAAGATTGAGGATTGATGATTGAGGATTGAGCATTGAGGATTGAAGATTGAGGATTGGGTATTGAGGATTGAAGAATTAGGATTTAGAATTGAGGATTGGGGATAGAGGATTGAGGGTTGAAGATGAAAGGATTGGGTATTGAGGATTGAAGAATGAGGATTGAGGATTGAAGATTGAGGATTGGGTATTGAGGATTGAAGAATGAGGATTGAGGATTGAGGCTTGAGGATTCAGGACTGAGGATTGAAGGTTGAGGATTGGGTATTGAGGATTGAAGAATGAGGATTGAGGATTGAGGATTGAGGGTTGAGGATTGAAGATTGAGTATTGAGGATTGAAGATTGAGGATTGAGGATTGCGGATTGAGTATTGAGGATTGAAGATTGAGTATTGAGGATTGAAGATTGAGGATTGAGTATTGAGGATTGAAGATTGAATATTGAGGACTGAGGATTGAGGGTTGTGGATTGAGGACGAGGACTGAGGGTTGAATATTGATGTTTGATGTCAGAGGATTAAGGATTGAGGATTGAGAATTGAGGATTGAAGATTGAGGATTGAAGATTGAGGAACGGGTATTGAGGATTGAAGAATGAGGATTGAGGATTGAGGATTGAGGATTGAGGATTGCAGATTGAGTATTGAGGATTGAAGATTGAGGATTCAGGATTGAGGATTGAGGATTGAGGATTGAGGATTGAGGATTGTGGATTGAAGATTGGGTATTGAGGATTGAAGATTGAGGATTGGGGATTGAGGATTGAGGATTGAGGATTGAGCATTGAAGATTGAGGATTGGGGATTGAGGATTGACGTTTGAGGATTGAGTATTGAGGACTGAAGATTGAGGAATGGGTATTGAGGATTGAAGAATGAGGATTGAGGATTGAGGATTGAGGATTGAGTATTGCAGATTGAGTATTGAGGATTGAAGATTGAGGGTTCAGGATTGAGGATTGAGGATTGAAGATTGAGTATTGAGGATTGAAGATTGAGGATTGAGTATTGAGTGTTGAGGATTGAGGATTGAGGTTTGAAGATAGAGGATTGAGGATTGAGGATTGAGGATTGAGGATTAAGGATTGAAGATTGAATATTGATGATTGAATATTGAGGACTGAGGATTGAGGTTTGTGGATTGAGGACGAGGACTGAGGGTTGAATATTGATGTTTGAGGTCTGAGGATTAAGGATTGAGGATTGAGATTTGAGGATCGAGGATTGAGGATTGAAGATTGAGGATTGGGTATTGAGGATTGAAGAATGAGGATTGGGGATTGAGGATTGACGATTGAGTATTGAGTATTGAGGATTGAAGATTGATTACTGATGATTGAAGATTGAGGATTGAGGATTGAGGGTTGAGGATTGATGACGAGGACTGACGGTTGAGGATTGAGGTTTGAGGATTGAAGATTGAGGATTGGGTATTGAGGATTGAAGAATGAGGATTGAGGATTGAGGATTGAGGATTGAGGATTGAGGATTGAAGATTGAGGATTGGGTATTGAGGATTGAAGAATGAGGATTGAGGATTGAGGATTGAGGATTGAGGATTGAAGATTGAGTATTGAGGATTGAAGATTGAGGATTGAGGATTGAGGATTGAGTATTGAGGATTGAAGATTGAGTATTGAGGATTGAAGATTGATGATTGAGTATTGAGGATTGAAGATTGAATATTGAGGACTAAGGATTGAGGGTTGTGGATTGAGGACGAGGACTGAGGGTTGAATATTGATGTTTGAGGTCTGAGGATTAAGGATTGAGGACTGAGAATTGCGGATTGAGGATTGAGGATTGAAGACTGAGGAATGGGTATTGAGGATTGAAGAATGAGTATTGAGGATTGAGGATTGAGGATTGAGGATTGCAGATTGAGTACTGAGGATTGAAGATTGAGGATTCAGAATTGAGGATTGAGGATTGAGGATTGAGGATTGAGGATTGAGGATTGAAGATTGGGTATTGAGGATTGAAGATTGAGGACTGAGGCTTGAGGATTGACGATTGAGCATAGAGGATTGAATATTGAGGACTGGCGATTGAGGATTGAAGATTGAGGATTGAGGATTGAGGATTGAATATTGAGGATTGAGGTTTGAGGATTGAGAATGAGGGCTGAGGGATGAGGATTGAGGTTTGAGTATAGAATCCTGAGAATTCAGGATATTCTATTGAGCATTGAGAATATAGGATTGATGGTTGAGGACTGAGGATTGGGGATTGAGAATTCAGGATTCAGGATCGAGGATTGAAGATTGAGGATTGGGTATTGAGGATTGAAGAATGAGGATTGAGGATTGAGGATTGAGGATTGAGGATTGAGGATTGAAGATTGAGGATTGGGTATTGAGGATTGAAGAATGAGGATTGAGGGTTTAGGATTGAGGATTTAGGATTGAGTATTGAGCATTGAAGATTTAGGATTGGGTATTGAGGATTGAAGAATGAGGATTGAGGATTGAGGATTGAGGATAGAGGATTGAGGATTGACGACTGAGGATTGAGTATTGAGGATTGAAGATTGAGTACTGATGATTGAAGATTGAGGATTGAGGATTGAGGGTTGAGGATTGAGGATTGGGAATTGAGGATTGAACATTGAGGTTTGGGGACTGAGGGCTGAGGATTGAGGATTGAGGATTGAGGATTGAGGATGAGGGCTGAGGGTTGAGAATTGAGGTTTGAGGACTGAGGACTGAAGATTGAGGATTGAGAATTAGGATTGAGGTTTGTGGAACGAGGATTGAGAATTGAGGATTTAGAATTGAGGATTGAGGACTGAGGATTGAAGATTGAGGATTGGGTATTGAGGATTGAAGAATGAGGATTGAAGATTGAGTGTTGAGGATTGAAGATTGAGGATTGAGGATTGAGTACTGAGGATTGAGGATTGAGGATTGATGATCGAAGATTGAGAATTGAAGATTGAGTATTGAGGACTGAAGATTGACGATTGAGGATTGAAGATTGAGGATTGAGGATTGAGGATTGAGGATTGAGCATTGAAGAGTGAGGATTGGGGATTGAGGATTGACGACTGAGGATTGAGTATTGAGGATTGAAGGTTGAGTATTGATGATTGAAGATTGAGGATTGAGGATTGAGGGTTGAGGATTGAGGACGAGGACTGACGGTTGAGGAATGAGGTTTGAGGATTGAGGGTTGTGGATTGAGGACGAGGACTGAGGGTTGAATATTGATGTTTGATGCCTGAGGATTGAGGATTGAGGATTGAGAATTGATGATTGAGGACTGTGGGTTGAGGATTGAGGTTTGATGACTGAGGACTGAGGATTGAGGATTGAGGATTGAGGATTGAGGATTGAGGATTGAAGATTGAGGATTGGGTATTGAGGATTGAGGAATGAGGATTTAGGATTGAGGATTGAGGATTGAGGATTGAGGATTGAGGATTGAAGATTGAGGATTGAGTATTGAGGATTGAAGAATGAGGATTGAGGATTGAGGATTGAGGATAGAGGATTGAAGATTGAGTATTGAGGATTGAAGATTGAGGGTTGAGGATTGAGTACTGAGGATTGAGTATTGAGGACTGAGGATTGAAGATTGAGAATTGAAGATTGAGTATTGAGGACTGAATATTGACGATTGAGGATTGAAGATTGAGGATTGAGGTTTGAGGATTGAGGATTGAGGATTCAGTGTTGGACAATGAGGATTGATGGTTGAAGATTGAGTATTGGGGATTGAGGATTGAGGAATGAGTATTGAAGATTGAGGATTGATGATTGAGGATTGAGGATTGAGGATTGAAGATTGAGGATTGGGTTTTGAGGATTGAAGAATTAGGATTGAGTGTTGAGGATTGAGAATAGAGGATTCAGGGTTGAAGATTGAAGATTGAGTATTGAGGATTGAAGATTGAGGATTGAGTATTGAGGATTGAAGATTGAATATTGAGGACTGAGGATTGAGGGTTGTGGATTGAGAACGAGGACTGAGGGTTGAATATTGATGTTTGAGGTCTGAGGATTAAGGATTGAGGATTGAGAATTGAGGATTGAGGATTGAGGATTGAAGATTGAGGAATGGGTATTGAGGACTGAAGAATGAGGATTGAGGATTGAGGATTGAGGATTGAGGATTGCAGATTGAGTATTGAGGATTGAAGATTGAGGATTCAGGATTGAGGATTGAGGATTGAGGATTGAGGATTGAGGATTGAGGATTGAAGGTTGGGTATTGAGGATTGAAAATTGAGGATTGAGGATTGAGGATTGAGGATTGAGGATTGAGCATTGAAGATTGAGGATTGGGGATTGAGGATTGAAGATTGAGTATTGATGATTGAATATTGAGGATTGATAATTGAGAATTGATGATTGAGGATTGAGGATTGAGTATTGAGGATTGAAGGTTGAGGATTGAGGATTGAGGATTGAGGATTGATGATTGAGGATTGAGGATTGAGGATTGAGGATTGAAGATTGAGTATTGAGGATTGAAGATTGAGGATTAAGGATTGAGGATTGAGGATTGAGGATTGAGGATTGATGATTGAGGATTGAGGATTGAGGATTGAGGATTGAGGATTGAGGATTGAGGATTGAAGATTGAGTATTGAGGATTGAATATTGAGGATAGAGGTTTGAGGATTGAAGATTGAGTATTGAGGATTGAATATTGAGGATAGAGGTTTGAGGATTGAGAATGAGGGCTGAGGGTTGAGGATTGAGGTTTGAGTATAGAATCCTGAGAATTCAGGGTATTCTATTGAGCATTGAGAATATAGGATTGATGGTTGAGGACTGAGGATTGAGGATTGAGAATTCAGGATTCAGGATCGAGGATTGAAGATTGAGGATTGGGTATTGAGGATTGAAGAATGAGGATTGATGATTGAGGATTGAGGATTGAGGATTGAGGATTGAAGATTGAGGATTGGGTATTGAGGATTGAGGACTGAAGATTGAGTATTGAGGTTTGAAGATTGAGGATTGAGGATTGAGGATTGAGGACTGAAGATTGAGTATTGAAGATTGAGGATTGAGGATTGAGGATTGAGGATTGAGGATTCAGTGTTGGACAATGAGGATTGACGGTTGAAGATTGAGGGTTGGGGATTGAGGACTGAGGAATGAGTATTGAAGATTGAGGATTGATGATTGAGGATTGAGCATTGAGGATTGAAGATTGAGGATTGGGTATTGAGGATTGAAGAATTAGGATTTAGAATTGAGGATTGGGGATAGAGGATTGAGGGTTGAAGATGAAAGGATTGGGTATTGAGGATTGAAGAATGAGGATTGAGGATTGAAGATTGAGGATTGGGTATTGAGGATTGAAGAATGAGGATTGAGGATTGAGGCTTGAGGATTCAGGACTGAGGATTGAAGGTTGAGGATTGGGTATTGAGGATTGAAGAATGAGGATTGAGGATTGAGGATTGAGGGTTGAGGATTGAAGATTGAGTATTGAGGATTGAAGATTGAGGATTGAGGATTGCGGATTGAGTATTGAGGATTGAAGATTGAGTATTGAGGATTGAAGATTGAGGATTGAGTATTGAGGATTGAAGATTGAATATTGAGGACTGAGGATTGAGGGTTGTGGATTGAGGACGAGGACTGAGGGTTGAATATTGATGTTTGATGTCAGAGGATTAAGGATTGAGGATTGAGAATTGAGGATTGAAGATTGAGGATTGAAGATTGAGGAACGGGTATTGAGGATTGAAGAATGAGGATTGAGGATTGAGGATTGAGGATTGAGGATTGCAGATTGAGTATTGAGGATTGAAGATTGAGGATTCAGGATTGAGGATTGAGGATTGAGGATTGAGGATTGAGGATTGTGGATTGAAGATTGGGTATTGAGGATTGAAGATTGAGGATTGGGGATTGAGGATTGAGGATTGAGGATTGAGCATTGAAGATTGAGGATTGGGGATTGAGGATTGACGTTTGAGGATTGAGTATTGAGGACTGAAGATTGAGGAATGGGTATTGAGGATTGAAGAATGAGGATTGAGGATTGAGGATTGAGGATTGAGTATTGCAGATTGAGTATTGAGGATTGAAGATTGAGGGTTCAGGATTGAGGATTGAGGATTGAAGATTGAGTATTGAGGATTGAAGATTGAGGATTGAGTATTGAGTGTTGAGGATTGAGGATTGAGGTTTGAAGATAGAGGATTGAGGATTGAGGATTGAGGATTGAGGATTAAGGATTGAAGATTGAATATTGATGATTGAATATTGAGGACTGAGGATTGAGGTTTGTGGATTGAGGACGAGGACTGAGGGTTGAATATTGATGTTTGAGGTCTGAGGATTAAGGATTGAGGATTGAGATTTGAGGATCGAGGATTGAGGATTGAAGATTGAGGATTGGGTATTGAGGATTGAAGAATGAGGATTGGGGATTGAGGATTGACGATTGAGTATTGAGTATTGAGGATTGAAGATTGATTACTGATGATTGAAGATTGAGGATTGAGGATTGAGGGTTGAGGATTGATGACGAGGACTGACGGTTGAGGATTGAGGTTTGAGGGTTGAGGATTGAGGATTGAGGACTGAGGCTTGAGGATTGACGATTGAGCATAGAGGATTGAAGATTCAGGACTGGCGATTGAGGATTGCTGATTGAGGATTAAGGACTGAGGATTGGGTTTGAGGATCTAGGATTGGAGATTGATTTTTGGGGATTGAAGATTGAGGATTGAGGATTGAGGATTGCTAATTGAGAATTGAGGATGAGGACTGAGGGTTGAGGATTGAGGTTTGAGGAACGAGGATTGAGGATTGAGGATTGAGAATTAAGTATTGAGGATTGAGGATTGAAGATTGAGGATTGAGGATTGAGGATTGAGGATTGAGGATTGAGCATTGAAGATTGAGGATTGGGGATTGAGGATTGACGATTGAGGATTGAGTATTGAGGACTGAAGATTGAGGAATGGGTATTGAGGATAGAAGAATGAGGATTGAGGATTGAGGATTGAGGATTGAGTATTGCAGATTGAGTATTGAGGATTGAAGGTTGAGGATTCAGGATTGAGGATTGAGGATTGAAGATTGAGTATTGAGGATTGAAGATTGAGGATTGAGTATTGAGTGTTGAGGATTGAGGATTGAGGTTTGAAGATAGGGGATTGAGGATTGAGGATTGAGGATTGAGGATTAAGGATTGAAGATTGAATATTGATGATTGAATATTGAGGACTGAGGATTGAGGTTTGTGGATTGAGGACGAGGACTGAGGGTTGAATATTGATGTTTGAGGTCTGAGGATTAAGGATTGAGGATTGAGAATTGAGGATTGAGGATTGAGGATTGAAGATTGAGGATTGGGTATTGAGGATTGAAGAATGAGGATTGAGGATTGACTTTTGAGGATTGAAGATTGAGGATTGGGTGTTGAGGATTGAAGAATGAGGATTGCGGATTGACTTTTGAGGTTTGAGGATTGCAGATTGAGTATTGAAGATTGAAGATTGAGGATTGAGAATAGAGGATTGAAGATTGAGGACTGAGGATTGAGGATTGAGTATTGAGGATTGAAGATTGAGTATTGAGGATTGAAGATTGAGGATTGAGGATTGAGTACTGAGAATTGAGGATTGAGGATTGAGGATCGAAGATTGAGAATTGAAGATTGAGTATTGAGGACTGAAGATTGACGATTGAGGATTGAAGATTGAGGATTGAGGATTGAGGATTGAGGATTGAGGATTGAGGATTGGGTATTGAGGATTGAGCATTGAGGTTTGAAGATTGAATATTGATGATTGAATATTGAGGACTGAGGATTGAGGGTTGTGGATTGAGGACGAGGACTGAGGGTTGAATATTGATGTTTGAGGTCTGAGGATTAAGGATTGAGGATTGAGGATTGAAGATTGAGGATTGAGGATTGAGGATTGAGGATTGAGGATTGAGCATTGAAGATTGAGGATTGGGGATTGAGGATTGACGATTGAGGATTGAGTATTGAGGACTGAAGATTGAGGAATGGTATTGAGGATAGAAGAATGAGGATTGAGGATTGAGGATTGAGGATTGAGTATTGCAGATTGAGTATTGAGGATTGAAGATTGAGGATTCAGGATTGAGGATTGAGGATTGAAGATTGAGTATTGAGGATTGAAGATTGAGGATTGAGTATTGAGTGTTGAGGATTGAGGATTGAGGTTTGAAGATAGGGGATTGAGGATTGAGGATTGAGGATTGAGGATTAAGGATTGAAGATTGAATATTGATGATTGAATATTGAGGACTGAGGATTGAGGTTTGTGGATTGAGGACGAGGACTGAGGGTTGACTATTGATGTTTGAGGTCTGAGGATTAAGGATTGAGGATTGAGAATTGAGGATTGAGGATTGAGGATTGAAGATTGAGGATTGGGTATTGAGGATTGAAGAATGAGGATTGGGGATTGAGGATTGACGATTGAGTATTGAGTATTGAGGATTGAAGATTGAGTACTGATGATTGAAGATTGAGGATTGAGGATTGAGGGTTGAGGATTGAGGACGAGGACTGACGGTTGAGGATTGAGGTTTGAGGGTTGAGGATTGAGGATCGAGGACTGAGGCTTGAGGATTGACGATTGAGCATAGAGGATTGAAGATTCAGGACTGGCGATTGAGGATTGCTGATTGAGGATTAAGGACTGAGGATTGGGGTTTGAGGATCTAGGATTGGAGATTGATTTTTGGGGATTGAAGATTGAGGATTGAGGATTGAGGATTGCTAATTGAGAATTGAGGATGAGGACTGAGGGTTGAGGATTGAGGTTTGAGGAACGAGGATTGAGGATTGAGGATTGAGAATTAAGTATTGAGGATTGAGGATTGAAGATTGAGGATTGGGTATTGAGGATTGAAGAATGAGGATTGAGGATTGACTTTTGAGGATTGAAGATTGAGGATTGGGTGTTGAGGATTGAAGAATGAGGATTGCGGATTGACTTTTGAGGTTTGAGGATTGCAGATTGAGTATTGAAGATTGAAGATTGAGGATTGAGAATAGAGGATTGAAGATTGAGGACTGAGGATTGAGGATTGAGTATTGAGGATTGAAGATTGAGTACTGAGGATTGAAGATTGAGGATTGAGGATTGAGTACTGAGAATTGAGGATTGAGGATTGAGGATCGAAGATTGAGAATTGAAGATTGAGTATTGAGGACTGAAGATTGACGATTGAGGATTGAAGATTGAGGATTGAGGATTGAGGATTGAGGATTGAGGATTGAGGATTGGGTATTGAGGATTGAGCATTGAGGTTTGAAGATTGAATATTGATGATTGAATATTGAGGACTGAGGATTGAGGGTTGTGGATTGAGGACGAGGACTGAGGGTTGAATATTGATGTTTGAGGTCTGAGGATTAAGGATTGAGGATTGAGAATTGAGGATTGAGGATTGAGGATTGAAGATTGAGGATTGGGTATTGAGGTTTGAAGAATGAGGATTGAGGATTGAGGTTTGAGTGTTGAGGATTGCAGATTGAGTATTGAGGATTGGCGATTGAGGATTGAGGATTGAGGATTGAAGATTGAGGATTGAGGATTGAGGATTGAGGATTGAGGATTGAAGATTGAGTATTGAGGTTTGAAGATTGAGGGTTGAGGATTGAGTACTGAGGATTGAGTATTGAGGACTGAGGATTGAAGATTGAGAATTGAAGATTGAGTATTGTGGACTGAATATTGACGATTGAGGATTGAAGATTGAGGATTGAGGATTGAGGATTGAGGATTGAGGATACAGTGTTGGACAATGAGGATTGATGGTTGAAGATTGAGGATTGGGGATTGAGGATTGAGGAATGAGTATTGAAGATTGAGGATTGGTGATTGAGGATTGAGCATTGAGGATTGAAGATTGAGGATTGGGTATTGAGGATTGAAGAATTAGGATTGAGAATTGAGGATTGGGGATAGAGGATTGAGGGTTGAAAATTGAGGATTGGGTATTGAGGATTGAAGAATGAGGATTGAGGATTGAAGATTGAGGATTGGGTATTGAGGATTGAAGAATGAGGATTGAGGATTGAGGATTGAGGATTGAGGATTGAGGATTGAAGATTGAGGATTGGGTATTGAGGATTGAAGAATGAGGATTGAGGATTGAGGATTGAGGATTGAGGATTGAAGATTGAGTATTGAGGATTGAAGATTGAGGATTGAGGATTGAGGATTGAGTATTGAGGATTGAAGATTGAGTATTGAGGATTGAAGATTGATGATTGAGTATTGAGGATTGAAGATTGAATATTGAGGACTAAGGATTGAGGGTTGTGGATTGAGGACGAGGACTGAGGGTTGAATATTGATGTTTGAGGTCTGAGGATTAAGGATTGAGGACTGAGAAGTGCGGATTGAGGATTGAGGATTGAAGACTGAGGAATGGGTATTGAGGATTGAAGAATGAGTATTGAGGATTGAGGATTGAGGATTGAGGATTGCAGATTGAGTACTGAGGATTGAAGATTGAGGATTCAGAATTGAGGATTGAGGATTGAGGATTGAGGATTGAGGATTGAGGATTGAAGATTGGGTATTGAGGATTGAAGATTGAGGACTGAGGCTTGAGGATTGACGATTGAGCATAGAGGATTGAAGATTGAGGACTGGCGATTGAGGATTGAAGATTGAGGATTGAGGATTGAGGATTGAATATTGAGGATTGAGGTTTGAGGATTGAGAATGAGGGCTGAGGGATGAGGATTGAGGTTTGAGTATAGAATCCTGAGAATTCAGGATATTCTATTGAGCATTGAGAATATAGGATTGATGGTTGAGGACTGAGGATTGAGGATTGAGAATTCAGGATTCAGGATCGAGGATTGAAGATTGAGGATTGGGTATTGAGGATTGAAGAATGAGGATTGAGGATTGAGGATTGAGGATTGAGGATTGAGGATTGAAGATTGAGGATTGGGTATTGAGGATTGAAGAATGAGGATTGAGGGTTTAGGATTGAGGATTTAGGATTGAGTATTGAGCATTGAAGATTTAGGATTGGGTATTGAGGATTGAAGAATGAGGATTGAGGATTGAGGATTGAGGATAGAGGATTGAGGATTGAAGATTGAGGATTGGGTATTGAGGATTGAAGAATGAGGATTGAGGGTTGAGGATAGAGGATTGAGGATTGAGTATTGAGTATTGAAGGTTGAGGATTGTGGATTGAGGATTGAGAATTGAGGATTGAATATTGAAGATTGAGTATTGATGCCTGAGGATTGAGGATTGAGGATTGAGTATTGAGAATTGAGGATTGATGGTTGAGTATTGAGGATTGAGGATTGAGTATTGAGTGTTGAAGATTGAGGATTGATGATTGAAGATTGAGGATTGGGGATTGAGGATTGAGGAATGAGTATTGAAGATTGAGGATTGATGATTGAGGATTGAGGATTGAGGATTGAGCATTGAAGAGTGAGGATGGGGGATTGAGGATTGACGACTGAGGATTGAGTATTGAGGATTGAAGATTGAGTACTGATGATTGAAGATTGAGGATTGAGGATTGAGGGTTGAGGATTGAGGACGAGGACTGACGGTTGAGGAATGAGGTTTGAGGATTGAGGGTTGTGGATTGAGGACGAGGACTGAGGGTTGAATATTGATGTTTGATGCCTGAGGATTGAGGATTGAGGATTGAGAAGTGATGATTGAGGACTGTGGGTTGAGGACTGAGGTTTGATGACTGAGGACTGAGGATTGAGGATTGAGGATTGAGGATTGAGGATTGAGGATTGAAGATTGAGGATTGGGTATTGAGGATTGAAGAATGAGGATTTAGGATTGAGGATTGAGGATTGAGGATTGAGGATTGAGGATTGAAGATTGAGGATTGAGTATTGAGGATTGAAGAATGAGGATTGAGGATTGAGGATTGAGGATAGAGGATTGAAGATTGAGTATTGAGGATTGAAGATTGAGGGTTGAGGATTGAGTACTGAGGATTGAGTATTGAGGACTGAGGATTGAAGATTGAGAATTGAAGATTGAGTATTGAGGACTGAATATTGACGATTGAGGATTGAAGATTGAGGATTGAGGTTTGAGGATTGAGGATTGAGGATTCAGTGTTGGACAATGAGGATTGATGGTTGAAGATTGAGTATTGGGGATTGAGGATTGAGGAATGAGTATTGAAGATTGAGGATTGATGATTGAGGATTGAGGATTGAGGATTGAAGATTGAGGATTGGGTATTGAGGATTGAAGAATTAGGATTGAGAGTTGAGGATTGAGAATAGAGGATTCAGGGTTGAAAATTGAGGATTGGGTATTGAGGATTGAAGAATGAGGATTGAGGATTGAAGATTGAGGATTGGGTATTGAGGATTGAAGAATGAGGATTGAGGATGAGGATTGAGGATTGAGGATTGAGGATTGAAGATTGAGGATTGGGTATTGAGGATTGAAGAATGAGGATTGAGGATTGAGGATTGAGGATTGAGGATTGAAGATTGAGTATTGAGGATTGAAGATTGAGGGTTTTGGAATGAGGACTGAGTATTGAGGATTGAAGATTGAGTATTGAGGATTGAAGATTGAGGATTGAGTATTGAGGATTGAAGATTGAATATTGAGGACTGAGGATTGAGGGTTGTGGATTGAGAACGAGGACTGAGGGTTGAATATTGATGTTTGAGGTCTGAGGATTAAGGATTGAGGATTGAGAATTGAGGATTGAGGATTGAGGATTGAAGATTGAGGAATGGGTATTGAGGACTGAAGAATGAGGATTGAGGATTGAGGATTGAGGATTGAGGATTGCAGATTGAGTATTGAGGATTGAAGATTGAGGATTCAGGATTGAGGATTGAGGATTGAGGATTGAGGATTGAGGATTGAGGATTGAAGGTTGGGTATTGAGGATTGAAAATTGAGGATTGAGGATTGAGGATTGAGGATTGAGGATTGAGCATTGAAGATTGAGGATTGGGGATTGAGGATTGAAGATTGAGTATTGATGATTGAATATTGAGGATTGATAATTGAGAATTGATGATTGAGGATTGAGGATTGAGTATTGAGGATTGAAGGTTGAGGATTGAGGATTGAGGATTGAGGATTGATGATTGAGGATTGAGGATTGAGGATTGAGGATTGAAGATTGAGTATTGAGGATTGAAGATTGAGGATTAAGGATTGAGGATTGGGGATTGAGGATCTAGGATTGGAGATTGATTATTGGGTTTGAAGATTGAGGATTGAGGATTGAGGATTGCTAATTGAGAATTGAGGATGAGGACTGAGGGTTGAGGATTGAGGTTTGAGGAGCGAGGATTGAAGATAGAGGATTGAGGACTGAGGATTGAGGATTGAGGATTGAGGATTGAGGATTGAGGATTGAGGATTGAGGATTGAAGATTGAGTATTGAGGATTGAATATTGAGGATAGAGGTTTGAGGATTGAGAATGAGGGCTGAGGGTTGAGGATTGAGGTTTGAGTATAGAATCCTGAGAATTCAGGGTATTCTATTGAGCATTGGGAATATAGGATTGATGGTTGAGGACTGAGGATTGAGGATTGAGAATTCAGGATTCAGGATCGAGGATTGAAGATTGAGGATTGGGTATTGAGGATTGAAGAATGAGGATTGAGGATTGAGGATTGAGGATTGAGGATTGAGGATTGAAGATTGAGGATTGGGTATTGAGGATTGAGGACTGAAGATTGAGTATTGAGGTTTGAAGATTGAGGATTGAGGATTGAGGATTGAGGACTGAAGATTGAGTATTGAAGATTGAGGATTGAGGATTGAGGATTGAGGATTGAGGATTCAGTGTTGGACAATGAGGATTGACGGTTGA
Organism: Calliopsis andreniformis; assembly: GCF_051401765.1. Taxonomy (NCBI): domain Eukaryota; kingdom Metazoa; phylum Arthropoda; class Insecta; order Hymenoptera; family Andrenidae; genus Calliopsis; species Calliopsis andreniformis. The sequence continues at coordinate 738,503 of NW_027480570.1, forward strand.
AGATTGAGGGTTGGGGATTGAGGATTGAGGAATGAGTATTGAAGATTGAGGATTGATGATTGAGGATTGAGCATTGAGGATTGAAGATTGAGGATTGGGTATTGAGGATTGAAGAATTAGGATTTAGAATTGAGGATTGGGGATAGAGGATTGAGGGTTGAAGATGAAAGGATTGGGTATTGAGGATTGAAGAATGAGGATTGAGGATTGAAGATTGAGGATTGGGTATTGAGGATTGAAGAATGAGGATTGAGGATTGAGGCTTGAGGATTGAGGACTGAGGATTGAAGGTTGAGGATTGGGTATTGAGGATTGAAGAATGAGGATTGAGGATTGAGGATTGAGGGTTGAGGATTGAAGATTGAGTATTGAGGATTGAAGATTGAGGATTGAGGATTGCGGATTGAGTATTGAGGATTGAAGATTGAGTATTGAGGATTGAAGATTGAGGATTGAGTATTGAGGATTGAAGATTGAATATTGAGGACTGAGGATTGAGGGTTGTGGATTGAGGACGAGGACTGAGGGTTGAATATTGATGTTTGATGTCAGAGGATTAAGGATTGAGGATTGAGAATTGAGGATTGAAGATTGAGGATTGAAGATTGAGGAACGGGTATTGAGGATTGAAGAATGAGGATTGAGGATTGAGGATTGAGGATTGAGGATTGCAGATTGAGTATTGAGGATTGAAGATTGAGGATTCAGGATTGAGGATTGAGGATTGAGCATTGAGGATTGAGGATTGTGGATTGAAGATTGGGTATTGAGGATTGAAGATTGAGGATTGGGGATTGAGGATTGAGGATTGAGGATTGAGCATTGAAGATTGAGGATTGGGGATTGAGGATTGACGTTTGAGGATTGAGTATTGAGGACTGAAGATTGAGGAATGGGTATTGAGGATTGAAGAATGAGGATTGAGGATTGAGGATTGAGGATTGAGTATTGCAGATTGAGTATTGAGGATTGAAGATTGAGGGTTCAGGATTGAGGATTGAGGATTGAAGATTGAGTATTGAGGATTGAAGATTGAGGATTGAGTATTGAGTGTTGAGGATTGAGGATTGAGGTTTGAAGATAGAGGATTGAGGATTGAGGATTGAGGATTGAGGATTAAGGATTGAAGATTGAATATTGATGATTGAATATTGAGGACTGAGGATTGAGGTTTGTGGATTGAGGACGAGGACTGAGGGTTGAATATTGATGTTTGAGGTCTGAGGATTAAGGATTGAGGATTGAGATTTGAGGATCGAGGATTGAGGATTGAAGATTGAGGATTGGGTATTGAGGAATGAAGAATGAGGATTGGGGATTGAGGATTGACGATTGAGTATTGAGTATTGAGGATTGAAGATTGAGTACTGATGATTGAAGATTGAGGATTGAGGATTGAGGGTTGAGGATTGATGACTAGGACTGACGGTTGAGGATTGAGGTTTGAGGGTTGAGGATTGAGGATTGAGGGCTGAGGCTTGAGGATTGACGATTGAGCATAGAGGATTGAAGATTCAGGACTGGCGATTGAGGATTGCTGATTGAGGATTAAGGACTGAGGATTGGGTTTGAGGATCTAGGATTGGAGATTGATTTTTGGGGATTGAAGATTGAGGATTGAGGACTGAGGATTGCTAATTGAGAATTGAGGATGAGGACTGAGGGTTGAGGATTGAGGTTTGAGGAACGAGGATTGAGGATTGAGGATTGAGAATTAAGTATTGAGGATTGAGGATTGAAGATTGAGGATTGGGTATTGAGGATTCAAGAATGAGGATTGAGGATTGACTTTTGAGGATTGAAGATTGAGGATTGGGTGTTGAGGATTGAAGAATGAGGATTGAGGATTGACTTTTGAGGTTTGAGGATTGCAGATTGAGTATTGAGGATTGAAGATTGAGGATTGAGAATAGAGGATTGAAGATTGAGGACTGAGGATTGAGGATTGAGTATTGAGGATTGAAGATTGAGTATTGAGGACTGAAGATTGACGATTGAGGATTGAAGATTGAGGATTGAGGATTGAGGATTGAGGATTGAGCATTGAAGAGTGAGGATTGGGGATTGAGGATTGACGACTGAGGATTGAGTATTGAGGATTGAAGGTTGGGTATTGATGATTGAAGATTGAGGATTGAGGATAGATGGTTGAGGATTGAGGACGAGGACTGACGGTTGAGGAATGAGGTTTGAGGATTGAAGGTTGTGGAATGAGGACGAGGACTGAGGGTTGAATATTGATGTTTGAGGCCTGAGGATTGAGGATTGAGGATTGAGAATTGATGATTGAGGACTGAGGGTTGAAGATTGAGGATTGGGTATTGAGGATTGAAGAATGACGATTGGGGATCGAGGATTGAGGATTGAGGATTGGGTATTGAGGATTGAAGAATTAGGATTGAGAATTGAGGATTGAGGATAGAGGATTGAGGGTTGACGATTGAGGATTGGGTATTGAGAATTGAAGAATGAGGATTGAGGATTGAGGATTGAGGATTGAGGATTGAAGATTGAGTATTGAGGATTGAAGATTGTGGATTGAGGATTGAGGATTGAGGATTGAGGATTGAGTACTGAGGATTGACGATTGAGGATTGAGGATCGAAGATTGAGAATTGAAGATTGAGTATTGAGGACTGAAGATTGACGATTGAGGATTGAAGAATGAGGATTGAGGATTGAGGATTGAGGATTGAGCATTGAAGAGTGAGGATTGACGACTGAGGATTGAGTATTGAGGATTGAAGATTGAGTATTGATGATTGAAGATTGAGCATTAAGGATTGAGGGTTGAGGATTGAGGACGAGTACTGACGGTTGAGGAATGAGGTTTGAGGATTGAGGATTGAGGATTGAGGATCGAAGATTGAGAATTGAAGATTGAGTATTGAGGACTGAAGATTGACGATTGAGGATTGAAGATTGAGGATTGAGGATTGAGGATTGAGGATTGAGCATTGAAGAGTGAGGATTGGGGATTGAGGATTGACGACTGAGGATTGAGTATTGAGGATTGAAGGTTGAGTATTGATGATTGAAGATTGAGGATTGAGGATTGAGGGTTGAGGATTGAGGACGAGGACTGACGGTTGAGGGATGAGGTTTGAGGAATGAGGGTTGTGGATTGAGGACGAGGACTGAGGGTTGAATATTGATGTTTGATGCCTGAGGATTGAGGATTGAGGATTGAGAATTGATGATTGAGGACTGTGGGTTGAAGATTGAGGATTGGGTATTGAGGATTGAAGAATGACGATTGGGGATTGAGGATTGAGGATTGAGGATTGAAGATTGAGTATTGAGGATTGAAGATTGAGGATTGAGGATTGAGGATTGAGGATTGAGGATTGAAGATTGAGTATTGAGGATTGAAGATTGAGGATTGAGTATTGAGTGTTGAGGTTAGAGGATTGAGGTTTGAATATAGAGGATTGAGGATTGAGGATTGAGGATTGAGGATTGAGGATTGAGCATGAGGGATGAGGGTTGAGGATTGAGGTTTGATGACTGAGGACTGAGGATTGAGGATTGAGGATTGAGGATTGAGGATTGAGGATTGAAGATTGAGGATTGGGTATTGAGGATTGAAGAATGAGGATTGAGGATTGAGGATTGAGGATTGAGGATTGAGGATTGAGGATTGAAGATTGAGGATTGAGTATTGAGGATTGAAGAATGAGGATTGAGGATTGAGGATTGAGGATAGAGGATTGAAGATTGAGTATTGAGGATTGAAGATTGAGGGTTGAGGGTTGAGTACTGAGGATTGAGTATTGAGGACTGAGGATTGAAGATTGAGAATTGAAGATTGAGTATTGAGGACTGAATATTGACGATTGAGGATTGAAGTTTGAGGATTGAGGTTTGAGGATTGAGGATTGAGGATTCAGTGTTGGACAATGAGGATTGATGGTTGAAGATTGAGTATTGGGGATTGAGGATTGAGGAATGAGTATTGAAGATTGAGGATTGATGATTGAGGATTGAGGATTGAGGATTGAAGATTGAGGATTGGGTATTGAGGATTGAAGAATTAGGATTGAGAGTTGAGGATTGAGAATAGAGGATTCAGGGTTGAAGATTGAGGATTGGGTATTGAGGATTGAAGAATGAGGATTGAGGATTGAAGATTGAGGATTGGGTATTGAGGATTGAAGAATGAGGATTGAGGATGAGGATTGAGGATTGAGGATTGAGGATTGAAGATTGAGGATTGGGTATTGAGGATTGAAGAATGAGGATTGAGTATTGAGGATTGAAGATTGAATATTGAGGACTGAGGATTGAGGGTTGTGGATTGAGAACGAGGACTGAGGGTTGAATACTGATGTTTGAGGTCTGAGGGTTAAGGATTGAGGATTGAGAATTGAGGATTGAGGATTGAGGATTGAAGATTGAGGAATGGGTATTGAGGACTGAAGAATGAGGATTGAGGATTGAGGATTGAGGATTGAGGTTTGCAGATTGAGTATTGAGGATTGAAGATTGAGGATTCAGGATTGAGGATTGAGGATTCAGGATTGAGGATTGAGGATTGAGGATTGAAGGTTGGGTATTGAGGATTGAAAATTGAGGATTGAGGATTGAGGATTGAGGATTGAGGATTGAGCAATGAAGATTGAGGATTGGGGATTGAGGATTGAAGATTGAGTATTGATGATTGAATATTGAGGATTGATAATTGAGAATTGATGATTGAGGATTGAGGATTGAGTATTGAGGATTGAAGGTTGAGGATTGAGGATTGAGGATTGAGGATTGATGATTGAGGATTGAGGATTGAGGATTGAGGATTGAAGATTGAGTATTGAGGATTGAAGATTGAGGATTAAGGATTGAGGATTGGGGATTGAGGATCTAGGATTGGAGATTGATTATTGGGTTTGAAGATTGAGGTTTGAAGATTGAGGATTGAGGATTGAGGATTGAGGACTGAGGGTTGAGGATTGAGGTTTGAGGAGCGAGGATTGAGGATTGAGGATTGAGGATTCAGTGTTGGACAATGAGGATTGACGGTTGAAGATTGAGGGTTGGGGATTGAGGATTGAGGAATGAGTATTGAAGATTGAGGATTGATGATTGAGGATTGAGCATTGAGGATTGAAGATTGAGGATTGGGTATTGAGGATTGAAGAATTAGGATTTAGAATTGAGGATTGGGGATAGAGGATTGAGGGTTGAAGATGAAAGGATTGGGTATTGAGGATTGAAGAATGAGGATTGAGGATTGAAGATTGAGGATTGGGTATTGAGGATTGAAGAATGAGGATTGAGGATTGAGGCTTGAGGATTGAGGACTGAGGATTGAAGGTTGAGGATTGGGTATTGAGGATTGAAGAATGAGGATTGAGGATTGAGGATTGAGGGTTGAGGATTGAAGATTGAGTATTGAGGATTGAAGATTGAGG